>NC_136422.1:166802231-167156197 GCF_052625555.1 Lactuca saligna | reverse complement strand
AGACGAATGTCTTATAATACTATAATCAAAAACCAAATCTTAGCAGAACTGACATACCCTGACAAATAAAGAGTTTGTGACCCACTTACTCTAGTCGATGAGGAGTAACCATCACTATTCTTCCTGAAATCCAAAAATCCAATACCTTGTATGACTTCCAACCAGTCATAAACATTATTTCACAGCAATATTAACTCCATTTGTAACCCGAACCAGACAAACCCCTATAACCATGAATTATTCCATTGAAACCAGAGAACAAACTTGAGCATTTTTCGATGTCTAAAACCTCATACCCGAAGCAAAGGCGACTCACAACACGAGTATCAATCATTGGTTACCAACCAATGCATAATTACATCCTACTACCCAAACCTTCACAGTTTTAATCTACCAAATATTTTTTGAGCTCCAAGCAGGTCTACCAATTATATGAAGTGTCGAATTCCTGACGAGTCGCCGAAACTAACATCCTCTCAAACAACCGTACGAGACTCTATCCAATAAAATATCTGGAAAAAGCTACTTTAGCCTTCTTGTATATAACACTCCAACAACCATCCTGTTCCAAACAGGTGCAAGATAATCAACCTTCGTATGGATTGAAAATAACCTACTTCGCTATAATTAAATGCAACTATTCTAACTGTAGTGTTACATCACAGTCGGCCCCGGATTCGCCTACAACCTTCCTCAAACCCATTAATATTGTGCTCCTCCCATAGTCTCACAACCCATCAAGCCATGGTCTAACTCTACCTAGAAAAAACTACGAGCCAAATCGAAGATTCGCAACATCCTTATAGTTGCTCATTGACCAGGTGAATGCTATGTGCCACCCCGCTATCTTACAACACCTCAACCATTACCTGCCAACCTAATAAATGCTACGGATACCCCGTAGTCTTACAACACATCCATAACAACCATCCAACCACCATATCCAATCAAAATAAATCATAGGTCGAAGCCTCGTTTGACTATACCCCAATCAGGGGTTCATGTTATGCTTTAAGTCCCAAAGCCTTTATAATACAAGAATAGGCAGAAAGGCTCTAACACAACCCTCAACCTGAACCTGATCACATATCTGCCATGCGCCACCACTGATGCGCAAGGTAACCTGAATTCTCATTTCATGTGCAATCCTTTAGTATAAACTATCCTTCCCCACTTGGATTCAACTACTCTCTTCCAATCACAAGATTAATGGAATTCCAAACCATCCTACAACCTTACTACCCAAATTTTCAGACACCATGAGCTTCCAAGAACTAGCACTCTGTAACTATCCAATCCTAGAGAACATACACCTTCCAAAATTGGATGAATACTCCCCAAAATCTCAACAAGCTCAATATTCCCAAGCACTTTCCACTAAATCTACTGCTAGTCCTTGGCGACTTTATCGGATGACAAATAACAAAATCTCAACTATCGAAATGAGTACCCAAACAATTAAACAACATACTTGCACTAGAGCAATTCCTATGTGAACCTACAACTGACCACACTTTGAAGGTATGAACTTGAAAACTACCGATCTTACACCCATGATCAAACCAATTCCTTATTTCCTTATTACTACGAAAGAGCCCTACAAATCCTGTATCTAAACATGGCATGCCCACCTTGCTGATTCCTTGAATTCCTTGCTGATACCACCAAAGATCGAATTGGCGGCTGGTCTTCTCCCACTTAAAGCTTGTTCTGATGGTGGTCGATGCCTCTTACATCAAAATCTAAAACTGGCTCACCCAAATATACTCTAAGAACGACTCTTGATATGTAAAATGGCATATGAAGATTCTCAAAATAAAATGTTTAGACCATCATGAGGAAAATTCTAATTTTTAGGTGGAGACTTAGATAAATGTTAAATAGCATCTCACACTGTAACATCCCAAAAATCATAATAAATATTAACTTTTCAAAAATAACCCATTTAATCCATAAAGTGTTTACATAACCATTGTTTCCAAAGTATTATTCAAAATCAAATTATCCCAAGATCCAATGTCATATAAACAGGAAGATGTGAACAATCATGCCTTCTCTTTCCCATGATCCTCTGAAGTACCTAAAACAATAACTGAAACCATAAGACAAAGCTTAGTGAGTTCCCCCAAACTACCATCACATAACATAACATACAACAACATGCAAATATGATCCTTCAGCCTGACTAGACCGCCTCGCATAGCCTATAGCCTATTTGGACAACTATTCGAGCCTTCAACATGATTGGACTGCCTCGCAGGGCCTACAACCTATCCAGACCACTCCTCGAGCCTTTGGCCTGACTGGACCGCCTCGCAAGGCATACAACCTATCTGGGCCACACCGGGTATCTTGTCCCTCAGCACAAAGTAGGACCGCCTCAACCCCTCCACAATATGTCGACATATACAACATATAAGCATAAACCTAAATCTAGCAAAAATAGGTAATCATACATATATACTAATCTATCATATAACTAGAATAACATCATCCTATAAATCATGATACATAACCTAGTGGGCGGCATTTAGTGCCTTGTGACCCACAAGTATACTGAGGAATGCTGACCTCTCAGTGAGAAAGATAGCTGAATAAATCTCAACTCCGAATACCGACTCTACTCATCATCTATTCATCAATAGTGACCAATCTCAAATACAACTCAAAATACCCAAAATACTCTTATGTCAAACTTGGTCAAATCCTGTTTAAAGCCCAAATGTCAAAATAATCAAACTTGGTCAATATAGCTGAGTTCGCCCAACATACTCAACTTCTACGCTTGGCGTACATGAGTTGACCAAAAAAAGTGATGGCTGACCACAAATGCCCAACGTTCCTGGGGAACACCCAACGTTTGCGACTAAGTCTTTTTCCTCTTCATTAAGAGCTTAATCCTTAAGCTCTTTTGTCCATAATCTAGATCCAACCCTAAAATAATGTCTTTAACAAAAAAGTTTCCAACTTTATGGTCTTGCATGGCTATTAAGTGCCCAAACACAAAACCCTAACCATTTAACCCATTAAGATATTCAAACTAATGCGTGGATGGGAAATAATGATCAAGACCAAATTTTTATGCTTCTAAACACTCCAAAACATCCAAAAGGACAACGTAAATGGATATAGTAGCTCTATCACACCCCTAGCTGAGGCGGCAGAACATGTCAGGCTATGCGACTAAGCTCATGGATTACAGAGAAACTGAATATATAACACAATTACAACAATAAACAAAATACCATTTGTATTTCATCTTAATGTTTAAACACAATGTTATTACAGATAATAATACTACATGAATTGCCTTAATATATATACGGATAATATAACAACTAGTAAACTATGTCACATGTAATCCACTCTGTCTTAAATGTCTGTTTAATGATTTCTTGAGAATACATGTAGTTTTGAGGATCAAGACAAGGTTGGTGAGAGTTATAGGTTTTCTGCTAATAACAATAATACTTTTAATAAGTCTAAAATGTATTTACTTTGTATGTATAACAATAATTAAAACAGTGTTTACAATGAGTCTTTGAAAGCTAAAATGTATTTCTGTATAAGTAAATCCATACTATAAACTATGTTTGTAATAATACCTTGAAGGATAGAATGTATCTTTTATATAAGTAAATCCACACTTTAAATGATATTCGTAATGAACATTTGAATATCCTTGAAAACCAAAATATACTTTTATATAAGTTATGGAACCATACTTAAAATAGTTTTGAAAACAACCAAGCCCATGGTTTGTGGTCATATATATATATATATATATATATATATATATATATATATATATATATATATATATATAGTTAATGTATATATCGAGTCCTATAACTGAGCTATATGAATGAGTGTACCCCCTACAATGCTTCATTAGACGTTGCGGTAACGATCGTAGACACCTATTACCTGCTTCGATTGATCGTTCATGGTTGTAGCTAGCAACTGCGGTTGGGGATGTCAACCCCGTATAGATCTATACATATGTATCTCGATCCGATGATTAACGGTTATAGTAGTGTGGGTATGCTAAGTGTTTAGACTTAGCTAATGAATAATGTCTCACTAAAAAACCCTTGACTAAAAATTTTGCGAACAGATCTCATCCCTAACTTAATTGTGATTAAATCACTAGGTATAATGAATATCATTGTATAAAGTTTATAAAAGCTGAGTATTCTTGGTATGTATCTAAAAGTGTAATGTACGCGCTTTTATAAATATGTATATTTCAAAGTAATGAACATATGTACATGTATACACTTTATGTATTTAAAATAGCTTGAATCATTGAAATATTACAAAGTTTTATTACGTGTTTAATATAATACACAATGTCACATAAAAATCATATTTTTTGTATCATTTAGCATTTGTTGTGTGGACTAATTATTTCATGGTAAAATAGCCATAATATGTATAGGAAAAGTGTATACTAGTTTATTTGTAAGATATGTTACATTGTTAAATCACATTTTTATAAACTAGGATTATTGTATTTTCGTATAAAAAAGTTATTGGTTTGTATAAACAAAATATATAGGCACATGTATTTCCCCCTGAAATAATTAAAATATTTAAAAGGTGCCGTAAACACTCACCCTTGAAATGTGAATTCCGTTTATTCGAATTCGACTTCTTTTGAGAGACTTGTAGTGTGAAACTGCAAATCCACAATTCTTGAACTACGAATTACTCTTGGGACCGTTTTGTAATGAATTTGCACTTTAGGGGTTTTTTGTAACTTCGCTAGGGGCTGTTTGGAAAATTAATTAAATGAGTATGACTGTGGGTTTGGGACTTATTTTAAGTTGTTTTAAATAATTGGGTTAAATGTTTGGGGGTTTGGGACTTATTTGAAAAAAGGGTTTAATAATGGGAGTATTTCTGTCATTTTATAAAATGAATTAAACTTAGGGCTTAAATTGCATCCGGCCGTCATTTGTTGATCGGGCAAAGTAATCAAAAGAAAGAAAGCGATCGAACAATCACAGTCAAGAAAAAAACACGAAGGCAAAAAGGAATTCAGGTCGGATGGCTGCTGATATTTCGTCTATCGATTCGCAAGCGGTGATGGTCTCTGGAGTTCGACTAGGACGAAGAAGAGAAGGATTGAAGCGACATGTGTTCTCTCTCATCTGGTTCTGAGGTGCGAAGGGGATTGAGAAATTGCGATGAGGGGCGAGCAAAACAAGAGGCCGTCGCCTCTTGTCTCTCATTGGGAAGAGGAATCGCCACAGGTGCTTTTTACTTTTCCGGAGAGGAGGGTAGAGCGAGGGCAGTAAGGGGCTGCTTGAGCGGCTCTTGAGGTCTTTTGTCTCGGAAGGAGGATGCAAATGAAAGGGCTTGGTGTGGCTGGAGGTCTCGAAGGGAAAAGGAAACAGAAGCAGCGGTGTCGGTGGGTACAACGAGGGCTGCTCAAGCAGCTCCTCGGTTTCCTTCTTCGGTCTCGATGATTGTGGCTAAGTGGACGGGGCTGCTTCAGCAGTCCTGTGTTCTTTCTTTTTCTTCTTCTTCTTTTTCTTCTTCTTCTTTTGATACCAATCAATGGTGTGTTTGGGTTTGATGATTCACATGAAATAAAGAAGGAAGAAATCAGTGTTTTTGTTGCTTTTGCTTGACAGAAAACTAAACAAGAAGATGGACTGCTGTGTGATTGAACTCAATGGCTTAAATCTAATGTAAATTTTTATGTGATATCTTTGTATAAATAGATTGAATGGAAGATTATAAGAGTGTAGAACAATACTTGTATAAACATCACATATAGGTAGTTTTTTTGGATGTGTTGAGTGTATGGTTGGTTTCTTATTGACAGGAAATGAAGAAGAGAATGAATGTGAGGGGGTTGTTCCTGACAGCTTCAACTGAAAAGAAGATTACGTTGTGTGTATGGTTATCTTTGTCTATGCATATGTATAAAAAGATGTTTACTTTATGGGTAAAATTGTAAAATCTCTATGTGTGTAGCTTTGGTTTTGGTGCAACTTTTGTGTACAATATGATGTATGAAATATTAGGAAAGTACAATGCAAGATTTACTCAATATTTTCGATGTGTAAATTGGTGTATAATTTGTGATTTGATTTGGTTTTAACTTGATCTTTGGCTGTACAATTTAGAGGTTAATAGAAAATATACATCATAGATTCGTAGAAAATATAAGTGTGAATCATTTTGAATGTTTGTGTTGAAATTGATGATGGAGTATTTTATCTTTAAATGTCATATATGACATATAAATTGAGATGTGTGGTACTTGGAAAATGATATATATATATATATATATATATATATATATATATATATATATATATATATATATATATATATATATATATATATATATATATATATATATATATATATAATTTTCATATTGTTATATAATTTTAATTGTATAACATATATGCATTATGATTACTATATGAGAAAATGACACATACGTCCTATGAAGTTTTATGGTTTACTCTTTTAGTCACTTAACTTTTTAAGTGGCTTTTTAAGGGAACAAATTTGGTTTTGTCGGGTCCAATACATCCTTTTTGAGAAAACAAAAGGGTAACCTGGTTACCCCTATGCCAGTTCACTTATCTTACTATTTTAATAAATTAAAAAAATTAAAAGGTCCCACAACATCTAAATCACTCTCTCTTACACACACTCATTGGTAATGGAAACCCCTCCCCCAGAGAATAATGATTGAAGGTCCACCCAAACACCCTCTGATCACTTCGTGAGCTACTCACCTCCATAATTGACAACAAGAATGAAAACAGTCGAGAGGATTACCGGAGCATCCATGTCATCATCAACTTCGATGCCTCAACCATCGTCTAGCCTGTCACCACCTTCAACTCCTTCCCCTTGATTTGTGATCGCTGGCGACGAAATCAAGAATGCCAAGGGTACCACCGAAAAAATGAGTTGCGTCCCCTTCAACGGATTTGCTGCCACCGGGCCGAAATCCACCTTTCTTCCTTTGATTTTCTTCCTCCTTGATCGATCGAACTCCTCACAACCACCTCTCATTTGCTGTTGTTCAATTTCTGATGAACCTTCCTTCCCTTCTTGTGCTGCAGTCGGTCGGACCAGATGAAGAAGGAAGTCACTGGAGCAACCCTGGAGTGTTGACATCCCTCCTCATGACCTCCCAGCCATCGCCGAAGATTAACGCCCTCCCCTTCTCTTGATTGCCAGCCAACATCAGAGTTTTTTTGCGACTTCGAATATACATTCCTTACTTGATCGTTGAAGATGGAGACGGACTGCAACCGCCTACTACTTCCGTCTTCCTTCCTCGACCGGTGCTCGCTGATTAGCCACAAACAATCACCCCATTGTTTCCTGTTTCCGTCCGCATCAAATTCCCTTCCAGATCTATTGAAGACGAAGGCCCCCCATTTTGTATATACTAGCGATCTAATGAAGATGATTATTCAATTTGATACCTAAATAAATTATTGGTGAACAAAGGAAAATGTGGGTGATGATTGATTTCTGGGTAACAATTATTTAATGGAGAGAGAGATGGGTGGGCCGAATTTTTGTCTATGTTTCCCCTAAACCGGCTAAAACAAGTAAAAGGGACTAAAAAGATAGGTTGCCTAGAACTTGATTTCCTCATAAAGCCACAAAATAACTTAAGTGATTAAAAAGGTCAACCATAAAAACTTCATAGATCGTATGTCATTTTCCCTTAGTGTGTGTGTGTATATATATATATATATATATATATATATATATATATATATATATATATATATATATATACTATCTTATAAAAGAAATCTCATTATTTCTTTAAATAGAATCAATATAATAATATTATTTTTTTTAAAACGTTCAAATCATTAAACTAGTGGTACAAGTAGTCATCAATAAAATAATAATATTTTTTAAGTGATACAAAACATGAAGAATGAAATACAATTAACCAATGCATACGAACTTATAGGTAAGTAAGAGGTTTGACAAAGTTCTTTAGTCCTGATGATGTGTCGTGAAGAAGCCTGAGATCCTGGCATAAATCTTTCAGTTCTTGGCCCCCTTCCCCTATATCCGTTCTTCTCCGTCACAGAAATCATCCCGTTTCTCTTTCTACTAAATGACTTTTCTTCCTCCAATAAAAAAAACCTAAACCCACTCAAATCTTCAAAATAATTGATGCTGCCTCCCCCCACCTTTGTCTTCTCAATCAATGTCCTCCGTGACCCACTCAAGCATTTGTTCCTTCGTCTCTATCGGAATCCTGAAGCCATCACCTCTGTCAATCGCCACTAGAACTACTGTCACAGATAAACACACACTTTTTGATTAGCTAATGTTGGATGTTCTATTTTCTATATATCCAGGAAGTCGGTGGGATCAGTTAATTAAATTCATATATCTTGGTTCTTGGGTGCTCTGAATTTATTATAAAACGGGTACTTCAAGAGTTGAAGTGTAAAGGATCGTATAAAGGTCAATTCATTCACATGTTAGTGTTTCCTTATATACATGCCTAAACTTCAACAATGATTTTTTTTTTTTCGTTTTTCTGCCATGATTTTAGAAGCTTCCCCCGCACATTAAAGGCAATCAACGATTTTAAGCCATAAACAATACTCTTGATCTCAATTAAATCCCTAAACCACACTCTCCTTTTCGTTGTTTTGCAGATAGGAGCTAAGATATGATTCAAGCCTTAAACAACTCATTTTCTCTCTCTTTTGGATGACCATCAGGTACACAAAACATCACGATTTGGTTTTTGTTTTCTTTTATTCTTTGTATTTGTTACATACACGTCAGTTTCTGTTACATTTAGAACATAAAGTGAACCTAAAAACTCGAAGGCCTTAAGAAGGATGGAGGCGATGGCAATTTTGGTTCAGTAAGTAATTGCATTAAGGTGGAAGCATAGGCGCTTGAATCTCTCACAAAAAAGAAACGGTTCAGTAACCTCTACTTTTTGCATATTTTGTTAAAAACATATTACATGTATCGTAATAGCTTTAATTTTGTCCCCGATTTCTAATAGCTACTAATGTCATCTATTTCCTTTGTTGTTTATACTTTATAGCCTGAAATAAATAATACCAAAGAGATGAACCAAGAGAAAGTTATTAATTGAGTCGTGCACTTCCACCTCACACTATTGAGCTATTATGACTTGAGTTACTGAACTCTCTTGGCGACCAAGGTCAGGTACTTTAATAATCTTTGGAGGGTGGGGAGAAATTAACAAATTGTTTATGAAATTTGTTTTGGGAGATAAAGTTTCTTTTATTATGAATATATACTAAAACTCATGAACATAACTATTTACAATTTAAAAAAATGTGGGTGTCTTTTTCTATTCACACTCACACCGTATTTCTTTAGATATGGTATTCTTGTATAAAGGCTTTCTATCTGAAGAAGAGTGTGACCAGCTTATATCAACGGTAAAATCTTGATTGTTATAATTGACTTTCCATATGATATGGTATAGAGCAGTGTAGAGGGAAATACTAACCAAGTGCTTAAAATACAAAGCAGTCCCACATCAGGTATGTTTTGTGCAAGAAAACATTTGTTTATTACTTCTATGTCAGGTCCAAGTGAAATATGACCATATATGTCTTTTATCTTACTTTTCAGGGTGAAAATATGATCCTATACAAAATAGAGTTCGAGTATGTGTTATAAATGTAGAAAAATTGAAATTGTTAATATTTTATTTAGTTAACGTTTCACTAAATGTTGTATCTAGTTTATGTTTCATTTTTTCTTATGTCTAAATATCCTATGCGAAATAAAAGCGAAACACCCCTACTTATAATATTATGTGTAGATATGCTCCTTAGGCTTGAATATATATATATATATATATATATATATATATATATATATATATATATATATATATATATATATATATATATATATATATATATATATATATATATGAACGATACACCAAGCAAGAAAAAAGCCAAGAATTTCAAGAATAAGTAGATCCGAGGAGTTTGTTATGTATACCCGTGTGTAAAGATGAGTCAAGAAGGGATAACAATATCTTTTTTATTGGTGAATTTATTTCATTTCAAGTCAAAATGTGATGGGCGATTTTATTTCATGGTTGTAGTTAAAAACGTGTTTCCAGATGCTGAAATTACAATTACATGGTGTGGAATGTCATAAGGGAAGGAAGGATGATGTTAAATGGTAGAAGGAAAGAAGTTGAAACGAGAATGAGAACGAGTGAGTTTAGGGGTGGGGGTGGGGTGCTGCTTTGCCAATATAAATTTTTTTAAATGAAAAATGTTAATAAAACTTTGAAAAAAAAAGGTAAATATGTCATTAGGGACAATTTTTGTAACAAATCCCGAACATAGTGTAAAGGTCAATATGTACCGTTTCTTGATTTAGGGTCGGCGTCGATTAGGAGACATGCCACTCTAATCTGATAAATCAAATAATGTTTTTTTCTTTTTAGCGATGCTCTCAGAGTTGTCAACGTGACACCGACGGGTTGATTAAACTTAAACTCTTATGGATGATAATTGATTTGTTGGAAAAGTTGAGATTTTTTAGTTAAAATAGTTTTGGGTAAAGACTCATCTTTACATGATTTTCTTACTATAGAATAAAATTGCAAAATAAATCAATGAGAAAACATTCAATCCTTCAACCCCAAAAGCAAGGTGAAGCTGCAATTGAAGATTATGTGACAGATTGCATTGAAGCCTCGTCAATCAGTCTGCTGCTATCTATGAATCTGCTAAAGTGATCCAGAAGATTTGTTCTCTCTAATGTTCTCTCTGAAGATTCTCAAGCTGAAAGTGCTAACTTTCAAGAATCTTTTCAAAAAGCCTCCTCACCCAATGGGCGTTTAGAGCCAAATTATGAAGGAAATACCAACTGCTCAAGATGAAGTCATTCATTGAAGATTCATCCAGTTCATCTTGAAGTTGTAAAGAATTTGAAGATTAAAGCTGAAGCCAAGCTTACAATGAAGATTAACAAGAAAAACCAGCTACCTTTTTAGGGGGAGTTTGTTGGGTCAGTTAGAAAAGAAAGCTAGGAGTGGCTACTACAATAGGTATGTGCTCAGTCACTGGTGGTTTATTCCTGTTTCAATTCGTGTTCCCTACTCCACTGCGGGTTGTTGTCATTTCAATCTATTGACTAATGTAAACGTTCGGTGTGTTGCGACGAGAATTTAGATAAGAAAGATTTTATTTACGATCGACATTTAAATCTCCTTTTCACACCGAAAAGTTACATGTCAGTTCAAGTACCGTAATTCAAACGTTTAGAAATCTGAGCACGTAAAATTTCCAAATTTGGTTGGCAATAGACCATAGATCCGATCACATAATGCATATCACAATTCATTTAGCACATAAAAACATGTTAGGCGTTTTCCTTAAGATAAGCTAGTGCTTGTGTCTATTCGGGTGTATTACCTAAATTTACTAGACACATTCCTCACAATCATCGCCTAGCATTCGAAGTTTAAGTCTATAAATAAATCCATATTCCTAGTTTACTTAAACTAATGCTCTGATACAAACTGTGACATCCATATTTTCACGGCCAGAAAAAACCGATTTTGCTTATCCTTTATAAAAATAAGAGTACCTCTTTTAGTGAAAATGTTGCAAAATTTGTTCCCCAGTAAAACATGATAAATACATTATCAAATCATTTCTAAAGAAATGTATTTTTACCTATTTTAAAACATTTGGGATGTCATCTCCAATACAGAGTCATAAGCATAAATAGAATTTACATTCATTTACACTAGTGATCCACATCGCTTTAATCTCTCAGTGTAATGTAACTTCGTATCGACACCTGTGATATAAATAAGCTTAAGTGGGTCAGGTTGGGAAACCTGATGAGTACATACAGATTTCAATCCTACAATGTTATATCATATATATAATTTAAAACTCACAAAATATACAATTTCACCATATATATAAGAAACTATTACCCCACCTCATTAATCCTTACAACGAGACTATCCATACTCTCAGACCTTAAATTTTACCTCCTACTTAACCCATACTCTCGAATCTAATTCATGCACTTGTATCAATAGTTGTGCCCATTCCATACTCTCGAATTAGGGACAAGTGTCTATGTGTAAATTCATTCTCCCAGATTAACAATGAATGACTATGTCCTATCCATACTCCCCGACTGAGGACGACTGACTATGTCTTAATCCATACTCCCGGAGTAGGACAACTGACTATGTCTTAATCCATACTCCCGGATTAATGACAGTTAACTATGTCCAATCCATACTATCGGACTAGGGACAATGACTATGTCTAATCCGTGATCCCGGATCAATGACATATACTAAAGTTCTATTCTCTGAGTATAAGTCACTCGTACTCATAAGAAAATACTTCCCAATATTTCTCATAATTAATTTAGGTTTACTCTTTATCCTAGAACATCATATATAATCAGGTATGTTCTTTAACACGTATTTCAGGCAACATCAATTAACTCGCATATAAACATATAATTAATACTTCAATCAATACTTGTATTAAAATCATGTTCATGAATGGGACTATGCACTCATTTGAAAAGGTGGTGACTCGGCACTCCGACATCACTTCGTTACTCTTAACACAATTTTCCTTTGACAAAACCTAGTAATATTACCACCAGAGTTTAGTCTAATATTCACCGAGACTAATTAATAGTATTGCGATTATTACTATTATATAAACATGAAACAATATTTCTCAACCACTATATACAGATAGGGGCCAGACATAAAACACCGGAGGGCAGGACCATTTTGGCATATAACACTTCTGAAATCCAACAACCCTATGCGGCCCTTTAAACCAAATTTCACATACCACAAATGGTTAAAAAGATATTATAACGAAACTTATATAACTCATAATAATAGCCCAAATACTTATTATACTGTCCCAATAACATTACTATATTAAAACATAAGATATACTCACGATAGGGTAGGCGTTGCTCACTTACAGCGGGTTTTTTGCAAAACCGGGCTTCGCTGGACCAGCGTTCCCGAGGAGAAAGGATCTTTTCACGGGTCTTCCATCGGGTGCTAGGGGGTTTTTCCTAGGCTTGGGGGGGGGGGTGAGGACTTAGAGAGAGAAAGTGAAGTTGGGAAGGTGTGAAGAATGACTGAACCCGACACCTCTATTTACAGGTTGGAATCATGCTCTACTCTTCGTGTAAGAGGTCCTACTCATCGATTCCATGGCCAGGTGTCACCATCTGGTGGCTTTCCTTGGGGAGAAAGGCTTGGCCCATATTCAGCCACATCACCCGATTTCGTACAGCACCCTGCCAACTTGAAAACCCCGTAACTTTCACATACAAGTTCTATTTTCAATGTTTTTTATATTCACGTGTAGGTAAAAACAAGATCTAGAACTTTTATTTAGGCTCTATTGGCTAATTCTCGACCTGTCTTAAATTTAACAGTAGGAGGAGACAATATACAGTTAAATGTCCGCGTAAAATTCATAACTTCTACATACGGACTCCGTTTTCATCTTTCTTTTTATCGTTGAGTTCCTATTAATGAGATATTCAACTCTTTTTGAGGTTTCATAGGCTAAAAACCGCTCGAACTAAAATTCAAGTTTCGGGACGTGCACTACTATGCTAAATCATAGAAAATTAATAACTTCCTCATACGAAGTCAGATTTGGGTGTTCCTTTTTTGTATGTTCTCAGTTTAACGTATACTACAACTTTTGTTAAGATCACTAAGGCTAAAAAGTCCATTATAAAAAACTCACTGTTTACGTCTCCCTATGGCATGCCGGTTTTTCCGTAAAACTTCGACAAGCCATAACTTCTTTGTTATAACTTGGATTTTGGCGTTCTTGATGTATATGAAACCCTTGAGATATATTCTACAACTTGGTTATGATTGTTTATTCTAAATATTATTTTGTCGAAAAGTCATTTTTTACCCCTATTATCTCTAAATTGACTAGCCCAGATCTACAGGCGTTACGTCTAAGTATCTCTTCCTAGATTATTTCCTGAGTCAGAACTCAACACATACTCAAGCGATTAGGCTAAGGAATCACAAATATGGCAACTCTAGCCCTAAAATATGAAATACATAGCTTACACTCTAGCATGCAATTTTAGTAAAATATCTCATAAATATCACGTAACACAAAAGTAAGGGTATTTTGGGAAATCACCGTTCGTGCTCTGGCTGATTGTACACACCACTTGAACTTGTTTTCTCTTAAAACTCGTTCTCATTTTGGGAAAAATCTTTTCTTTTGAAAACTCTTCTCAAATCCTCAGTTTGAGTCCAAACACAATAGGAGGTGTATCCGAATCCCTCAAACCAAGACTTTGATACCAACTTGTAACAATGTAAAATTTTTGACCAAAATTTTAAATTTTAAACACATTCATTCAAAAAATAAAACCACAAAGTGCCAAAATGTTAATTCATCAAAACTCATGTCCAAAAGAAAACTGTATATAAACTCCAGGATCCTCTCAATAATCAAACAATCTCTAGTGTGTGTGTGTGTGTACAATCAAGTTGGCACCTTCTTGTGATCCTAAGAAGTACCTGAAACACATAATACATAACACGGCGAGCACAAAGCTTAGTGAGTTCCCCCAAAATACCATACACAAATCATTAGCCACTATAGGCCATAACTCAATAAGACCCTCCGGTCTATGTGTCTCAGTGGAACCCTCCAGTCCCAACTTAGTAAACGCATAGTAAATATATTCAATATAAATCACAAAGATATAATGCAGAATATTACAATACACAGATAAACACATAAACAGCTCAATCACATAAAGATACCACTCTTGGTAAGTATAGTGATAAGACTTGCCTCGTAAACTAGCAAGTAACAGACACGTACTTGGAAATCTTTAACTAGCCTCCGCCTAACACAATAGATAAGCATCTCTAATCAATACCCCACTCTTACTCAAATACACCAAAAGTTTCTCTTATTCTCTCCTTAACTCTTGGAATGGGTAAAAGACTAATTTACCCCTCCATAGTCTCTATTACTTATGTTGGCCAAACCCTAGAGTCAACAGAAGTCAACTGGAGTCAACGGTCCCAATTTGACCTGACTCACCAAGTGCACTCATGTGACTCATCGAGTCTAGTCGTTACTCAGAGGTCCTTGTGATGGTCCAGCTCATCAAGTTAACCCCTAACTCACTAAGTAATAGCATTGACAGCTCATCGGGACAAACCCTAACTGACTCGTCAAGTCAGCTCCTGGATTCGGGGAGTCCATTGAGACACCTTCCCCAATCAACCAATTCTAAGGTAGAAAACCTTCCCAAACTCTGGATCTACACTCTTAAGGATCATTTATCATGTAAAGCCACAGACTTTACGTCCATGCATGGCACTTTCGACTTGAAATGCCAAGAACAAGTTCTAATAAGGGTTTTTCACTCAAGAGTTCCATTAAGGCTGAATAAAGCAGGGACCTTACAAGGTCCAGATCTAAAGTCCAAACTTCCATATGAACTCAATACCCTCAAACCCCAAAAATATATAGAAAAGAAACCCTAATCTCCAAAAATAAGAGATCTATCCAAACAAATAAGAAAGGTTCGAACTTTATACCTCTAACATGGGCTATTGGATGAATAACAACAGATCTAATAGTCTCCTCTTGCTCCTTGCTTGAAATCCTTCTTTTCTCTTCCGAAGATACACCAAAATACTCAAAGTTAGCTCTCACACTCTCTTTATATACTCAAAGGGCGATTAGGGTTTCTCTTAGGGAATCATAACCGCAAATGAGGCTATAAGTGCCTTTAAATCGGCCCCAAACTCGGGGAATTGGTGTTTCTCATCCCAACGTCCAGTCGGCGAGTTGGCTCTCGGACTCGTCGAGTAGGTCGTTAATCCCCAGTCACACATCACGACTATACTCGTCGAGTTGGAACACCGACTCGTCGAGTAGCTCAATAGTCCTCAAAATAGATAAATAAATAAATAAATAATTTACCTGGAAATCTGGATGTTACATTTGCATGGCTACAAAGATCCCAACACCAAAAACCTAACTTGTTTAATCCATTCCAACTCCATAACTCTTGAATGGGGACAAAGTAAGGTCCAAGCTTGTGTTTTTATGACTTAAGATGTCATCAAATGCCTAAAAAAACACCTTAAAGGCTTTGGAGTACCATCTACTCACCAAGCTCTTGGCTTTGGGACAAAAGGATGAAAATCAAGAGTTAATTAAGATCCAGTGAAACATAAACCAAGTTTGGAGCATCATACCTCCAAATAGTGCACAATGAAGAAGAGATGTTCGATCCAAAGTCTTGAGCGAAAAGCTTACTTCTTGAGGATCCTTCTTCATAAACAAGGAAGCATACAACTCACTACAAAGGCTCAAGATGCTCAAAATGAACTAGGGTTTGCAAGGACGGTCGATCTTGGGGTGAGGGGTGATAAAGGGAAAGGTCTTGAGGCTATAATGGGGTTTAAATAGTGCACAAACCCTAAATATTACTATTTTAGGTATGAACCACGTATGCTTGGCGTACCGGGGTACACGTCGCATACTAGCACAGGACATGGTATGCTCAGCATAATAAAGCATACGCCCCACGTACGGACGACGGATGAATCGTTTCATCTACTGACCTTTACCAATAAAGGATATCCATTACTACTCAACTCAAAACCATGAATCTAATACCTTATCTGACTCCCCGACATAGAAAACCATTCTAAATCACTACCAATATGGCTCCACTTCGCAATCTAATCTCAACGAAATCCTTACGAACCTAAATTATCCTACTAACCAACATTCATATTTGTGATCTATCCAAGATATTTTGAGCTCCAATTATCTGAAGCACCAAATCCCCGACCGTTCGCTGACACCGACATCCTTTGAAACAACTGTACCATGGGTCTCTATCCAAGAGTTTATCTAGCAAAGCTACCCTAACCTACTCATATATAAGGTTTCAATAACCCTTATGTTCCAACTAGGGATACCATAGCCAACCATCATACTGATGCAGTGGAACTTACTTTTGCTCTAAATGAATGTTACACGCCTAGTTGTCATCTTACATCACCACTAACCCCATATGGCCCACAACCTTCCTCAATTCCTCGAATGTTGTGGCCATCCCACAGTATCACAACACCTCTGTTACCACCTGTCAACCTAGTGAATGTTATGGCCACCCCGTAGTCTTACAACATTTATATCACTACCTACCTACCTGGTGAATGTTACGGCGACCCCGCAATCTTACAACACTTCCATCACTACCTGCTAACCTAGTGAATGCTACGACCACCCCATAGTCTTACAACATTTCCATACTACCATACCAACCCTAATTATCATGATTTGAAACCTCATACGGCTATACCCCAATCAGGTGTCTGGTAATGCTTCGAACCCCAAAGCCTTCATCAGACAAGAATAGGAAGAGAGGCTCTAACACAATCCCTCCACCTGAACCTAATCACATACCAACCATGCGCCACCACTAATGCACAAGGTAACTTGAAATCTTATTGCTTGCGTAATCCCTTAGTCTGAGCGGTTCTCCTCCACTTGGATTCAACTGCACTCTTCCAACCAAAAAAAAAAAATAGATTTCAAATCTATATCCCAACCTGACTACTTGAAGTTGTCGACAACCTAAAACCACAAGTACTAGCGTTCCATTACCAGCCAATCCTAGCGAACACACACTTGCCAAAATTGAATGAATACTCCCCAAAATCTCAACAAGCTCAATATTTCTGAGCACTTTCCACTTAATCCATTATAATTCCTCGGTGACTTTATCGGATGACGAAGTACAAAATCTCAACTATCGAAACGGGTACCCAACCAATTCAACAACCTACTTGCACTAGCGTAATTCCCATGTGAACTTGCAGCTAACCACACTTCGAAGGTATGAACTCGACAATTAACAACCTTACACCTATGATCAAATCAATTCGTCATTATCTTGTATCCCCGAATGATTCCTACAAATCCCATATTCAAACCCAACATGCCCTCCTTGCAGAGTCCTTGCTGATACCACCAAAGATCGAATAAGAAGTTGGTCTTCTCTCACTTAAATCTTTATCTGAAGGTGGTCAATGACACCCACATCGAAATCCAAAACCATCTCACCAAAATATCTTCTAAGCACAGATCTCGGTATGCAAAATGGCATACAAAGATTCCAAAAATTAACTATATACACCATCACGAGGAAAATTTTCAATTTCTAGGTGGACTCTTAGATAAATCCCACATAGCATCACACACACAACATACCATCACAAACACAAACAACAAGAGCATGAAGGATAAAATACAACACATGCATGGGATGTTAACTAGTGGAACTCGGATCTCCTCAGCCTGTGACTGCAATACTCAGCTCCTCACCATGGGAACATCCACTATGCCCTCGTGACCATCAGTGATCCTCAAAGTAACTGGAGCAGGTACACACACTGCTCCACCATACAACATTGGGTAGTCTTCCTTCTTGTGGGCCACCTGGTTGTAGTGGAAACATAATGGACTCGTCCCATAGGGACAATTTCTGCTGACATGACCAAGCCTGCCACACTTATAGCAACTCGAACCCCTAAATCGACAAACTTCATCATTCTGCTTCCCACATGTGCTGCACTAACCACAACCTTGTTGGCCTCTCACTCGTCGATCAAAATTCTTGGGTCTCTTCATAGGACCCCCAACTATCTGCACCTGTTCTGATTTCCTCTTCCTTAGGTGCTCCAAATCAATCTCCTGCTCTCGGGCTCTAGCTATCATGTCCTCTATAGTCTGATAAGCTGAAAAGCTGAAACAACTCTCTAATATCATCTCACAACATATCATGGTACCTTGTCTTCTTCATCTCCTCGTTTGTGGCATACTACGAAACCGAAAGAGCCCTCTCTCTAAACTTGACAGTGATCTCTACCATAGTCTTAGTCAACTAGTGAAGGTCTTGAAACTCTTTTTCCAATTTCTTTGCATCGATAGTTGGTGCAAAATCTTCGATAAACTAGGTCACAAACTCCTCCTAAGTTATCGTCTCAATGGCATTGCCTCTTAAATTCACCTTCTCCTACCAATATTGAGCTCTTCTTTTCAAAAGACAAGAAGCAATCTGGCCTTTAAATCCTCAGGGTAGAATATCGACCGGAAAGCGTTCGCCATGTCTGATAACTAACTCCTACTAGCAATGGGGTCCTTCTCTCCAAAGAACTTGGGAGATCCACAAGCACGAAAATCACAAAAGAAAAGAGTGTGAGCCCCCATAATAGCTAAAATCTTTGTGCGTAACGTGCCCAAATGCTCATCCATCAGTTCAATACCATCACCTAAGCTTGAAACAAAGAATGAACCTCCTCGACAAGCGCTCATCACCATACTAAAAAGAAACCATATAATAATTGGAACATACTCAAAGAAAAGTCTTCCCACGAGCTTCCTAGATTCTTTGTGACTCCCCTCGATTCGAGTATGGATATTGTGCTTTCGGTTGTACGGGCCCAATACTACCTTCTACACCTACCTATACTTTCCTCAAGATTTATCCTGAATGTTCCAAGTCACCTTCTCAAATTGGTACTCCAGGTACCTGCTAAATAGAGAAAACCAACCCGTTAAAGCACTTCCTAGGATCTCCTAGGTTACCGACCTCACCATGCCATCCGCTGCTGAAAAACTCCCACTAATGTCAGGTGACTACTTCATGAATACAGCCACATGCAAAAAAGATTAGATAATCCTTTGAGTAAAATACTTAACCCTACAATGGTTAGACTAAAATAAGATCTGCACAATAAAGTCAAATTCGTCACTCTAAGATTATTTAACCTTTGCAACATATGACTTAACATATTCATATCACTATAAGATTATTTAAACTTTGCAACATATGACTTAACATATTCACTTAATAGTAAACTCACATCACTAACAGTTCCATAGTTCACAAAGCAAGGATTATTTGTGCAGTAACACTCCAAACTATTAAACAACAAAGGACATCCCAAGCGCACTTACTACAACCCATACTTGGAACTTCCACTCTCACAGTCAGATGCCTTATGCATGAAAATTATACACAATACAGGATTAAATAGATTGTCGAATGAAAGAATCTACCCTAGGACAATAACCAAACAAGGAACAGGAAATATGGCCAAATCAATCATTATAGGGCTATATGATCCTAATCATATACAATTTTTAAAACATACACGTAGCAATCACTTCTACCAATATAGATTCCTAATCTAGCATATCATCCAATTCTCCTAGGCTATAAGGCATCACTTACAAGGACTATCTATCATTCAATTCCTAAAATTATCCCTAGCCTTATCCTAGTATGTGAACATTCCTATCATATATCGTATCAACATGTATGGGTATTCTAGGAATCACTTACTTGAGTTCGGCTATCACACTCCTTTTTTCTTTATAAAAATATCTTTATAAGCTTATTTTCTTTGCAAAAATATTTTTAGAAACTTATTTTCTTTCAAAAGATCCTTGGTTTGAGTTCAGACATACCCAAGAGTGTGCCTGAATGCTTCAAACCAAGGCTCTGATACCAATTTGTAACGTCCCAAAATGGTAATAATTTTTTCCATTAAAAAGTTATTCAAACCATTCATTAAATTGTTTAGAACCCATAAAAAAATCATAGTATTAAATCATCAAAGTATAATTTATTTCAAATGTAGAAATCATGAGGGGAGGAAGTTGTGACATCATGTCGGGCACTTCCCTTTGGAATTGGTAGTACCTTAAACAATTAACACAAAATATAAGTAAAAAGCTTAGTGAGTTCCCCAAAATACCACATACCACATATACAACAGAAACAGATGCTATGGGCCAAATCAAAGTCATATAAACATCTCCTGCCAAAGGCCAAACCATGGTATTTCCATTCATTGTCAAGGGCTAAATCCCAGTCTTGCATACATGATAGTTTCATTTTATTTACTTCTTTTTATAGTTTATTTTAGCATATTTCATTTACATTTTAGTTAATTTCCATGCACATTTTCCTTTTATTTGTTTTATGACCACCTTCGGGTACTTTCTAGTTTCGTTAAAATAATTGCAGATTTTAAGAAGACAAACGGAGCGAGATCTTTGGGAAGCAATTGGACTTGGAGGATAATGAGGATTTTGGGCTTGATGGATATCGAGGTGATGCATGGAGTGGGCTTTCCAATTACTTGAAGGCTTGGAAGAATTGAACTTTAAATTTGCAAGGTGCGGGAGAATTTTCAAGTGTGCGGAGATTGACGATCAGGAAATTGCAGAGGCTATGAGTGAATTTGAGAAGACAAATTGGTCTAAAACTAAAGAAATCGTGAAGAAAAATGGTCTAGAAACTGATCGGGCTCAAACCGGGCCAATGGTTAAGCTGTGGAGGCCCAATACTTGAAGAAGGCCAAAAATTTCGCCACTCTTACACGACCCACGTAAGATACCCACACGGCCTGCGTGGGTTCCTACTGGGGAATTTTACTTGAAGCTCTATATTAGGAAGGTTGGTGTGCCACTTCAGAATACCCTTGGACATTCGAAAACTCACAAATTCTCTTGATATTTTGAAGCACATAGTAGGCCAAGAACCCTCAAGAACTTCAACATTTGTGCTCTAAATCTTGTTGAATGTTTGGTAAAATCTTTTCTTATCTTGTTTTCTTGATTTTAGCCATGCTTGGCTAGACAAAACTTGGTTGAATTTGGTGAAATACTTTGACTTTTGTTGAATGTTGAAGGTTCCATGAATTAGTTCTTGAATCTTTGTGAGAATGTTGTGTGTTTTAACATCTTATTACTACTTGTATGTTTTTAATCATGAGTTTAAATATTCTTGTGGTGATTAGTTTGCTAATTTCTTGATTAAGTAAAGGATCCTCAAATTAGCAAGCAACAAATGCTTTTTGTGTTAGCTTTGCTTCACAAAATCATAAAAACATTTTCTCCAACATGGTAGTGAAAGCATTTGACTCCTCTTGGATTTGGTGACTTTTTTTGTTCTTAATGCTAGTTGACTTTCACTAATCACATGATGGAGATTGTGACTTTAACTAAGGAAATTGTTATAAGCTTCTCTAACTATTTCTAGCAACTAAGAAATGTCTAGGTAATCTCAAGCTTCTTGGATTACTATAGCCAAATTAAGGATTTTAAACGACTATTGCACCATTGGATTCTAATGATATTTTCATCAAAAGTCAAAGTGAGGAAACCTTAAGTCAACCATCTTTCTCTTATTGATGTTACATCAAACTCTAGTTTTTGTTGAATTTCCCATTTAAATCTTAGTCTAATCCTAGTTTTATTTCAAGTATTTAAAATGACCAAAACCCCCATTTTTATTTTTATTGTTATTTTACAAAGTATTTTTACAAAGAGATTTTTCATACAGTTGTAAAATTGAACCAATCTCCGCAAATTCGACCACTTTACCACTATACACTATTTTAGTGTAGAAGATTTAGGGTTATTAATTTTGTTGGTCTCGACAACCACCAAATTTTGTCTCTGTGGTCGGGGATTGGTGTTGATTTAATCAGTTTGTTTCTCTATGCCTAGATCTCATTGTGCAGGTTCTATAATTTAAAACCCCAAAATAAAAATAAAAAGTATGGTTTCGAAATGAACACTCCTTACATTGAAGACCAACTTTCTGAGCTAACTCAGTTAGTTATGATGATTGAAAGTGACCAAAGTGTGCATCCCACGCCTCTTCTTTGCGATTTTTGTGACCAATAAGGACATCATTCCAATATGTTACCATATTTACAAGGAGAATAGGAAGAAGTGCAAGAAATGGGAAGCTACTACTGTTCAAACCAATGGTGTTATGATCGACCTCAACATGATCAATGGTGGGACAACAACCAAGCTTGGGGATACAACCAATACCAAAGCCCATACCAAGCTTGGAGAAGTGACCATTACCAACCAACTCCACAATTCCAACATCCATATCCTCTTCCTCTTCTACAACCTGAAATGCCAAGCATGCCCTTAGTGGACATTGTGAAAACCATTGCGACATCTACCTAAATTTTCCAAGAAACAACCCAAGCTAGCCTCAAAAGCTTAGAGCAACAAATAAAAAAACTTGTTCAATCAATAAGTATAATGGTAGTTTAAGACAAACTACCATGTGAAGAGAGACCATGGCATAGCACATGTATCATTCCTTTGAAAGATGAAAAAAGTTTTGATGGCCCAAGAGTGTTATATGGAGAGGAGGAAGAAGGAGTAGAAGTGGAAGAGGATGTCAAGGAGGAAGAACAAATTGAGAAAGATGTCAATGAAACTATAGAGGATGTGTTTAGGGTTAACGAAAGAGATTTTGAGCCACCCACTACCATTAAAAAACTAACTCCAGTGGTAGATGAACCACAATATCCGGAAATGATAAATGTGTTGAACCCTTTAAAGTATAGATATCCCGAGAAAGAAGACACCTAACCGGTCATCAACTCAACCACCATGTCAAATATGGAAGAGTTAGTCACCTTACTAAAGAAGTAGAAGAAAGAATATGGCTGGTTGATTGCTATTATCAAAGATCTATGTCTGGTATGGTTCTCCCATAAAAAGAAAGTCAAATACAAGAAAAGAGTCTCAATTGAGGTGTGGAAACCAAAAAAATGTCAACACGGGCAAGCTTTCAAGGTTATATGGACATCAGTTGAAGCCTTTCTATGGAGGTTTTGATGCAAATGTCCAATTCATTATCCGTTTGGACACCCAACAATATTGAAGAAAATACTGGAAGAAGTCTCACCAAATACGTTAAAGAAGGGCATTTTTGGGAAGCATTGGGTTTTTATCTTTTATAAACCAAATAAAATGATACTGAAAATGTTTTTTTTAAAGTGATCATTTAAAAAAATCAAGCTACATTCTCACCTTTGGTCCAAAATTTTGTTGTGTTTTTCAGAACTTCATACGATAATCATTTTGGCAAAAATTGAGGTTTTCGGAAAATATCAAATTTTGAAGTGCAGGAAGTCAAGCGGCTAGCGTGAGGGTTCCACGCGGGTCGCGTAAGGTCCAATGTGGCTTATGTGTGGCCCATTCCCAGCCCGCGTAGAAGAATTACCTCCAGCCCTGTTTAGCACATGCGGTCACGGTGCGGGTTCCATGCGGCCTGCATGGCTGGTTTCAATACTTAGTAATTTTTCTTTTGAGCTTCAATTCACACGCCCTCTACACGGTCATTGTGCGGCCCACGTGGTTCGACCCAAAATTCTTCTAAACCTTATGTGGACTCAAGAAAAAAGAAAGAATCTTACACGCGGCCTCTACGCGGCCCGTGCTCTACCTGCACGTAACATGTTGACCGGTCTTTAAGTGTGTAGACTTCTGTTGACCAATGTTGACCTGAGGATTAAATGCATCCTTTCTCCTTCCCTACATCTTCTTTTCCCTCCCAAAAATACCCATCTCCATTGAAGCCCCATACAAAAACTCTATTTCCCGAAGATCAACCAGCTGGAATTTCACGAAAACACCACCATAGACACTTTCCATCACCCGATCCTCTGATTTAGGCCAATTCTACCCTTACAATAAGCATTGAGTACAATGCTTATTCTTAAGCTTGGGGTGGAGGATTTCCTTTTACTTTTTCATGCACCTTTTTTAGTTAGGTTGCATTTCATATTAGTTTTTAAGCTAATTTGCGTTCATTTTTTTATTCTATAAAATTAAAAAAATATTTTATTTTCTTCCTTTCTACTTTTTATTTTTACATAACATTTAGCTTAGGACATTAGCATTCATGCATTTTTGTTGTATGTTTATTCTCACCCCACCCCCTTAGATGAGATGGAACAGGTTCATAGTTATTGTATCATTATTGATCCAGGATCTCGTTGTTATCTCACACATCGAACCGAGACCACTAGCCGCAGTTTGGGACTTCATACATGGGATCAACTTCTGGAGCTTTAAAGGGTAAGTGATCATGGCCAAGTAGTTTTCATGAAGAACTATGCATGCAATACTAACAACTATAGGATATATTATAACAATGGATGTTCTTAGCCCTGTGGTCCACATCGTCGAGAGGATCACACTTAATTATGTTTGAACCGTTAGGATGAAACACTGGTGCTTGTCCCCGAGTAGAATCCATATCTGGTCTCTTTACATCACCATTTTTTTGCGATTTTCTTTGTATTTTAGAGATTCTTTTAGCCCACATTTTTGAATTTTCATTATATTTGGAAAAACACAAGTTTGAAAAGGAGTTTACATATTTATACTCCACACATGGTCATTTTCACAATTTAGACCATTCGGATTATTATTATTACCCTTTCGGTTCCACTTACATACTTTTGGGAAACAAATTTCTGAGTAAAAAAGTTTTCTTGATAAAAAAATTCAATATGTTAGTGCATTACAATCAAGTCAAAAAAAACTCAAGCATATTCCAAGCGGTGTTTATCTTAGATGGGTGACTGGTTCAATTATTGAAAAGTTTTCCTACATATTGGTCACCGGCATTTGATACTCATTTATTAGGAATGTTTTATTGTATATAGATCGAGTTATTTTTTCACAAATTGGTGATGTTAGGGAGACTATCGATTCAGATACTACGGGAGGTTTAGGCCAACACCGAGTGAACTGATTCCTACAACGGTGCCCGAGCGATGAAACCCAATCACTCTTGAGAGTGGTCAACATATCACACAAATTTCGTGATAAGAGTGTAAAATTGAAGAAGAGCTCCACACGAGCCCATCCAGTTGCTTTCTCCCTATTGCAGATGTTATTTTGTATATGCATGTTCCATTGGGGCTGCTACTGACTATCCCTTCTTATTCACCTAGAGGAGTTGTTCTGGCGATAGTTTATGGTTCCATTGTCATCGGATGAAAAAGTCATGAGATAATAGCAAGATCAATTCTCACCATGTTGACTAACGATGATCAGGTTCTGCGGTTCTATCCATTCTTTTTATTTTTCTTAGGATAGTTCATCCCATGTTCATTTTAATCTTATCTTACTTGAGGACAAGTAAGGTTTAAGCGTGCGATAATATGATAGTTTCATTTTATTTACTTCGTTTTATAGTTTATTTTATCATATTTCATTTACATTTTAGTTAATTTCCATTCATAATTTCTTTTTGGTTATTTTATGACCACCTTCAGGTACTTTCTAGTTTCATGAGTATAATTGCAGATTTTAAGGAGACTAGCGGAGCGGGATCTTTGGGAAGTAATTGGACTTGGAGGACAATGAGGATTTTAGGCTTTATGGTTATGGAGGTAAGGCATGGAGTGGGCTTGTCAATTACTTGATGGCTTGGAAGAATTGAACTTTAAATTTGTAAGGGGCAGGAAAATTTTTCGAGTGTGCAGAGATTGACGATCGGGAAATTGCGGGGGCTATGACTGAATTGGAGAAGACAAATTGGGCACAAATTGAAGAAATCCTGAAGAAAAATGGGCTAGAAAATGAGCTGGCTCAAATTGGGCCAATGGTTAAGCTGTGGAGGCCCAAGACTTAAAGAATGCCAAAAACTCCACCACTCTTACGCGACACACGTAAGATACCCACGCGGCCCGCGTGGGTTCCTGCTGGGGCATTTTCGGAATTTTACTTGAAGCTCTATATTAAGAAGGTTGGTGTGCCACTTTTGCATATTCTTGGACATCTGAAAACTCACCAATTCTTTGGAGATTTTGAAGCACTTTGAAGGCCATGAACCCTTAAGAACTTCATCATTTTTTCTCTAAATATTGTTGAATGTTTGGTACAATCTTTTCTTATCTTGTTTTCTTGAGTTTAGTTATGCTTGGCTAGAGAAAACTTGGTTGACTTTGGTGAAATCCTTTGACTTTTGTTGAATGTTGAGGATTCCATGAACTAGTTCTTGAATCTTTATGAGAATGTTTTATGTTTTAACATCTTATTACTACATGTATGTTTTTATTTATGAGTTTAAATATGTTTATGGTGATTAGTTGGATAATTTCATGATTAAGTAAATGATCCTTAAATTACCAAGAAACAAATGATTATTGTGTTAGTTCTGCTTCACACAACCATAAAAACATTTTCTCCAACATGGTACTGAAAGCATTTTACTCCTCTTGGATTTGGTGACTTTTTGGTTCTTAATGCTAGTTGACTTTCATTAATCACATGCTTAATGGAGATTGTGACTTTGACTAAGGAAATTGTTATGAGCTTCTCTAACTATTTATAACAACTAAGAAAAGTCTAGGTAATCTCAAGCTTCTTGGATTACTATAGACAAATTAAGGATTTAAAACAAGTATTGCACCATTGGATTCTAATGATATGTTCATCAAAAGTCAAAGTAAGGAAACCTTAAGTCAACCATCTCTCTCTTATTGATTTTACATCAAACTCTTATTTTTGTTGAATTGCCCATTTAAATCTTAGTTTAATCCTAGTTTTATTTCAAGTATTTAAAAAGGCCAAAACCTCCCATTTTTATTGTTATTGTTAATTTAGAGAGTATTTTTATAAAGAGATTTTTCATCGAGTTGTAAAATTAAAGCAATATCTGCGGATTTGACCCCTTTACCACGATACACTATTTTAGTGTAGAAGATTTAGGGTTATTAATTTTGCTGATCTCGACAACCACCAATACATATGCTAGGAGCCAGATCCTAGTCTTTCATATAACTATCATGGGACAAATCCTAGTCTTTCATGCAAATGCCATGGGCCGGATCCTCGTTTTCCAAAAAATATTACAAGACATATACCATTCTACAACACAAGCAATAGGTCGGCATTGGTGCCTTCGACCCATGGATCTAGTGAGGAAACTCACCTCAACTGCTAAAAATTAAATAAACGCTTGGGTTGCTGATCTATGGAGTCTCTGCACTATACATCATCAGATAATACTCAATTAATAATCAAGCCATAACTATAACTGAAATTCCTGGATCAGTTGTCTAATAACAAGGGCAGAAGACCATTTTACACTTCCCTCTCTTGGCCCAATATCCGAGGGCCAACTCATTTACACCGAAAAAGCCCAATACGGCCCTAAATCCCAAATGATACCCAAAGCTCACTATGGCCCAAATCCAAAAGGCCCAAAGTTCGAAAGACTATTGAAAAAACAATGCCCATATCCCAAAAGTCCAAAATCCAACATGGGCCCAAAACCAAATATGACCAAATACAATGAAAGTCTATGGTTTAACCCAACAAGCAAAACCCAAAGATTCAAGGCCCAAAAACAACCCTTCGTTGGACTGGGTCATACACCCCACGTATAAGCCCGAAATGAGATTCATGGGAGCTAGGTGAAGTACATGCAGCGTACTGGGATTCCCAACGTATGCACCCAAAAGCAAAACCCTCCGGCAG
This sequence comes from Lactuca saligna, assembly GCF_052625555.1. NCBI lineage: Eukaryota > Viridiplantae > Streptophyta > Magnoliopsida > Asterales > Asteraceae > Lactuca > Lactuca saligna. The sequence continues at coordinate 167,127,746 of NC_136422.1, read as the reverse complement.
CTCTTAATTCCTTAAGAGCTTACGTCCAAATTTCAGATTTGGGCTTGCTAAGACCCTTAAGGTCGTAAAGTTGAAAACTTTATGCCTTTTCAAGGCTACAAAGAGCCCAACACAAAAATACAACTTGTTCAATCCATTCCATCTCCATAACTCTTGCATAGGGACAAACCTAGGTCCAAGCTTGCATTTTATGATTTAAGATGCCATGAAATGCCTAAAAGGATAAAGGATTTGGAGTGCCTTCTACTCACCAAACTCTTGGATTTGGACCAAAAAGATGAAAATCAAGGCTTAACTGAGATCTAGTGAAACATAAACCAAGTTTGGAGCTTCATACCTCCAAATGGTGTACAATAAAGAGGAGATGTTGGATACAAAGTCTTGAGATACAAACTTACTTCTTAAGGGTCATTATTCACAAACAAGGAAGCACACAATTATATTCAAAGGCTTAAAATGCTCAGAATGAACTAGGGTTTGCAAGGAGGTTCAATCATGGGATAGAGGCTAATAAAGGGAAAGGCCTTGAAGCTATAATGGGGTTTAAACAATGCACAAACCCTAAATATTAGGGTTTTTGGTTTGAACCATGTAAGTCCGACATATTGGAGCACGCCACATACTGGCACAGGACATGGTGTTGGATAAGGTGTCTAAGTCCGTAACTTATTTGGTATATACTTGACCTGCCCCAACATTGTCCATTTGGGTTGCACTTCACCCAAACGATTTATGGATAATATTATGAGAATTGTATACTTATGTTTTATTAATATATTATAAGGTATAATATATTAATATAAAGTCATGTTATTTAATTAATTTTTAATATTAAATTAATTATGAATTGATTTAGTGATTAAAAGGAAGGCTAATTAAATCATGGGCTATTACATTTATATGGTGTGGGCTAACACTCATTTGGGAATGGGCTTAGCTTATATGGAAGTCCATGGATGATCCATGGAGCTTTTAATCCATGGATCCTTGGAAGAGAAAAAGACATGGGTTATTAGGGTTTACCCTAACCACCTACGCTATATATACAAGCCTATGTTGCATGAATTGACACCCTAGTGTGTGTGAGAAGTGGTGGCCGATTTCTAGTGCAAATTATACACTTTCATAAGGTTTTCCAAGTTTGTGGTGATTTGTGATTTCCATTTGAGGCATTCACATTATTGGTGCTTGGCTCTCAAACTCCAAGGAATCAACACTCATCAAAAGGTATGTAATTCATCTAGTTCTTTTATGTTTAAAAGTTCCCCATGCCATGGTAGATAAGTTATAAACATTGGAAAACAATTTTTTCATGTATTTTAGACAAACATAGATCCAAGGTTTATTAGGGTTGCATGTACACTTAGGAAGTGTTAGAATGCTCAAAACCCAATAGTGGTATCAGGGCCTAGGCTTGTTTGTTGATACTTGATGCAAAACTGTGTTTAAAATCGAAACTGCTTGCTATCTGAACAAGGGAATCGCCAAGTCCAAGCGTTTTTTCATCCAACTCGCTGAGTCAGTTCATGCACTCGACGAGTTTGTCATCCAGAGTGTAGTTTTTCGATTGTTGCTGCTGGAAATGGACTAGAAACATTACCCTAAACTGTTTTGGTGTTTTAAAACTTGTTTTAGTTGGTGTAATGGTTGTTCTAATCAATTTAAAATATCTTATATCAAAATCTCATGCTTTGTATGTGTTCATATAACTCTTGAAACTTTGATGATCATGTTCATGTTCTTATGAATTTAGAAGATGATAGGAATTATTTGCTGAATTGTTTAGGATTAATTCTTGATTATTTATGTGTCTTAATGGAGTCCATAATTTTTCCTAAATTTATGACTATCCAAAGGTCACTTCTTTTAAACACACATTTAAAACATATAAGTTACATAAAAATGAAGAGTCTTCATTTTTATGAACCTTTAATTCATAAGTTATGAAATGAAAAGCATTGAATAGTTACAAAACTTGTCCTCACGTTTTGGAATTTGTAAAGTTTCACACACTTTAATAAACTTTAATTCCAACCCTTAGAGTTTTAATAGTTAAAATTCAACACTTATACTATTTATAACATTAATGGTTTATTATTATTATTATTATTATTATTATTATTATTATTATTATTATTATTATTATTATATATACATATATATATATATATATATATATATATATATATATATATATCAGAATAAGGCGTTTTACCATTAGTAGGCCTCATTCACGAAGGTTGTTGCCTATAAAAAGGCAACTTAATGGGTGTCCACTCTCACCCACCGCTTCCTTGATCGGTGGTGGGTCGTTAGCCGAACGGGTAGGACAATGACTTTAAATTCTCATTAAAAATATAATGATTATAATAAAGCAACTAAATATTTTAATTCCCAATTTTAGTTACTTTAGGAAAAATGTGAACATGGTGACAGCCCATGGAATTCACACTTTGTACCTTACCAAGTCGTTGGTGGAGTGGGTGTGGTTAACCGACACACTAACTTGGACTAGTAAGGATCACGAATGGTGACTTAATGTTTGTGATAGATCAATGGAGCGTGTGTGGTTAATCGGCACATTGATTAGATGATAATATTAAGGGTACCAAGTGAATTAGTATGGTTATTCACACCTTGTTTTGTGATCCTCGGCATCTCAGTCAGAAAACTTAAAGGGAACAATTGAGATTGAAACATGCCATTGAAAAGTTCAGTGAATCTCAAAAGAATCTAGGAATTTCAAATCCAATTAAAACCTAATAATTCATTTCGTTTTTCATGGTGGGAATTGGTGAATCGTCATTCACCTACCTTTCAAATGTGTTATTACTTAGAATACGACATCCCTCTTCTAAGTATAATATATTGTGATTGGATCCTAGCCTTAATATTACATTTGGGTGTATTATTAAGGACTCTATATATCTAATCTAAACTTGCTTTCTTCTTTTCAGATGTCTTCCAACAACAATGCTTCAGGCTCTAACCCAACTGGTTCTTTCTCTCTCATGAATATTTGTTGGAGAGTCATCTTTGATCATTCCAAATTCATGGACTAGATTAGGAACATCGGGATGGTTACTCGTTATGAGGACAAGGAATACGTCCTCGATAAGGAGTTAAAGGAGCTTGATGAGTCCACTGCTACTCCTCAGGAGATCGCTGAATTCAGGACGTCTGAAAGAGATGCTACTAAGGTGGCATGCATCATGATGGCCATGCTGATGGCTGAGCTCCAAAAGGTCTATGAGGAATTTTACCCTTTTGAGATGCACCAAGACCTGATGGAAAGGTACCATCATAGTGCTCGTCAGGAGCGGTATGAAATAATCTCCTCCATGATAACAACCCTCATGAAGGATGGTGAATCCATCACGGGCCACATGCAAAGGATGCAAAGGTATGTGGACCGTTTGCTCAAGCTAAATGTGAACTTCTCTGAGGAGTTGGCAATTGACATCATTTTGCACTCCTTACCTTCTTGTTATGACTAATTTCATATGACATATCATATGAATAAGGAGGAAGTTACTCTTAGCAAACTTCAAGGACTCTTGAAGACTGCTGAAACCGGTCTTAAAGGTAAGTAGGTTGTTATCTCTACTACTCCTACTCCAACATCTACCCCTGTTTTGGCTATCGGGCAAGGCAAAGGGAAAAAGAGGAAGACCCCTTCGAAGGGTACCAAGGGAAAGTCTCTTGAAGGTTCCTCATCAAGGACCAAAAGCGGTTCTGTCACTCCTTCTGCCATTCCCAAGGATATTGATTGCTACTATTTCCAGGACTAGGGGTACTGGAAGCGAAACTGCCCTAGGTACTAGCAGGATCTAAAGGATGGGAAACTGAAACCCACCCACGCATGTATTTACACAATATTGTCTAATAACTCACCATATTCTAACTCTTGGGTGCTTGATACAGGATGTGGTATTCACATATGTTCTGATTTACAGGGCCTAAGAAGAAGTGAGGATGTGCAGCACGGGAAGATAAACCTGATTATGGAAAATAGGAAGGCTTCACCTATTTCCAAGATTGGAGTTTATACCCTGTTGCTAAGTAGTGGGTAAAAGTTAGATTTGAATAAATGTGTGTACTCATCTGAAATGGTGAGAAATATTATTTCTTTTCATGGTTTGTACAAAAAAGGTTTTACCTTTTCATTTGATAATGAATGAGGTGGTATTAATGCTTTCTTTAATAATGTGTTTTATTTTAAAGCATCACCTTGTCATGGTGTGTATGAAATTGTGTTGGTTGTAGACAACTTAAGAAATAATGTATTGTATATTGATTCTTCTACTAGACTAGATAAAGCATCATTGTGGCATTGTCGTCTTGGACATGTAAACAAGAAATGCATAGGACAACTCCAAAAGGATGGAGTATTGGAATCATTCAACCTTAAATCAGATGATAGTTGTGAATCTTGTCTACTTGGAAAGATGACAAAATACCCTTCATTGGTACTTGTGAACAGGGTGAGGGTTTGTTGGACCTAATACATACTGATGTATGTGGACCATTCAAAACCGCCACAAGGGATACTAATCGGTATTCTGTGACTTTTATTGATGATTTTAGTAGATATGGTTATGTATACTTAATTAAACATAAGTCATAACCTTTGAAACGTTTAAAGAATTTAAACAGGAAGTAGAAAATCAATTGGGTAGGAACATTAAGATGCTTCGATCCGATCGAGGTGGTGAGTATCTTAGTACCGAGTTCTTTGACTATCTTAAGGAGTGTGGGATTGTCTCACAATTGACTCCTCCCAGGACACCACAGCTAAATGGTGTAGCTGAGAGGCGTAATCGAACCTTGTTAGACATGGTTCACTCTATAATGAGTCGAGCTTCGCTACCAATCTCTTTTTGGGGGTATGCCTTAGAGACTGTCGCCCATATCCTTAATCTAGTCCCTACAAAGAAGGTTACCAAAACACCTCATGAGATGTGGACTGGGAAGGTTCCCAATTTGGACCACATCAAGATTTGGGGTTGCGAGGCTTTCGTGAGGCGTGAGACTCATGACAAGCTCGAACCCCAAAGTGAAAGGTGTATTTTCATCGGCTACCCACAGAAATCCTTCGGTTACCTCTTCTACAGATCCATTGAGAATGTGGTCTTCGTAGCAAGAAGAGGGGTCTTTCGTGAGAGAGAGTTTATAAGCTAAGGAGACAGTGGGAGACAAATTGACCTTGAAGAAATTCAAGAATCAATTCGTGAAGGAACCTCAGACACTAGCAATCAACCTGAGGACAAAACTCCTGTTGAGCCAGCTGACAAGTATGTACCTCCGAGGCGTTCCACACAGGTTAGGAACACACCTGAAAAGGTTCAACATGCAGAATTCCAAGAAAGGAGATTTACTGATCCAAAACAATGCCAAACTGAGTAAGACTCGGAGTCCGAGTACAGAGGCTGAGATAGCAGAGATGAGTCGATTACCGTATGCTTCCGCTGTGGGCTCGATCATGTATGTTATGACTTGTACCTGCCCTGATGTGGCCTTTTCTTTGAGCATGGTCAACAGATATCAGGGGAACCCTGGCAAGGCTCATTGGACCGCGGTAAAGAACATTCTCAAATACCTGCGGAGGACTAAGGATTGGATCCTTACCCTTGGTGGGAGTGATGACTTGAGAGTATTAGGGTATAGTGATGCTAGTTTTCAGACTGATAGCGATAACTTCCGCTCTCAGTCAGTTTGGGTCTTTACCCTAAATGGAGGGACAATTTCTTGAAAGAGTTCCAAGTAGGAGACGGTGGCTGATTCAACTTGTAAATCAGAGTATATAGCAGCAAGTGAAGCATCGAAGGAGGTGATATGGCTGAAAAACTTCATCGGAGACCTTGGAGTTATACCAGCTATTAAGGATCCTATGGAGATTTTCTGTCACAACAATAGTGTGGTTGCCTTAGCCAAGGAACCGAGAGATCATGGCAGGTCCCGACACATTGACAGAAAATATCACTTCATAAGACACAAGATAGATGAAGGAATCCTCGTGGCAAAGAGGGTATCGTCGGATGAGAACACTGCAGATCCCCTTACGAAGGGCTGACTAGGGTTAAACATTTGTAGCATGTGAGGCGCATCGGGCTAAGGGATGATATTAGTTTTACAGATTAGATAGCCTCTTCCGAAACTTGTAAAATGTAATTGACATTTTATGATGAATAAAATTTGTAATTTATTTATGAGTAAAGTGTTGCTATCATTGTCAATTATTTACTATTGTTTCAGTTTTGCATGTTTTGACTTCCAGAATAATTAATTTATTCAAACCTCCACAATCGGTCATACGTCGGAACTAGGTATTAATCAAGATTATCATGAACTGGGTTTGTAGATGGCTAAAGGTGTTTAGACATAGCAATGGTTGCTACAACATTCATGAGTGCTCATAAGTTATGAGTATTGGAATAAACCCACGCTCACTTGTATCACTTCATGGAATTTATCTCGAGTGATTGTGAGACGATAATATCATATAAGTCTTCAAACCTGGAGATATGCGTTGTTACCTTTGAGTTGGTTGTGCATTGATTGCACGAAAACGCATCAGTAACTTGATGTTATAAAACGTGCCTTTGTGTGCAATTCAACAAGTAGTAGAACAAGCATATGAGTCGAATTGCATCTGTTCCTTCTAGAAATAGAAGCGATATCTGGGCCCCTCGCTGATTTTGTGTTGACCCATGTAACGAGCCCGGTCAGAACTAAATTGATGTGTTCAGTTAAGTTCTTAGTCAAACAAATCGGAAATCGGGAAACAACTATCAGACAATAAGCAAGACATTGTTCCATGTGTTTTTCCGGATGATATCATGAGAACAGAGGATTGTATGATCACTTATCTAAAATGGCGCTTCATAGTTCAATAGAGTTTCGAGAGCTACGATTGCCGGTTGGTTCCTGAAGTAATATAGGCAAATACAGTTATTAGACTTATCCAAGTGGGAGTCTGTTGGATAAGGTGTCTAAGTCCATAACTTATTTCGTATATACTTGACCCGACCCAGCATGGTTCATTTGGGTTGCACTTCACCCAAACGATTTATGGATAATATTATGAGAATTGTATACTTATGTTTTATTAATATATTATAAGTTATAATATATTAATATAAAGTCATGTTATTTAATTAAGTTTTAATCTTAAATTAATTATGAGTTGATTAAGTGATTAAAAGGAAGACTAATTAAATCATGGGCTATTACATTTATATGGTGTGTGCTAACACCCATATGGGAATGGGCTTAGCTTATATGGAAGTCCATGGATGATCCATGGAGCTTCTAATCCATGGATCCTTAGAAGAGGAAAAGATATGTGTTATTAGGGTTTACCCTAATCATCTACACTATATATACAAGCCTATGTTGCATGAATTGACACCCTAGTGTGTGTGAGAAGTGGCAGCCGGTTTCTAGTTCAAAGTATACACTTTCATAAGGTTTTGCAAGTTTGTGGTGATTTGTGATTTCCATTTGAGGCATTCACATTATTGGTGCTTGGCTCTTAAACTCCAAGGAATCAACACTCATCAAAAGATATGTAATTCATCTAGTTCTTTTATGTTTAAAAGTTCCCCATGCCATGCTAGATAAGTTATAAACCTTGGAAAACAAATTTTGCATGTATTTTAGACAAACATAGATCCAAGGTTTATTAGGGTTGCATGTACACTTAGGAAGTATTAGAATGCTCAAAACCCAACACATGGTACACTCAACGTACTAAAGCGTACACCTCGCGTACTCGAGCAACATCAAAAAGTCACAGATTTTGACATCAAGGATCCTTCTTCCAACATATGAAAGCTTAAGGGTCCAAAAGGAAACCTAGAAAAATAGATGTTACAACTCTGACTGGTGACTCTACAGGTCACCATACAGCAACCATTGACCAAATCTCAATCTATAGCTAAAAATACCCAAAGTACCCCTAGCTCAAACTTTGACAAAATCCTGGTCAAGGTCAAAGGTTAAAAAGCCAACCGAGTTAACCTTGGATGAGTATGCCTAGTGTACTCAGCATGTACGTTTGGCGTACATACGATCCATATACTGGGACTTTATGGAGTATGCGCAGCGTACTCAGAAGCATGCCCACCATACTCTACTGCCAGCCATTGCTTCTAATAAGAGCTTAAACCAATAATTCCTTTCGTCTAAAACCCATATCTAGTCACAAATAGTGTTCTAAACTATAAAGTTTCCTACTTTTTGATCTTGTATAGCTAATTAGTGACCTAACCTTAAAACTCTAACATCTTAACCCAGTAAGACATCATAACTTTGCATGGAAGGACTAGAAGGTCCAAGATCAAATTCTTATAACTCTAGACACTCTAAAACGTCCAAAACGACAACTCATTTGGTCTAGAGTAGCTCATACTCAAATGGACCAAGATTATGATGCTAAATAGCACAAAACTCCACAACTAGAAAGATCTCATGAAATAACCAACATGTTCAAAGCTTTATACCTCTAAATGAAGCTTGAGGGAAAGATGTTTTTGGATTCAAAGAGGTCTTGAGCTTCTAAGGTGAATTTATTTCCATCTTCCTCCGTCAAGAAAACCACCAGCACACTCTAAGGCTCCAAACGCTCGAAAAGGTGGAATAGGGTTTGCAAGATATGAAATGGGGTTGGAGGCTGATGAGGGAAGGAGTATTGGGGAGTTAACGATGCTTAAATAGGGCATAAACCCTAAAATTTATGGTTTGACCACTAACCATGTACGGCCAACGTACCAAGCGTACACCCATCGTACGCATCAAAGGCATGTTTTTCACTTAAGGCTCATTGGGACCAATTTTAAAAACAATTCCATTTGAAGGGTCAAAATTATAAATTACCTGAATCAAGATGTTACATATAGAGAAATTATCTTGACTGGCCTTAATTTCCTTCATTCCTCGATTATAAACAACCATAGAATTTTGAGGTAGAAAACGACAGTGATGCAGGCTAGCAGACAACAATGACACATGGTAAATAACAGGGAGATAGAGGGTTCGATGGGTTAAAGCAGATGTTGAGGTATTGATCGGTAGTCCAGATCCTAACCTAGCATACTGTTGTTGCTAACCCAACACAGTCGTAGCCACCAATGTAGGTCCAATTTAAATTTGAATCAAGTACCTTGTATAATTTGCAATCGGTAAACCCTAAAAAGACAAACAAAATTAGGAAGTGAAAGTAATTAGCAAAATAGATAGAGGTAAAAGAACGACGATTCACAATGAAGACAAAAGCAAAGTTTCGTATAGAGATGAACTGGGATTCGAATAGACAGATCTAGATTCGTCGCCGATTTGGGATTTGAGAAATTGAATTAAATACAACAACACAACACCAAACATGACAAAAGAAAGAGAGGAAGAACAGATGGTAGAAGAACATCAACCATGTCGATAGCTGTGCAAAATAAGCCATGGCTCCAAACTTGAAGCTGGCTTATGAATGTTACTGTTCATAAGTCGATATGAGATTATATATATATATATATATATATATATATATATATATATATATATATATATATAATGAATTTAAAATTTTTGTATTGGTAACCATACAAACTGTAACATCCATAAAGTTTCAGTAAAATTTAAAACTTTTACACACATCCAAAACTCATTAGTTAATAGAAAATGTTTTCGAAATAGTTTTATATCAGAGTATCCCAGAAACCATAAGTCCAAAATGCGAGGATGTGTATGGCCACGCCTTCTCCTTGCCAAAACATCTGAAGCACCTGAAACAATGAACTGAAATCGTAAGCACAAAGCTTAGTGATTTCCCCAAAAGTACCAACAAACAAACAGTAGCACATATACAAATAGACAAAAAAAAATTGCAAATTTGGTCCTTGTGGTTTGAAAAAATCTTTGGATGGGGTCCAAAAAGTTACAGTTTGCACAGAAGGTCCAAAATCAAGGTTTTTCTGGGTTTTTGATCCAAAAGAATTTCAAATTACCTATTTACCCTTTTAATTTCAGTTTTGTATTTTGTTTTCTTATTTATTTTAATACTTTATGAAATAAAAATAAAAATAAAAAATGATAGACCTCCACTCCACCCAACCGATACCCCACACTCTCTCTTTCTCTTCTTTCTCTCTCTCTCTCTCTCTATCTATCTATCTATCTATCTATCTATCTATCTATCTATCTATCTATCTATCTATCTCTTTCTCTCATTTCTTATCTGATAATAAAAAATAAAAAAAAAAGAAGCAACAACAGCAAACAACTAAACTTGCTGTTTCCACCCTAATTAGCAGACCACCATGGCATCCCCCATCTTCCTATGAATAATGATCTATCCACCCCGATTGTTTCCTTCCATTCGTTCTTCCTTTATTTCAATAATGCTCCTTTCATTCCAAATCAAATGAAGACATAAGAAGAGATGCTTTCTCCCTCTTTGCAATTAACCAAAATCTTCAACTTTTCCCTTCGTTTTCTTCTTGATTTCTGTCAAAAAGCTTCTCTGGAGATGGAGCAGCATCCGGCGAGACAACGAGGTTGTTAAACACCAAACCAAAAAACCCTTTTCCCATTCATCAGGTTCTTACAAAATGAAAAAAATAAGATTAAGAAAAAGAAGAAAACATGTGAATGACGATCGGACAACACCCTTTTTTCCGTCGATTGAATCACCCAAGCACCAACTGTTTTCATCGACCAACCCTCCACACAAACCCTTCCTCTATCGGCAAATAGTTTTTGCTTCCCCCTTTCCTTTCCTCGTCATGTTCTTCTGGACGATAGAAAAAGAGGCAGCGAAGCTGCCATCGCAAGCCATCCACCACCACTCGTTGCCACCACATGCTGCTCCTTTTGTTATTCTGACCACCACCACTTCTTTCCTCTCTATTGTCGGTGCCACCTTCGACCAACACCACTAAGAGAACCATTGGAGGTCTTGACGAAAGATCATCAACCACAATATCCAAATCGCATTTACCTCCATGCTTCCTTCTTGATGCGCTCGTTCGATCGTTTTTTGTTCATTAGCCCGATCAAGAAATAACCAAAGGTACAAGAAGCCCTAATCCACCTAAATTTGAGCCATTAAAGACATCTAGCCCCTACATTTTCAGAGAGAGAGAGAGAGAGAGAGAGAGAGAAGAGATAGATAGATAGATAGATAAAGAGAGTAGGATAAGGAAGAGAGAGAAGGGGAGGGCTCCGATGGGGTGGGTAGAGAGAGAGAGATGGGGTGAGCCAACTTAATTCCTTTTTATATTCATATTTATAAAATAAAAATATAAAAAGTACAAAAAAATAAATTTAATGGGAAAACAGCAAATTCTAGTGCTCCATGGACCAAAACTACAAAAAAAATTTAAGTTTAGGACAAAAAATCCAGATAAACCTTGATTTTGGAGCTTCTGTGCAAGCCGGAAACTTTTTGGACCCCATCCAAAGATTTTTGCAAACCAAAAGGACCAAATTTACAATTTTATCTGTACAAATAACAAGATGCTATGGGTCTAATCAACCATTGGGTTAGAATACATCAGGCCCCTAAACCATTGGGTTGGAATGCCAATATACTATAGGTCCAATCAACCATCGAGTTGGAATACCCCAGGTCCTCAACCATCGGGTTGGAATGCCAACATACTATATGTCAAATCAACCATCAGGTTGGAATACCCCAGACCCTCAACCATCGGGTTGGAATGTCAACATACTATGAGTCAAATCATTCTCGGGATGGAATACTCTTGGTCCACAACCATCGGGTTGGAATACCCCAGTCTGTTGGCTCATGCACAAAGAAGAAAAGCCTTAAGCACCAATCAAACATATGCATATATATATATATATATATATATATATATATATATATATATATATATATATATATATATATATAAAAGATAATCACATAACATTCTATAGAATGTCAAACCGATCTACAGATCACTAAGCATAGAAACATCCTATCTACCATGATACCCATGTAATAGATCATAATAATAATAAAGCAGGATAACAATCCAAAGGTTTGGCCTTGGTGCCTTTGACATTGGAGTACAGCGAGGAAAACTCACCTCAAACGGCAGATATATCCCACAATTGCTACAGTTGCTACGAACCAGCTTCTACACACTCAACCAAACAACCAAACCATTATTTAATAATTACCCATGGCAAAACCACCAAGCACTAATCCTATAAATGGTCCAACTCACCAAGCCTACAATTGGCCCAATCCCATTAGGTCTGAACAAGGCCTAACTACATTGGGCCCACTAAGGCCCAGTTCATCATCCACTACCCATTAGGGCAAGCCCAACCAGAAGTCCATTATTGTAAAATTGTTAGCCCATTATGAGCCCAAACCAAAGGATGAGTCCAATACCAAGCTAGCCCACAATTAAGGAGTCCAAAACTTGCACATGTGATACTTACGTCGTGAGCACCTTAGGCTCACGTCGTGAGGTTGTGAATTGGCCCAGAAACTTCCTCGAATATGTGCTCACGTCCTGATGCTTCATTCCTCACGTTATGAGTCCGAATCTGACCAAAAATGAGCATTAAGCTCCTAATCCGTTATGCCTTAACATGGGACTGTCTAGAGGTCTTACTTGACCCCAAGAACCATAAAAATTGAAGTTTTTTAGTCACATATGTCCAATACATGACTTAAACACTAGTTAGGTCAAAAGATGGGTATAACATAAAGATTCAAACTTGAAGCCCATAACTTGCACCAAAATCCAAATCTAAGGGTTCTAGGATAGCAAATGACTCAACGGTCCATAAAGTTGCCAACTTTATGTGCCTCATGCATGATAATCCAAGATCCATGTAAGGAAGGTAACCATAATATAGATATAGCAAGATTAGAAGAGAAAGGTAGGATCTTTGAGACTTACAAGGGCTTATAATCTCAAAAATGCCACAAGGAAGAGCTTATCTTGCCAAAAAGGATTCACTAAAAGAGCTTCTCCTTCTTCAAGGGAATCAAAACACCATTAACACTCCAATACCACCAAAAATGGCTCAAGGAGCTCAATGGAGGTTTAGATTAGGGTTTCCAGAGGTCTTGGAGGTGAGGGAGGTTGAGTAGAGGTAACCCTAATCATCTCAAACCTTTAAATACCTGAAAATAAGGGTTTTGGAGAATCAGGTGCGTCTCACGTCGTGAGCATTTCATGCGCACGTCGCGAGCTTTAAATAAGCTTGGACAACAAGTCGACGATCACTCACCCGAACCACTCCAAGTTCAAACGGCCATAACTTCTTCGTTTCAACTCCTATTTTGACGTTCTTTATATCCACGGAAAGGTGGCGAGAATCCCTATACTTCTAGAAACTCTCAATGGCCTTAAAACTTCCCGAACAAAACCCAAAACCCATAAAAGGCCGAGTTATCAAATTATGGTTATACCCTTGGGCTCCGAAACGCCATCAAACACTCGGACTACTTAGACTTCAACACTCTCATCCAAAAAGGGCTAACTCCTTTCTTCCCCAAGGACTAAAATGATCTAATTACAACCCATGGGATGAATTTGGAAATACATGAAAACCAGGGTGTTACACAAACTATATAAAAGATATAAATGTGAGGTTATGAAATAGAATATATTCAAAATAGATAGGTTATTAACGTAAAGTTATACGATATAAATTACTTACTTTTTCTCAACCCTAACATAAAAGATGCAACCGCCAAAAGAGAAAGATGTGCGTTTTTGGACAAACTTCATGCGTTTTCTGGAGAGGTTTCACAACAACCTTCAGGTGATTTTCGTCGGCCTTCAGTAATTTTCCATTATTAATAGTGCAATGATTTCATGCTCATTTTCTTTCTCTCATTCTATCTCCAACGGTGATAACTTCAGGTGATTTCCGCCAACGTTGCTGGCGACTTCCGGTGAGGTTCACGCCGCCTGCGCAACACTCATTCTTGTTATCTTATTCTGCTTCTGACTACTCTCTCTTTCTCTCATTCTGTCTCTGACCATAGATCTTGCACAAATGGTGGTAGTCAACGGCAGTGATGGCAGGTTATTGCCAACGATGGTGGTTCCTTCACCGTGGTCTCTCTCTCCCTCCCTCTCTCTCTCTCTCTCTCTCTCTCTCTCTCTCTCTTTTCCTTTGATCGTAGTTAGTGGTGGCCAACGGAGGATGGTTAAAGGTGGCGGTGTTATACTGACAGTTGTTGAAGGTGGTGATTAGTGGACATGAAATTTGTTAATTTTTCTTATTAATGATAATCAGTTTATTTTACTAATCTTTCGGTTGGATTAATGGTAATAGTTGGTTAGACCAATGTTTTAAAACCCGGGTTTTTGGTTGACCCGGTATGATGACCGGTTCACGGGTCAACCGGTTCAACCGGTTGAACCGCCGGGTCAACCCCCGATTTATGGTCTTTCTCTATTTTTATATATTTTTACTTTCATGCATAACGCATAAACATATAAAACCAATAATTTAATGTCCAAAAAGTTTAAATATTTAAAAACATTGAAGAAACCGCAAACGGCTCGTTGTTTTGGTCTTCGCTACTTGTTTTCAACTATCCAAACCCTATTAAAACAGGTCAATCCGGTTTTAACCGATTCGACATAAGCGGTTGAACCGCGGTTTAGAGGAAACCCGACCGGTTCGATCCGGTTCGTATTTTTACAAAAAACCGGTCTCAATTGACCCGCCCTTACCCGAGTCACGGTCCAACCAGTTGAACCGGCCGGGTCAACCAGGGTTTTAAAACATTGGGTTAGACTATGTCCATTGGTAACAAAATGCAAGAGTCAGTTGCCAAAATTCTTAAAAAGAAACTAAAAATTCTTGTAAAACTACCAACGGAGTTGTTGTACCCACCGCCAAGTCGCCTATTTGTTTAGAATATATTGTCACGTGCTCGATATCATATTTGGTTTCTTTTTCAATGGTTAAATAATCTTAGTTATTGTACAAAACTTATGCCACATATATTCGTATGCTGCCTATATTTATATTTTAACTATAATTTTCTAAACATTAAATTATATAAAAAATTATAAACCATTTTTCCTCTACAAATGATACAAATAAGACCAATATTAATATAACTATAAAAACCTTTTATAACAAATTAAAAGATTTTTCTTCATTTTAAAATAAATATATTACATATATTTTTATAGAATAAAAGCTAGTTATAGATTATATCAATAGAGATAATTATAAATTATTTTTATATATTAAAAAATTGGGTTTGTTTTAGTTGTTAATGTATTGAAAATTTTAATTTGATTGGGTTGTGTAGGTGAATGAGAAAGAAAATAAATTTTTAATAGATTGTTGGATTAAATTCGGTTGCTGATTAATGTTGACGGCTTTTTAGATCATGTATTCATCTCTTCTAATGAACTGATTTTATTGAAAATACTGACAATTTAAATAACCCTAATATAAAAAAATATAACTTTCCATACCTTAAAAATAACATTTGCTCCATGCATTGGTTGAAAAATGAAAAAATGTCGAAAATTAATAATATTAAAATCTATCAACTAAAAAATACTATTACATGGTATGACTATAAAACGAGGGGTAGATACCCACAAAGAATTAACTTAATATATATATATATATATATATATATATATATATATATATATATATATATATATATATACTAGCAGTGTACCCGCGCAAAGCGGCGGGGCGTATTCCTCTACAAAAATGTTATGTTACAAAAGAAAGTACATATCGAAGACAAAATAATCAAACTATGGTGTTATTTGGGAGATAAAGTCATTTTTTGTTCCTGGACGGTGGGTTTTATAGCAGATGACGGAACAAAGAGGTATATGCGATTGGAGGGATATTAGAATCAACATGCTAAATTTAAGGATATCTAAAAGGGTTCAAATTTTGAATAAATCCGGGATTTGAGGGAACCATATCAAATTACTGAGAAATATAAGGAGATTTGATGATCACTTGTATTATCAGTTTCATCTTTTGGACGTCTTAAAAAAATATTATTATTATAATCAATCTATTTTTAAAAATAGTTAAATTTCTTTTATAAGATAGTATATATATATATATATATATATATCCCAACAAAAGTAAAAACAATTTAAAACGTCCACCATGTTTTACTTCCTTCTTTCTAGCTTGCTTTGGATTATTTATTTGCATTGTACCGTTTTTATGGAATATATCAGAAAATTGCCCTATCGCCTTCTTCTGCTTCTGTTTTCTTTGGGAGATGCGTGTTTGATTTTTGCATTTAAACATACACTTCTCTTTCCTTTTCTTTTGCCACCTATCAACCACCGTCAAATGGTGTCTACCCTAGCTATTGATGCATCAAGTTTAATACCTACGTGGGTTTGAGGTTAGAAGTTCAAATCTTTGAACCTGTTATATTGGCCTCTTCTAATTATGCCCCATTTGTGGTTCTGCTAAATCGTTTGCCGTTTCCAAAAACTCAACCACCGATCATAATTAAACCCCATTATTTTTACCATTTATAATTCGACACTATTGGTTTTTACCAATCATAACTAGACACAGTTAATATATTTCTTTTATATATTAGAGTTTTCTAAACCTTTATAAAATGGAATTAGTAATATTTTATAATTTATAAACATCAACCAAGAGACTGAGTGGTATGATATAGTCTAATATTAGAAAGATTTGCATTTTCTGTTCTAAATGTTTTAAACATTTTTTTTGATAAATATAACAAATATATATTATTAACATTAAACTTTTTAAGTTAAATATAACAAATATATATATTTTTCCTTAAACACACGTTGAAATACCATGGTAGTGAAAAACCGAGGAAGAAATTGAATTGCTTGTGCACCAGAAAACATGGATAACTTTCATTAAACTGTGGAAAAACCTAAATAAAAAGTTCATAATGTTAAGAAGCTAGAGAAGAAGTAGTTAAACTCAAGTGATGTCTTGTTTAGATAAAGAAAGTATTTCAGTAAACATGTATGATTCTACAAACTGAAACATTTAATGAGTGAATACATAATGTTGTCAAAAATTTTGAGTTTTCAATTTAATAGTAGCAAATTTACATAATAAACATTTACAAGATGTTTGTTAAAAATTTTGAATTTTCAATTTAATAATAGCAAATTTACTTAATAAAATTTTATATGGTTTTACTTTGATTTTGCACAAGACCTACAAAATGTTATGGATGGACGTCCATTTTTGTTGAGCGGTATGATGAGATGTCTTTTTTTTAGACTAAAAGTTTAAATCTTGCATTTCTAAAAAAAAATAATGACATTATAATTTTAGTAAGTTAGTATATATTTATCATTTAATAATCTAGTTATCTTAGATCATCCTATTGAATCTTCTATTATTAATCAAATAATCGTTAATAATATTTCAAAATACATTAGTCCTTTAGTTTCATTTATAAAATTACAATACACCTAACTTTATGAAACTTGATGTATATGTGTTTATAAAGATTTCCTAATAGATATTTTTATATGAATTTTGTTAAATCCATATATCCTAAAAAATCTGAATATAACTTTTATCCACTAATATATTAATACTTCATAAATTATAAACTTGTGATTCATTTATAATTTTGTTGTTGTTATTTAGACTCGTCTCCGAAAGTTAAGAAGCATAAAATGAGTGGCGACCTTTTATTACGGACAAATATTGATAATTTCAAGATCTTAATGCTCCAAGATAACCTAAGATACCTGCAAAACTGCAATCTTTAAACCCTATCAAAACCATACACAGTTTTACACCATAGTTAAACAATATCTTCTAATTAATCATGGAAGGTCGGGAAGAACTTGCATCACCCATCGTCGCAACAAAAGTGAGCCCGTCGGCGAAGAAGGCACTGCTGATTCTCAACTGCATCCTGTTGTCCCTAGGAAACTGCGGTGGCCCATTGAGCATGCGCCTCTATTTCCTCCACGGCGGCAACCGTGTCTGGCTCTCCGCCTTCCTGGAAACCGGCGGTTGGCCATTCATCTTAATCGTCCTTCTCGTTCTTTACTTTTGCCGTCGTTGTTCAACTTCACCCACGTCAACAACCGTCGTGTTCATGCGTCCTCGGCTGTTCTTCGCAGCGGCCGTCATCGGTGTTCTTACCGGTCTAGACGACTTCCTCTACGCCTGCGGCGTTTCCCGCCTCCCTGTCTCCACCACTTCCCTCATCATCGCCTCCCAGCTCGGCTTCACCGCGTTCTTCGCTTTTCTGTTAGTGAAACAGAAATTCACGCCGTATTCTATCAACGCGGTGATGCTTCTCACCATTGGAGCAGCGGTGCTAGCGTTGCATACCAGCAGCGATCTCCCAAATGGAGAGTCGAGGGCGGAGTATCTAAAAGGGTTCTTTATGACTGTAGCGGCGGCGGCGTTGTATGGACTGGTGTTGCCGATGGTGGAGATGACATATAACAAGGCAAAGCAGGCGATTACATATACACTGGTGTTGGAGATTCAAATGGTCATTTGTCTATTTGCTACAATCGTTTGCACAACAGGGATGATCATTGACAACGATTTCAAGGTACCAAGTCCTTTGCATGCAAACATATCATTCTAAATTCTTGTATTTTAATCTTTATCGTAATGAACAAATCATCTTTCCCATAAAGAAATTGATTAGGTCTTATATATTGTTGAAAAAGTGACGAGATTTTCAATCATTTCACTTCGAGTTTAGGATAAAAGAACGTACTTGTGTTGGTTTGAAGGCTTGTCTATTTGAATTACGTTCATATTACTTTAAATTATTGAGTATATATACTTTCTTTTCTTTTAGGCGATTCCACGAGAGGCGAAGGAATATGAACTTGGTGAAACGAAATATTATGCAGTGTTGTGTATAAACGCAATTTTCTGGCAAAGTTTCTTCTTGGGGGCTATCGGAGTGGTTTTTTGTGCATCATCGCTGCTATCAGGAATCATAATCGCAGTACTACTTCCGGTGACAGAGGTATTGGCGGTGGTTTTCTACAAAGAGCATTTCCAAGCGGAAAAGGGTATCGCACTTGTTCTATCTCTTTGGGGATTTACATCTTACTTTTATGGCGAGTATAAAGTGATGAAAACGAAAGACATAGAAAGAGAATCTTTGAATGATAGATCGGTGGATTTGCCTCAAATTAATTACTCTTCCGTATGATTTGTAATTATTTTGTGTATTTTTGGATGTTTAGGTTGTTTTATTTCAAATTATAATTTTTTGATGTTAAAGGTTGTTTTATTTTACATTATACTTTTTTTTGTCACAATGATATATTCAGATTAATGCTGATTATTAAGTAATATGAAAAACAAATTTTACAACAATGTAAATTGAGAAAAACACTATAACTACACAAAAATTTTCAATCTAAATATTCTTGGCAATTATCAGAGTTTCTATGGAATTACGGAATTCTATTAACTCAAAATAATTTACATTTCTAGATTAATTTCAAGTTTACAATAAATGCTAACCATAAAATGAGCAACAATGAAAAATACAAAGATATAAACTTATTCTTCACTAAGTTCTTGTGCTCCCACCTTCTCACCTACATTGGCCATCAAATGCTAACTATAGGTCTCGTGAGTTATATTCCGTAATATATACATTTTGAAATCATGAAATCATGTTTTATAAATTATAAAAGTGGATAATATTATGAAATATTATGTGAAATTGAATTTTGAGTTCTAATCAAATAGTTTTACTAGAAATGAAGTAAAAGTGTAAAACTATGTTTACAATCACTCATAAAATATTGGAATTCTAATGAGATTCTAATTAAAATCCGACAAAACTGCAAATTTGGTCCTTGTGGTATTCAAAAAACTTTGAATAGGGTCTAAAAAGTTTCCAACTTGCATAGAAATTCCAAAATCAATGTTTTTCTGGGTTTTTGGTCCCTGACACACTTGAAAAGTCGATTTTGTCCTTTTCATTTCTTTTTTATATTTTCTTTATTTATTTTGGTATTTAAATAATTAAGAATAAAAAATAAAAAATAAAATCTCACCCAACCCTCTCTCTCTCTCTCTCTCTCTCTCTCTCTCTCATCTGCAACCAATAACACTCACATTTATTGCTTTTTTCTTCAACATTCAAGAACACAGTTGTATCTTCCTCGCTCACATCCTCTCTCGACTCCGGCTTCGGTGAGGATTTTCTTTGTAATTGGTTGCACGAAACCTTCCACACATTCACCTTATCGTCCTCATGTTCATTTACTTCGCGCCAGGAAACAAAGATAAAGCAGAAAAACCATAACAATTTTACCATAGCTGCAAACCCTAACTTTGCAAATCCAGAGATAACCTCCATGGCAGGCGGCACTGTGAAGCCTATATCTCAACATAACCCTGAAAACGAAATGAAAATTAAAGGCAAGATATTGAATTCTCAACAAAACTTTGTCTCCGTCTTCCTCCATTTCGATTCAAGAACATCAATTGTCAAATATACAACACTATCATCTTCTTGAAATCTCCAACCTATTTCTTTAATCGATTTTTGATTTGGAAGCCTTGAACTTTTGGAATCAAGTTTTGAACCAATTTCTATTCATCGGGGCTCTATGGGGGAAGATGAAATCTAGAGTTGAGTTACAGAGTAAAATCGGAGGCCCAAGAACACGCAAATCCAAAATCGGAAGTCCAAAAAAAAGGGATTTTTAGAAGAAATCAAGAAATCTGTGTGTATATATGTTCTTGTAAGTTTCAGAATTAGACTCCGAGAAATTTGTTGCTGCTATGTTTGTTATGTTTCCCCCCTTCTTCTTCCATCTCGATTGTTGTTGCCAGACGCAAAGGGAATGAGGCAACGGAGCTGTTATCGCTTGCTACCCGTCACCGACCACCACGTCATTGCTACCACAGATGTGAACCATCGCCACCTCCGAATGTTGCTTCCGTCGACCCTCTCTTTCCAACCACCACTATAATTTGAAGGTGATTGCCTTCCCCCTCTTATTTGCTTCGTCCGATCGAGACAAGAGACTCACTGTGATGAGATTGTTTCCAATCGATGTGGGTGCTTTGCGTTAGAATGTGTGTGTCTTTGTGTTTGGGTTTCAATTTCTTTCTATTGCTTGATTTTGGCTTTTGTTCATCAATTTGGGGATATCAAAGATGAAGTCCATGAGATTTTTGAGAAGACGAAGAGAGAGAGAGAGAGAGAGAGAGAGAGAGAGAGAGAGAGAGAGAGAGAGAGAGAGAACAGTAGGTGGGGTGGGGATACTTTTTTTTTCTTTGTTTTTTAATTAAAACAACATTAGAATAATTCTAAAAAATACAAAAAAGAAAATAAAATGGCATAATCGTCTTTTTAAGTTTTTTTGGACCAAAAACCCAGAAAAACCTTGATTTTGGACCTTCTATGCAAGTTGAAAATTTTTTGGACCCTATCCAAAGGTTTTTGAAAACCATAAGGACCAAATTTGCAGTTTTGTCTTAAAATCCAAATAGTGAAATTTAGCGAAAATATAAAATTTGAAATAAGTATAATTTTATTATTGAGTGTTGTAGAGAATCTCGTTAGAAACATTTAGGCAAAAGTCTCATCAAAATCCGAGTTATAACGAACAAGTTATGAACAATCGAAGATCCGCGATAAAACCGACAAACATTATGTCGCATAAAAAGTGAGTTTCTGAGAAACTACTTTTTAGCCATAGTGATCTAAAGGAAAAATTGTAGAACTCGTTAAAATAATAAACTTTCATATAAAGAACTTTTAAATCTGACTTCGTATGAGAAAGTTATGATTTTTTTAAGTTTCAAAATAGTAGTAGACAACTAAAAAATCAAAATAAAGATCGAGCGATATTTAGCCGACACAACCTAAACGAGAATTGAAGGTCTCGGTAATAGTAGTACAACGGTAAAAAGTCTGACAAAAACGGACGTCGGATGAAGAAGTTATGAATTTTTAACGGATTTTCCTGTCCCGGTCTGTTAAAAATAATAGTATTAAAATTCAATTCAAAATTAGCCAACGAAATCTTAACAAAGTTGTAGAGCATAATTTTACCTACGCGTGCATATAAAGAACATCGAAAACGGAGCTCGTATGTGAAAGTTATGGATTTTAGAAGTTCGGGGCACAAAAATCGAGAAAAATGCGAAATCCGAGAAATTTCGCATGGATAAGGTTCGGCCACGTCACCCTTCGTGTGAGCTCGCCCCGTGTCCGATGCCGCAACTCACCCTTTCCCGGAACCAACGCATGTCGTTGTTTTATTGGACCGAAGCCGAAGCCTATCCCCATCTGACGCGCCTTGCCCTGTGTCGTGTCCGAGTCTCGCTGCTGCCACTAGGCGCTCACATCTACTACCGCGTGTTCGCTTCTCAACCCTCGGATCCGAAGCTCGCACTCTATAAAAGGGAAGCCTGCGAGATCTTCCGACTACTTTTGCTATTTTTCCATTTTTCACCCTTTTTCTTATATTTTCACTATTTTGACATCCCCCGAAGCCCCAATATTATTTTTAACACCCGAAACACGCCTCGAAGTGCCCGAGAAATTTATCTTTTCGGTTTGAAGCCCTACCTTCGCAGAGCCCGGTTTTCAAGAAAGTTCCCGGTTTTTATAGAAGAAAGTTATTTATAGTAACGAAGTGCTACCCAAATTACTATTTTAACCCTAGTTAATTCACAGTGAGTTTCAATATATAGGAATAATTGTATGTTATGTGTTATATGTGTTATGTGTTTTTTAGTGTTATTATTCCAGATTATTTTCCCATGATATTCTAGTATTGACTTTGAGTCTTTGGCCATGTAAAGCAAGTCTCGTATTAGTAATATACCTTTGATCATGTAGAGCATGTCTTGTAATATTTTTGGTATTGGCTTTGTGCCTTTGACCATGTAAAGCATGACTCGTATAACTTTTGATATTAGTAGTGGGCTAGGTAGGGCTAAAAGCATGTATATGCTAGCAAAATGATAATCATAAATTTATATGTCTTCTATGACATTTGGGTTGAACTTTATTGATGTATATCAAGCATTGAAAAGTATATCTTTGAATAAAGTCTTTGATTGATATGAACGTCTGTCACATGATTTCACATATGTCTTTGTTGTTCCTCTTTGCTTATGTCATATTGATGTATATATATGGCATAACATTATATTGTATCTATTATTGAAGTCACTAAGTTTCACCGCTTATCCTCTCAATATTTTAATAAATTGCAGGCAATAAGCATCAAGTATAGTCATATAATATCGGAAGAATTAGAATATTTTATATTATTACTTTTGTATTTAAGTTTTAGTATGTATAAAATTACAATATCCTGGGTAATTTTGAAATAAACTTAAACTTAGTCAGTTTGTATCCAGTGTTTTGTAACAAGACCATCTTGTATAATAAAATATTATTTCCAGTGATGACCATGCCAGTTAATCATGCGAAGAAACCATAAAAGTTTTCTAAGCCGCACTTAAAAGGTGGCAGCAAAACATGTTTTTCTACCTCGCCACATTGAATCTTGCTAGATTCTAAATGAAGAGTCTCTGAAAATGCACGAAGGTGAAGCAAATGTGTAATTTTTGAGTGTTATTAAAGCTTGGACACACTCTTAAATTCTTGTGTAGGAACTATGTTCTTAATGGTCTTATTGATTCATTGTATAATATCTATTGTGTAACAAAAACGACTAAAGATCTATGTAACTCATTAGACAAAAATAAAATACAAAAACATAAGATGTTGGGACCAAGAAGGTTGTGGTTGCCCAATTTCTAGACTCTAAAATGGTACGTAGATGGGAAAATGTAATATCCCAAGTCCAAAGAGTACAAGTCCTACTACATGACATACATGTTGAGGGTATGGGCTTTAATGAGCCTTTTTCTATTGCTTCCATGATTGAGAAGCTACCCCCAGTTGGGTTGATTTTAATAATTACTTGAAACATACAAGAAAGGAAATGACTATTGAGGACCTTATTGTTTGCCTTCGAAGTAAAAAGGACAATAAGGTAAATCAAAAGAATAGCTATAACCCTACCTTTGAAAAATCTAATGTGGTGGAGCATGGTTAAAGTTGTGGGAAGAACAAGTTTGGAAAGGGGAAATTCCAACTGAAAGGAAAAGGTGGAAACTTGGGAGCCAAAGGTGGAACTTTTAAGAAAAAGTATTAAGGAAACTGCCACAACTATGACCAACTTGGTTATTGGTCTGCTAATTGCAAGCTTCCAAAGAAGGCAAACATTATGGAGAAGATAACCAAAGCGGTGTCTGTCATCGATCTTGTAGCGGTTATTTCTGAAGTTAACCTTGTGGAGTCCGGTCCAAGGGAATGGGGAGTGATATGGGAGCTACCTGTCATGTTTTCTTGATATAAGGAATGGTTCAAAAACTTCAAGGTTGTAGATAATGGTGACAAGTTTTTAATGCGAAACTCGACAACTTCTGATATCCAAGGTATTGGGAAGGAAGAAGACGTCAGTAAGAGAACTAACGTTTAATGAGATGTTGTACGTACCCAAAATTCGTAACAATCTTGTGTTGGGTTGGTTGTCGAGTAAGCATGTTTTTCGCTTAGTGTTTGAATCAGATAAATTTGTGTTAATAAAAATGATGTGTATGTGGGTAAGGGTTATGTTCACTTTATGTGTAATGGCTCTTAAGCCAAATGAAGATGACAATGAAATGAATAATTCTTCTACTTACTTGCTTTAGTCTTCAAATATTTGGCATGCTAGATTAGGACATGTTCATTTTGATACTCTTCGACATTTAATTAAACTCGATCACATACCACTTTTCATATTCACTTAAAATATAGAAGCAACACTTGTGTTGAATCAAAATTAACACGACAATCTTTCAAGTCCTATAACAGGACAACTGAACCACTTGCATTAATTCACACAGATGTATATAGCATGAAGTCGATTCCATCTAAGAGTGGAAATAAGTACTTTATCCCTTTTATTGATGATTGCACTAAATTATGCTATGTCTATTTACTTAAAAGTAAAGATGAGACCATAGGGAAGCTTAAAGTATACAAAAGTGAAGTTGAGAATCAACTCCACAAGAAAATTAAAGTACTAAGAAGTGATCGTGGTGGTGAATATGTATCACCATTTGAGGAATTTTATGCAAATCATGGTACAATACATAAGTTTACTGCACCTTATTCACCACAACAAAATGACATCATAAAAAGGAAAATCTTACCTTAAAGGAAATGATGAATGCTATGTTTTTAAGTTCTGGATTGCCACCCTCAATGTAGGGGGAACTGTATTGTCAGCTAACTACCTTTTAAATAAGGTACCACAAAAGAAGTCAGATAAAACACCATATGCGTTATGGTCGGATATAAAACTCTCCTACAAATACTTTCGAGTGTGGGGTGTCTTTCAAATTTCGTGGTACCTACACCCAAGGTGGTTGAGATAAGACCAAAGACTATTGATTATATATTTATTGGATACACACAAAACAGTAGTGCTTCTTTGTTTCTTGTGCATGACTTGAAAATCCCAGAAATTCACAAAGGCACAATAATGGCGTCAAGAAATGTATCGTTCTTTGAGAATATGTTTCCATGCCTGGCTACGACTGAGATAAGTGCTACAAAAATAGTTAAGAAAAACAAATCCTCTCGTTAACACAAAATAGAGAAAGAAATAGAGCCTCTGTAACACCCGTGTTTCTGAGCTAGCCATTAATGTTGATGTAATAGTCTAGGTTAACATTTGTAACCCATCTTTTAAATAATAAAAATGTGTTAATTGAGTATTATGTGTTTTATGCTTAATTGTCTGGCTTAAATGAATTAAGAATAAAAATAAGCGATATAGTAAAAATATTAGATAAGCCCGATATATATACATGTAGTTGTAATGGTCGTGGCAAGGTTTCCGAATATATAAAGAATGTTGAAATCTGAGTTATAACGAAGAACTTATGACCTATCGAAGTTTCGCGATAAAACCGGCACGACGCTGAATGACGTAAATAGTAAATTTACGATAGAGTGATATTTAGCCTTAATGATCTAAATGAAAGTCATAGAATACGTTAAACCGAGAGTGTGCATAAAAAGAACATCTAAATTTGATTTCGTATGACGAAGTTATGATTTTTCTAAGTTTCGACTTAGAAGTATGCAGCCTGAAACTCGAATTTTAGATCGAGCGATTGTTAGCCGAAACAATCTAAACGAGAATCGAAGATCTCGTTGATAGTAATCCTGCAATGAAAAGACAGACGAAAACAGACGTCAGATGAAGAAGTTATGAATTTCTAATGGAATTTTCTTGTCCCGGCCTACTAAAAATAATATAATAAAAATAAAGCAAAAGTTTGCCAAAGGAGTCTAAATGAAAGGTGTAGAGCATAGTCTCACCTACGCGTGGATATAAAAAACATCAAAAACGAAGCTCGTATGCGAAAGATACAAAATTTTGAAGTTTGAGAAATGGGAGTACACCCAGCGTACCCGTATGCATGAACTGAAATGGGCCACGTCGACCTGACCTAATACTCGAGTGCATGAGTCTGTAATCCATGACGTATTAGGCCTGATCCAAAGCGTACGCCCAACGTACTGCTTGTAGAGGGAGTAGGCCCAACGTACTCTAAAATTACACCCAACGTAATCGTAGGGATAAGCCCCTATAAGTAGAACTCAAGGGCAGCCGAGTTTTGTTGCTCATTTCTTCCCTCTCACTCTTTATTGCCTCGTTTTTCATGCAAGTTAGACTCCGAAGCCCCGGTATCATCCTGAGACCCAAAGCAAGTCCCGAAGCCCCGAAGATCCCGAGAAATAGAGTTCCCGATTCGAAACTCTGCCCGCGAGAAGCCCGGTTTTTGTGAAGATCTCCTGGTTTCACCGAAGAATACTGATTTTAGAGCCGTAATGTTTTCCGATCATCGTCTTATCAAGTGAATGTGTATTTACTTTCTTGTAACACATAAATACGAAGTATTCTGTATAAAATACGTGTTGTGTGTTTATATATTATGTGTTATTTGAAATACGTAATGATTTAATGTTTTATACATGTGTTATACATGTGTTATGTTGTGTGTATGTATGTGTGTGTATATATATATATATACACACACACAAATATGTTAGGTAGAACATGGGTAGATAGTGGATGTTTGATGAAATAAAATGATGAGAGGCCTCGATGTTGTTGTTGATCTAGTCATCTAGCGGAGTATGGATGACGACCACGGATTTTTACTAGAGATTCCAGTAGAACGCTGGCTGGTTCATAACCTGTAGTTGTTGTGAACGATGTGTTCACTGGTGTACTCTATCCCCCTCATGGTTGCCTTAGGACATTCATTGCTGAGGAAACCGCTCTGCAGTAGTGTCTGTCCTGATGAAAATCCTAGATTAGGTCCCTTGTAATAGTTGTTGTCATAGGGATGTAAAGTGAGGATAACAAGAATGGGTAATCGGGTTATTGTTGGTTGGTGAAATTAAATATAATTATTTAGTGTGGGTTGAAAACCCTATATGCTTACCAGGCTCCCAAGCCTGACCCACTCAGTTTTATTTGTATTACAGGTAGTGGCGCGAGAGCATAAGTTGGACAACTTATGAAGATATTTTGTTTATAGGCCAGTAGTTGTGTATAACTGTTGTAAGGCTTATAATATGTTGTTTATGCTTTTGTATCTATATCGGAACATGACATCCCGAGTTTTAATATATAATGAAAATACATTTCTTTAAGGAATGCTTTGATAAATTTTATTTATCATATTTTATATTGAGAAAAAATTCCGCAACTCTTTTAAATCAAAGGATTACTCTGAAAATTATTTTAAAAGCATAAATTAAATCGATCTTTTCTGTCCGTGATTTTTGTGAATGTCACAGTTAGTACCAGAGCATTAGTTTAAGCGAACTAGGAATTTGTAGATTTCTAGACTTAAACTTAGAATGCTAAGTGAAGATTGTGAGATGAGTGTCTGTTGTATTTTAGACACGAGCACTAGTTTATTTTAGGAAAGTTTCCTAAAATGTTTTTATATGCTAAATGTTATATGATTGTCATATATGATATTATTTGATCGGATCTTTGGTTTGTTGCCAACAGGAACTGGAGACCTTATGTGTTTACGATTCTAAGTGTATGATTACAGTATTAGAACTAGCATATAAACATTTCAGAGTGATAAGGATGATTTAATTATCTATCATGGATGAGGATCTAATTTCACCTTATTCGGTGTATAGATCAAAATGGTAAGAACCAGGAGTGGTGTTGGAAACGCAAATGAAAACAAGAATGAACCACCTGTGATTGAGCGAGTACCTATTGTAGCAGTAGCATCTGAGCCAATGACAATGGCTGGGGTACAAGCAATGATCCAAATGATGTTGGATCGTCAAATGGAAGAAACTAGACATCTGCTTCGGTAGAATCGTGAAGAACCTTCAATGCCGATTGAACAACCTAAATTAAATGAAGGACATTCGGAAGGAGGAAACTTAAGTGGGACTGTTGGTCAAGCCAACCCACCGATTATTAGGCAAGTCAGCCATGATGGAGGAAATGATGGGTGTGGGTACAAGTACAAGGATTTCATGGCATCCAAGCCACCATGTCTATCCTGAAGTCCGACGCCAGTACAAGTTATAAATTGGATCTACGAATTGGAGACAATGTTCGAGAGTTACGAATGTATCAACAGACAGAAGATCTCTCTTGCGATCCCTCTGTTAAAATCTGGAGTGTTGAGATGGTGGAAGTTGTTAGCTGACTTGATGCCCAAGGGGGTGGCGAGCAAAATGTCTTGGGAAGACTTTGTGGTGAAACTCAAATTACAATACTGCTCAGAGCAGGACCTTATGGAAATCAATAATGAGTTTTAGAATTTGAAGAAGTGAAAATTGAGCGTTGCTGAATACGCTGCTAGTTTCATAGAAAAGATGAAGCTTATCCCATATCTAGTTCCAGCTGAACAATCTTAGGTCAACAAGTTTTCCCTTGGACTACTTGTGGATTATGGTCCAATGGTTAAGCAAGCAACCTGTAACAACGTAAAAATTTGATTCATAATTCTCCAAACATGTATGTCTCAATTGTTAACAAAAGAAAATACAATCCTAGAATCATAAAAACAATCTCCTGCTAGTGTGTACAATCATGTCGGTGCCTTGCTGTGATCCTTGGAACTACCTGAAACATATAACACATAACACGGTAAGCATAAAAGCTTAGTGGGTTCCCCAAAATACCACACATAGAATATTAGCCACTCAAGGCTATAACTCAATTAGACCCTCTGGTCAATGTATCTCAGTGGGACCCTCTGGTCCCACAACTCATATGGACCCTCGGCTCCTTCAACTCAGCAACACAATATATAACCCATAAAGAATAACACAAGGAAATAACAGGATATCTCATTACACATTTCATGCATATAGGACCCCTGGTCACACATACGATTTACCACTTAAGGTAAGTATAGTGAGAAGACTCACCTTGGGAAATCTCAGAAAGTCTCAAACTTGAAATACTGATCTAGCCTCCGCCTAATTACTCAAAGTAAATCACCTTTAATTAACAACGATTCTCAAAGGCTAGACTAATCCCTTCCTATAATCTCTCAGAAGGGAAAAAGTACCATTTTATCCCTCCACTGGTCCAAATGTCTAAGTGGTGATCAACCCTAAAAGTCAACTCCAGTCAACGGTCCAACCTTGACCAGACCCGTCAAGTGCAGTCGAGTGACTCGGCGAGTCCATGCGTATTCTCTGAATCCTCCTAAGGCCTCACTCGACTTGCTGAGTTAATTTTTTACTCGACGGGTTACCATTGATCACAAATCGCAGAGCAACATGATTCGACTCGTTGAGTCCTCTCATAGACTCAGCGAGTTCCCTCCATGAAAATGCTTAAATGACCTTCTATGGTCCGATCTGTTTGTCTAACTTATAGATCTGACATTCTAACACCCAAAAGTCATGTAAAGGTCCCATCTTTACGTTCATGCATCGCACATATGGCTCTATTTGATGAAATAACTCATAAAATGGTAACCTAGACTCAAAACTCTCATGGGACTGCATAAATCTAGATGCTTGGGACTCTGTGGACCTCTCAAGGTCCAGATCCAAAGTCTATTCCTCACTAGGAGTCCATATGCTCAAAATCCCAATTAAAGAAGGGGTAAAGAAACCCTAGATTCATGGGATCTACTATATACACGAAAATACGCATGGATTCATACCTCAAACAGCAATCCTTGGTGAAGTGATAGCGAATATGAGCTCCTTAATCAGCCTAGCTTTGAATACCCTCCTTCCTTCTTGTAATAATGCACAAATGGTGAAGAATTAGCTCCTTCCCTCACTCTCTATGCTCTCTAGTTCGATAGGGTTTCTCAATTGGGTGTGTGGCCACAAATGAAGTCCATAAATGCCTTTAAATAGGGCTCAGGCCCGAAGATTTAGGGTTTTTGTCAATAACGCGGATTCGTCGAGTCGACTCTCTGACTCGTCGATTCCACTCATTAATCTGAGTCATCAGTCGCAATCCTACTCGACGAGTTTAGGCTCCAACTCGTCAAGTCCCTCTTCTCATCTCAAAATAAGTACATCAATTATGATACCTGGAAATCCAGATGTTACAATTCTCTCCCACTAGAATCGGACTTCCCCCTCGAAGTATCACTCTGCAAACAACACCGGGTGATGCTCCCGCATCCCAGTCTCCGGTTCCCAAGTCAACTTGGACCCTCTCTGATGCTGCCACTAGACCTGAACCAGGGGCACGTCTTTGTTCATCAAAACCTTAATCTTTCGATCCAATATTGTGATCGGTCTATCAATGTAATTCATACTCGCATCGACCTGCATATCCTCTAGCGGCACTACCGTCATTTCATCGACTATACACTTCCTCAACTGGGATACGTGGAAGGTATCATGGATCTGACCTGATGCCTTGGGTAGCTCTAAATGGTATGCTACCTTGCCTACTCTGGAGATTACCCTGAAAGGTCCAATGTATCGAGGCCCCAGTTTGCCTCTCTTCCTGAATCGAATCACTCCTTTCCAAGGAGAAATCTTCAAGTGTACAAAGTCTCCAACCTGAAACTTGAGCTCGGATTACCGCTTATCCGTATAACTCTTCAGGCAGCTATCGGCTGTTAGTAACCTCTGTCTGACCTGTTGTATCTTCTCAGTCGTCTTAAGCACTATCTCAGTACTACCCATCACCCGATGTCCTACCTCTCCCTAATAGATGGGAGTCCGACACCTCCTCCCATATAAGAGCTCAAAGGGAGGTATACTAATACTCGAATGGTGGCTATTGTCGTAGGAAAACTCCGCCAAAGGTAGGTATGTGTCCCAACTTCCCCCGAATTCCATAATGCATGCTCGAAGCATGTCCTCGAGCGTCTGAATCGTCTGCTCATTATGCCCGTCCGTCTGTGGGTGATAAGCAGTGCTGAAGTGCAATCTCGTGCCCAACTCCTCATGAAACTTCTTCCAGAACTTGGAAGTAAAACAAACATCTCGGTCTGACATGATCTAGATCGGCACTCCATGCCGAGATACCACCTCTCTCACATATATCTCTGCCAGCCTCTCTGCAGAAGAACTCTCACTGATAGCAAGGAAGTGAGCGCTCTTCGTCAGCCGATCCACAATCACCCAAATTGCATCAACACCCATCATGGTCCTTGGCAATTTGGTGATGAAGTCCATAGAAATCTGTTCCCACTTCCATTGAGGAACCTCTAGTTGCTGCAACTTGCCATGCCGGCGCTGGTGCTCGGCCTTAACTTTGCGACAGGTCAAGCACCTCTCTACAACCCACGCAACATCCCTCTTCATACAGGGCCACCAATAATCTCTCTTCAGGTCCAAATACATCTTAGTGGCCCCGGGATGGATAGAGAATATCGATCTATGTGCCTCCTCCATCAGTATGCTATGTGCCCCACCCACAAATGGCACCCAAATTCGACCATGAAAGGTCATAAGCTCTCGACTGTTTGTAACAAACTCAGATACCTGCCCAATCACCCACTCTCTCTTTCAGTTCTCTGGTCTCACAGCCTCTTCCTAGGCCCCTCGAATGGTATCCAACACTGGATTCATCACCATCATCCTCATACATATATCTCGAATCGTGGCACTTTCCACCCTACGGCTCAGAGCATCGACTACCACATTATTGTTTCACGGGTGGTATAGGATTTCACAGTCGTAATCCTTTACCACATCCAACCATCTTCTCTGGAACATATTCAGGTTGGGCTGATCCATTATATACTTCAAACTCCTGTGGTTTGTGTATATGGTACACCGAACCCCGTACAAATAATGGTGCCATATCTTGAGGGAGAACACCACTACCCCAACTCCAAATCGTGGGTGGGATATCTCGTCTCATGAGGCTTCAGCTGCGTCGATGCGGATGCTATCACGTGCCCTCTCTTCATAAGCACCACACCTAACCCTGATATAGATGCATCACAATACACCACGAAATCCTCCATTCCTTCTAGAAGGGCTAACACCGGAGCTTCGCATAATCTCTGGCGAAGAGTCTTAAATAAGGTCTGCTACTCAGGATCCCAAGTAAAAGCAACGCCCTTCCGGGTCAACCTGGTGAGGGGATCGGCAATCTTGGAGAAATCCTTGATAAATCTCAGATAGTAGTCGGCTAACCCCAAAAAATTCCTAATCTTGGTGGGGGATCTTGGCACCTCCCAACGCATAACATCCTCTAGCTTGGCCGGATCGACCAATATCCCATTCTAATTAACGAGGTGCCCCAAGAACTGGACCTCTCGTAACCAGAAATCGTACTTGGAGAATTTGCCATAAAGCCTCTCCGATCTCAATACTCCGAGGATCTCTCTCAGATGCCCCTTATACTGCTCTCTGGACCTCGAATACACTAGAATATCGTCAATGAACATGATCACTGATCGATCCAACATTGGCCTCCATACTCAGTTCATGAGATCCATGAATGCTGCCGATGCATTGGTGAGCCCAAAAGGCATCACCATGAACTCATAATGCCTATAACGAGTCCTAAATGCCATCTTCTGGATATCATCATCATGCACCCTCATCTGATGATATCTAGACTTCAAGTCTATCTTGGAGAACCAAGACGTCCCCCACAACTGATCGAACAGATCATCGATCCTCGGTAGTAGATAACGGTTCTTGACTGTCGACTTGCTCAACTCCCAGTAATTAATGCACATCCGGTGTGATCCATCCTTTTTCTTGAAAAAAAGGATCGGCGCTCCCCATGGCGAGTTACTTGGTCGAATGAAACCCTTCCTGAGCAGTTCCTGAAGCTGCGAGGATAACTCCTGCATCTCTAGTGGCGCAAGGTGATAGGGTGACTTGGCAATAGATGCCACTCCCGGAATCAACTCAATATGAACTCTGCCTGCCTCTCCAGAGGCACACCCGGCAACTCCTCATGGAAAACATCCGGGAACTCGCGAACTATCGGAAACTCATCGACAGAACTCGACCTCTCTGCGGCAACTCGTGTTTCCATCACATAGGCTACAAACCCTCTGCAGCCCTGCTGTAGACTCTGTCTTGCTCTGGCAGCCGAGCAAAATGCTGAACCAAACTAGGTACCCTCGCCATACACCGTAAGCACTCCCCCACTAAGGTCTCGTATGGTCACCAGCTGACGCTCGCAGTCGATAACAGGTCCAAATCGGCTCAACCAGTCCATGCCCACGATGACACAAACACCCCCCATCGCAATCACTACCAAATCTATCAGGAACTCAATACCGAAAATCTTGAGTACACATCCTCGAATCACATCCATAGCATACACCGCTCGCTCGTCAGCTGTAGAACCTCACAGAGGGCGACTCAATGCCTCCCATCGGATACTGATGTGCTGGATAAATGCGAATGACATGAAAGATCGACTCGTACCCAAGTCATATAACACTAAGGCAAGTACAGAATCCACAGTAAAAGTACCTATGCATACCACAATATAAGAATAATATCTCAAACTCAGTGCAAGAAAATAAATAAATGAATACATACCAATCACGACATCGGGTGCTATGCGGGCCTCCTCTGCTGTCAACTGAAAGGCTCTCTTGCAAGCCCTCGGTGCCTCGACCTTCACTGACCGGTTCTCAGAAGCATGCACAGAAGTCGATGCAGATCCCTGTGTTGGTCCTGCACTAGCTGGGGGCACTAGGCCTTCTGGTGGCCAGTCTAGTTGCAATGAAAACAAACCGAGAATCCCTTGGGGAAATCCTTCGCCATGTATCCCTCCTTTCCGCATTTGTAGTAGATCCCCGATCGGCAAGAACCCTCATGACTCTTGCCGCACATTCCACAAGTGCGGCCCTTCTAACCCCCAACTCTGAAATCAGTGGGCTTAGCCCACTTCGTTGTCGGCTACGACTGCACTAGCCTCCAGTCCGTCCCCCATGAATCTTCTTCATCCTCCCTGGTCTAAGGCTCGGGCTCAATCTCTCTACTCGTGGCATTGTCCTGGAGCTTGGCCAATGTCGAGTATGACGGGTTCACCACGAACTCTCGTATGTCCCTCCTCAGTATGCTCAGATATCGACTCGCACATGCCTGCTCAGTGGACACGTGTTCGGGGCAAAACATCTCCCTCTCATGGAACATCCTCGAGATCTCAGTCACTGACTCTATCTTCTGCCTGAGAGACAGAAACTCCTGCGCCAAACGTTCCCTCTCTACCGGGGGAACATACTCATCTTGAAACATCTGAATAAACCTCTCCCATGTTATTGCAACATGATCTGTAGTTGTGAAGCCAATTGTTGCAAACTTCCACCAATCCTTCGCTCCCAAGCGAATCTGGTTCAGTACAAACCGAACTCTCAAATAGTCGCAAAAATATCACGTATAAATACACCCCTCGATATCGGAGATCCACCTTATAGCAGCAATCGGATCCTGCGTCCCATCAAACTCGGGTAGCTTCGTGTTGTTGAACTCTCGGAACAACAACGAGTCACCTTCCTACGGCCTAGCAATGGGGACAACTGCAGTGGCCGCGGTAGCAGTGGCCTCAGTGATAGCAGTATATCGCTCGTCAAATGTCTGAATCAAGGTAGTTTTGATAGACCCAAACATCTCCAGAATCTCTACTCAAATAGATGCATCCACCTACTCGTGGATCATCCTCCGTATCTACTCATCACTAATCCTACTGCTCCCAGGGTTGTGGCATGTCCCCGCCATGATTTCTCTAAAATGCAACACAATATCATCAGAAACTCGCTCGATTATACTCACACTTGATTACCCATCCTTACTTGTTCCTTAGCATCCCTAGTATTCTTACTTGGGCCGTTCATTGATCCCATGCTTCCAGTAGTACGGGCACAATACTACCTTCC
This sequence comes from Lactuca saligna, assembly GCF_052625555.1. Taxonomy (NCBI): domain Eukaryota; kingdom Viridiplantae; phylum Streptophyta; class Magnoliopsida; order Asterales; family Asteraceae; genus Lactuca; species Lactuca saligna. Next base: position 167,092,331 of record NC_136422.1, on the reverse strand, counting down.
ACATCGCATCAGAGTTCACCCCAAGTCCTCCTGCTCGGATCTCAATTTACAAATACTCTATGCCTCCCAAGCTACTCTCACAATAGTTCTCTCATTGGCTTGCTCCTGCTAGATGCTCATACTCAAGATAAACACTAATAGCAGAAATCCCTATGCTAAGGCATCACAAATCAGGCCACCTAAGTCCTAATATATGAATCACCTAGCCTACTCTCTAGCATTCATTACACATAAAAATATCTCATAACACAAAGTGAGTGTATTTTGGGAAATCACCGCTCAGCCCTGGTTGATTGTCCACACTGCTCTGACTCGACTTCTCTTAAACTCTTACTTATTTTTATGGAAATTCATCTCTTTCCAAAAATCTTTCTCAAATCCCCAGTTTGAGTCCAAACACACCCGAGGGTGCATCCGAATCCCTCAAACTAAGGCTCTGATTTGTAACAACATAAATTTCCAAAATAATTTTTCATTTTAACACGATAAAAACTTGATTCATAATTCTCAAAACACATATGTCTCAATTGTTAACAAAAGAAAATACAATCCCATAATCATAAAAACAATCTCCTTCCGGTGTGTACAATCATGTTGATGCCTTACCATGATCCTCATAACTACATGAAACACATAACGCATAAAACAGTAAGCATAAAAGCTTAGTGACCTCCCCAAAATACCCCACATAGCATATTAGCCACTCAAGGCTATAACTCAATTAGACCCTCTGGTCAATGTGTCTTAATGAGACCATCTGATCCCACAACTCATATGGATCCTCGGTCCTTCAACTCAACAGCACAATATATTACTCATAAAGCATAACACAAGTAAATAACATGATATGTCATTACACAATTCATGCACATAGGACCCCCTGGTCACACATAAGGTTTACCACTCAAGGTAAGTATAGCGAGAAGACTCAACTCGGGAAATCTCGGAAAGTCTCAAACTTGAAACACTGATCTAGCCTCCGCCTAATTACACAAAGTAAATCACCTTTAATTAACAATGATTCTCAAAGTCTAGACTAACCCCTTCCTATAATCTCTCAGAAGGGGAAAAGACGTTTTTACCCATCTACTGGTCCAAATGTCTAAGTGTTGACCAACCCTAAAAGTCAACTCCACTCAACTCCATTCAATGGTCCAACCTTGACCAAACTTGTCGAGTGTAGTCGTGTGACTCGGCGAGTCCATGTATATTCTCTGAATCCTCATAAGGCCTCACTCGACTCATCGATTTAACCTTTAGTCGACGGGTTACCATTGATCATGAATCGTGGAGCAATACGATCCGACTCGTCGAGTCCTCTCATAGAATCGGCAAGTTCCCTCCATGAAAAATGCTCTAATGACCTTTTGAGGTCTGATCTGTTTGTCTAACTTGTAGATCTGACATTCTAACACCCAAAAGTCATGTAAAGGTCCTATCTTTACATTCATGCATCGCACATATGCCTCTATTTGATGAAATAACTCATAAAATGGTAACCTAGACTCAAAAATCTCATGGGACTGCATAAAGCTGGAAGGTTGGGACCCTCTAGACCTCTCAAGGTCTAGATCCAAAGTCTATTCCTCACTAGGAGTCTATATGCTCAAAATTCTAACTAAAGAAGGGGGTAGAGAAACCCTATATTAATGGGATCTACTATATACACGAAAATAGGCATGGATTAATACCTCAAACAGCAACCCTTGATGAAGTGATAGTAGATTCGAGCTCCTTAATCAGCCTAGCTTTGAATCGCCTCCTTCCTTCTTGTAATAATGCACAAATGTTGAAGAATTAGCTCCTTCCCTCACTCTTTATGCTCTCTGGTTCAATAGGGTTTATCAAGTGGGTGTGTGGCCGCAAATGAAGTCCATAAATGCCTTTAAATAGGGCTCAGGCCCGGAGATTTAGGGTTTTTGTCAATAGCACGGATTCATCGAGTCGACTCTCCGACTCGTTGATTCCACTCATTAATCCGCGTCATCAATCGTGATCCTACTCGACGAGTTTAGGCACCAACTCGTCAAGTCCCTCTTTTCATCTCAGAATAAATACATCAATTATGATACTTGAAAATCCGGATGTTACACAACTACATTGAAAGCCATTATCTGGGCTGCTAGAAATGTTGAGGCCCAGATCATAGAGAAAGGTCTGGAGAGTTCAGAGGTTGGTGAGAAGAGGAAAATTAACGGACCATCAGGATCCATCAAAAGGGTAAATTCTTGAAGTCTAGTTCGAGAGAACGTGGAGGCGAAGTGAAATGGTGCAATAAATGCAAGAAGAAGCATCATGGGAAATGTGGCAGGGAAGCCACATGTTTCAAATGTGGAAAGCTAGGGCACTAAGCCAACGAATGCACTCTTACCAAGAAAGTCTGCTATGGGTGTGGTGAGAAAGGGCACATCTTGAGGGAATGTCCGAAGAAGAAGGAGGCAGCAAAGCCCAATATTCCACCAAAGCCGAAGGCGAGAGCCTTCCAGATGACACTGGAAGCGGCAAAAGATGAAGCTGATGTCACTTCAGGTACCTTTCTCGTAAACAAATTGCTTGCCCAAATTTTATTTGATTCTGGAGCCAACTACTCCTTTATTTCGCATGAATTTGGTAGAAAACTAGCTTTTTCTGTCGATAGACTAGATAATGCTTTATTAGTCGAAGTTACTAATGGCAAGTTTGTACCTGTTAGCCATCGTATGAAAAACATCTTAATTGACTTAAATGGGAATAAGTTCCACGAGGAATTATTGCCTATCGAACTAAAGGGTTTCGACATCGTGTTGGGGATGGATTAGATTAGCGCCAATGATGCCGAAATACTGTGCAAGAAGAAGATTGTAAAAGTAAACCCGCCATAGAAAGATTCATTTATGGTGTATGGAGACAAACGTGGAGAAAATTTTGTAATCATTTCGCTAATAAAAGCTAGAAAGTGTTTGGCCAAATGATGTACATCATATTTGGCATTCATGATCGCTGCTAAGAAGGAGAAAAAGGAGATGCAGAGCATTCCTATCGTGTGTGATTATCCAAAAATATTTCCCAAAGATCTTCCTGGATTACCGCCTGATCGACAAGTAGAATTTTGTATCGACTTGTTACCAAGGACAACGCCAATAGAAAAAGCACCTTACAGACTAGCACCGACGGAGACGAAGGAGCTGATGATGCAACTTTAGGAGTTATTGGACAAAGGTTTCATAAGACCTATTTCATCACCCTGGGGATCTCCGATGTTAATTAAAAAGAAAAAGGACGAGAGTACGAGGATGTGCATCGATTACAGAGAACTGAACAAGGCAAAAATAAAGAATAGATATCCATTACCGAGGATTGATGACCTGTTCGATAAACTACAAGGTTGAAGTTATTTTTCAAAGATCGACCTAAGGTCAGGATATCATCAGCTGAAGGTGAGGGAGCAAGATATCGAAAAGACTGCATTCAAAACATGATATGGACACTACAGATTTTTGTTGATGTCGTTTGGACTAACCAATGCTCCAGTAGCATTCATGGATTTAATGAACATGGTTTGTAAAACGTTCCTTGATAAATCTGTGATAGTGTTCATAGATGACATTCTGATTTACTAGAAAAGCCAAGAGGAGCATGGTAGACACTTGCGAGATGTGTTGTAAGTCTTGAAGAAGGAGATGTTGTATGTAAAGTTCTCCAGATGTGATTTTTGGATTTGAGAAGTCCAATTCTTGCATCACGTGGTCAACCAAGAAGGGATAATGGTTGATCCAACAAAGATTGAAGATGTGATGAAGTGGGAACAACCTAAAAGTCCCACAGAGATCCGAAGCTTTTTAGGATTAGCCAGATATTACCGAAGGTTTATCCAAGGATTTTCTTCGATCGCTACTCCATTAATAACTTTGACTCATAAAGGAGTTACTCATACTTGGAATGATAAGCACAAAGAAGCATTCAAGTTGCTAAAGAAGAAGCTATGTGAGCCACCGATTCTTTCTCTACCTGATGGAGTTGAAGAGTTCGTTGTATATAGCGATGCGCTTGGTGTTGGGTTGGGTTGTGTTTATTCTAAAAGAGAAAAGGTGATAGCATACGCGTCTCGACAGCTGAAGGAGCATGAAAAGAACTACCTCACTCATGATTTGGAGCTGGCAACGGTAGTGTTTGCTCTAAAGATATGGAGGCATTACCTATATCGCATGAAGTCTAAACTTTTCACTGATCATAAGAGTCTCCAATATCTCTTTAATCAGAAATAATAGAATATGAGGCAGCGACGCTAGCTAGATTTACTTAAGGACTACGACTGTGAGATACTTTACCACCCCGGTAAAGCAAATGTTGTCGTTGATGCTCTCAGTCGAAAAGTCAATCTTGAAAGAAAAAGGCCAAGAGCGTTGAGAATAGAAGTTGTCTCAACCATTGCGGAAAGTATATAAAAAGCTCAAAAGGAAGCTTCTGAAAAGAATAACCGGAAGGAGGAACGTTTGGGCAAAACGTTGGTGTTTGGTACAAACGGTCATGAACTGAAGGTATTCCAAGAATTTTATTTGGGTACCCAAGGCAGGAGGAATAAGAGATCTTCTGATGGAAGAAGCTTACAAAACTATGTACTCGATCCATCCCGGCAGCACTAAAATGTATAGGGACCTAAAACCCTACTACTGGTGGCCGACGATGAAGCTTGATATTGCAAAGTATGTGGCTGAGTGTGTGATTTGTGCATGAGTTAAGACACAACATCAAAAACCATATGGGAGTTTAGAAACTTTACCTATACCGATGGGTAAGTGGGAAGAAATTGCTATGGATTTTGTCACTAACCTACCGAGAACAAAGAACGGTCACGACATGATTTGTGTGGTCGTTGATTTCTTCACTAAGAGTGTGCACTTCATAGCAGCCAACGAGAAATGGTCTACCGATAAGCTTGTGAATTCTTACATATAGGAAATTATGAGGCCTCACGGTGTTCTGTTAACGATTGTGTCAGATCGTGATAGCCGTTTCACCTTGCGATTTTGGAGAAGTCTACAAGAGGAATTGGGTACCAAATTGTGTTTGAGTACAGCTTACCATCCACAGACTGATGGTCAGAGCGAACAAATGATACAAATACTTGAAGATGTGTTGAGAGAATTTACCTTTGGTAGAATTTTCCTACAATAATAGTTTCCACTTGAGCATAAATATGGCACCTTATCAAGCTATGTACGGACAAAAATGTCGTACGCCGTCTTGTTGGCTTGAGGCAGGGGAAAAGCAGTTTATGGGACCGGAGATAGTCCATCAAACTGCTGAAAACTTGAAATAATTAGGGAAAGAATGTTAGCAACTCAGGATTGTCAAAAGAGCTATTATGACAACAAGCGAAGACCGATGACTTTGGAAGTTGGAGATTTGGTTTTGCTTAAAGTCTCACCGTGGAAGGGACCGTTTAAAGTTCTTCATAGGATTGGGAACCAAGCTTACAACCTAGAACTACCCGAAGAACTGAATGGAATTCATAACACTTTCCATGTGTGTTATTTGAGGAACTTCACGGGAGAAGTTCCCGACATAATTCCAATTTTTGAGTTAAGAATTGATGAAAACAAAAGGTTGATTGAAGAACCAGAGGCAATCGTTGACTAAACGACTAAGAAGTTGCGAAACAAGATGGTCGAATTAGTGTTTGTCCGATGGAAACATGCGAACGGGACAAATCTCACCTAGGAGACGGATAGTGACATGATGAGTCGCTATCTGCATTTGTTTGTTGATGTGTGATTCCGGGGACGGAATCATTCTAAATTGGAGAGAATTGTAACACTTGTGTTTCTGGGCTAGGCATTAATTTTGATGTAATAGTCTAGGTTAACCTTTGTAACTCATTTTCAAATAATAAAAATGTATTAATTGAGTATTATGTGTTTTATGCTTAATTGTGTAGCTTAAATAAATTAAGAATAAAAATAAGCGATATAGTAAAAATATTAGATAAGCCCGATATCAAAACATGAAGTTGTAGTGGTCGTGGCAAGGTTTCCGAATATATAAAGAATGCCAAAATCTGAGTCATAACGAAGAAGTTATGACATGTCGAAGTTTCGCGACAGAACCGAGACAGCGTTGAATAACGTAAATAGTAAATTTACGATATAAAGATATTTAGCCATAATGATCTAAATGAAAGTCGTAGAATACGTTAAACCGAGAGCGTGCATAAAAAGAATGTCTAAATCTGACTTCGTATGAGGAAGTTATGATTTTTCTAAGTTTCGACTTAGTAGTATGCAGTCCAAAACTCGAATTTTAGATCGAGCGATTGTTAGCCTAAACAATCTAAATGAGAATCGAATATCTCGTTGATAGTAGTCGAACAGTGAAAAGACAGATGAAAACAGACATCAGGTGAAGAAGTTATGAATTTCTAACAGAGTTTTCCTGTCCCGGCCAACTAAAGATAATATAATAAAAATAGATTCAAAATTTGCCAACGCTGTCTAAATAAAAGGTGTAGAGCATAGTCTCACCTACACGTCGATATAAAGAACGTCAAAAACGGAGCTCGTATGCGAAAGATACGAATTTTTAAAATTTGAGAAATGGGAGTACGCCCAGCGTACATGAGTATGCCCCACGTACCCGTATGCATCAACTGAAATGGGCGACGTCGACCTGGCCCAATACTCGAGTGCATGAGTCCGTAAGACATGATGCATTAGGCCTGATCCGAAGCGTACGCCCATCGTACCCTATGTACGCCCAACGTACCTTATATACGCCCAGCGTACTGCTTGTAGAGGGAGTACGCCTAGCGTACTCTGAAATTACGCCCAGCGTAATCACAGGGATCAACCCCTATAAATAGAACTCAAGGGCATCCGAGTTTTGTTGCTCATTTCTTCACTCTCACTTGTTATTGCCTCGTTTTGCGTTCAAGCTATACCCAGAAGCTCCGATATCATCCTGATACCCAAAGCAAGTCCTGAAGCCCCGAAGATCCTGAGAAACAATGTTCCCGAGCTGAAACTCTGCTCGCGAGAAACCCAATTTTTGTGAAGATCCTCCGGTTTCACCGAAGAATACTGCTTTTAGAGCCGTAGTGATGTCCGATCATCGTCTTATCAAGTGAGTGTGTTGTTACTTTCTTCTAACACATAAATACGAAGTATTATCTATAAAATATGTGTTGTGTTTTTATATGTTATGTGTTATTTGAAATGAGTATTGATTGAATGTTTTATACATGTGTTATGTTGTGTGTGTGTGTGTGTGTGTATATATATATATATATATATATATATATATATATTAATCTACAAACATGTTGGGTAGAACATGGGTAGAAAGTGGATGTGTGATGAAATAAAATGATAAGAGGCCTCGACGTTGTTGTTGATCTAGTCATCTAGCGGAGTATAGATGACGGCCACAGACTTTTTCTAGACAGTCCAGTGGAACGTTGGTAGGCTCATAACCTGTAGGTGTTGTGAACGATGTGTTCACCGGTGTACTCTATCCCCCTCATGGTTGCCTTAGGACATTCATTGCTGAGGAAACCCCTCTGCAGTAGTGTCCGTCTCGATGAAAATCCTAGATTAGGTCCCTTGTAATAGTTGTTGTCATAGGGATGTAAAGTGAGGATAACGAGAATGGGTAATCGGGTTATTGTTGGTTGGTGAAATTAAATATAATTATTTATTGTGAGTTGAAAATCCTATATGCTCACCAGGATCCCAAGCCTGACCTACTCAGTTTTATTTGTATTATAGGTAGTGGCGCGAGAGCATAAGTTGGACAACTTGTGAAGATATTTTGTTTATAGGCTAGTAGTTGTGTATAACTGTTTTAAGGCTTATAATATGCTATTTATGATTTAGTGTCTGTATGGGAAATGACATCCCGAGTTTTAATATATAATGAAAATACATTTCTTTAAGGAATGCTTTCATAAATTTTATTTATCATCTTTTGTTTTGGGAACAAATTCCAAAACTCTTTTAAATCAAAGGATTACTCTGAAAATTATTTTAAAAGTATAAATTAAATCGGTCTTTTATGGCCATGATTTTGGGGATGTCACAACCTCGAAGAAGAAAATGGGCACGAGTTGAGAATTCATTTTGAAATGATTTATACACTAACTTGGTTGAAGGATGTCAAAACCCCGGTCGATGGCGGAATCGTCGGGTTGTGCGACGTTGTGATGTTGGTACATGGTTATTGAATACATTGAACAATACACATAAGATATAACATAACCATTACTTTTATTTATTATAGATATAATAGTTTATATAATTTGAAAATCAAGAACACTTTGGTCTCCTAAGATATATTAAACAAGAAAAGAACAAATAGTACTTTCATCAATCCCTAGATGACCTCGTTCACCATACTACTATTGTTATTACTAATTTCCCCGAGAATACATGTGTTTTGAAAACGTCAACATAATGTTGGTGAGTTCACAGGTTTAAATAGTTTTATACTTAGAATAGTATTATCTTTTAAGTTTCTGATGAAATTCTACTCTTCCCGACTTTTCTTTTTAGGATATATCACCCCTTTTGTACAATCCTATAGCTTCTCTTTAAAGATTTTTCAACCCTTTTACTTATTTTTGCATACTATTACTAATTCAAGATGGTATCTGATCCTAGCCAATATACACAACCTCCTCACGGAGAATCTCCGTAATCCTGTCATCCAACGCAACTGACCCACCCTGACTGCCAGCTCCTGATCCCGATCCTGACCCAGTCTCCACTCGCCTTGCCATCACCATACTGAAAATAAACCAATGGGATATCAAATAACACACAAATCATATCAAGGGAACCAACTCCCAACGAACCCTAGGGGTTGTGACTTCCCTGTTACGCATACGGGTCTTGTGCTTCCACTACTACGGGCATATACTACCTTCCACACCTACCCATACTCGTTTCATAGGATCATCACAACAACCCTAACAATACACACTAGCATAATCAGACACTCAATCCTCACACCTTAAAGGAAAGGCTACTCATCTCGGAACTAGCCGGCTGACCCTACGCAACTCATCCATGAAACTTCCACCACCCTGCAACACTCGTGTATGCTAATCATACATAATGTTGGACCCTATAGACATTCAAAATTTTGATCCTAACCTAATCCCTTCATCAAACAAGAACAGGAAATAAGCCAAACCAAACATTCTTAGGCTATAGAATCTTAATTATGTATAACCATGATGCATACACTAAGCAATTAAAGTAATGATGTCAATTCCATATAAGAAGAACCCTAGGCTATCAGACATCATATAATCAGGGTATTCTATCACGCAAATTCCTGAAGATCCCTAGCATATCACTAGTATGTTGTTCTAACATATCGCAATATCAAATAACAATGTGGTATTTTGGAGTCTACTTACTAGCTTCAATTGATCATACACATCACATCCTCCTTGATTATATATATATATATATATATATATATATATATATATATATATATCGTGTTTAAAACCTCTTTTCCTTAGTTTGAGACTGGATTCACATGAGTGTTCCTCCAATTCACTCAAACCAAGGCTCTGATACCAACTAGGAACATCCATAAATTTCATGAAAAATTTAAACTTTTCAAACAATTCCATAAACCATCATTGTTTACAAAATTGTTTTCAAAACATGTTTATTATCAGAGTTTTCCCAAAATCTTAAAAGAAAACATGAGGAAATGCGCGATTATGCCTTTGCCTTCCCGCAATTATTTGAGGTACCTAAAACATAACCCAAAACTGTAAGCCCAAAGCTTAGTGAGTTCCTTAAATTACCAGCACACAACAAATAACACATATACAATAATAGCATACTATGGGTCAAATCAACCATCGGGTTGGAATAACCCATGCCCATCAACCATCGAGTTGGAATGCCAACATACTATGGGTCCAACCAACCATCGGGTTGGAATACCCCAGGACCTCAACACTCAGGTTGGAATGCCAACATACTATGATCCAGTCATCCTTGGGATAGAATACCCTAGGCCCTCAACCATCAGGTTGGAATGCCCCGGCCTATTGTCTTATGCACAAAGTAGTGAAGCCTCAACCACCGACCAAACATGTGAACATATAACAGATAAGCATACAATAACCAACCAGTAAACAAACAGACAGATCTTAAAGATCACTAAGCATAGTATCATCCTATCTACTAGGATGCAGATCTAACAGATCACTACAGTACACAATCATATGACAAACCATAATAACAATCTTAAGGGTCGGCCTTAGTGCCTTCGACCCGTAAGTACAGTGAGGAAAACTCACCTTACATCTGGATAGAACTGATAAGGCCGGACTCCGAATCTCAGCTCATAACACAATACCTAAATCCACCAAGTGAACAATTCCATCAATATCCTAAAATACCAAAAATGCCCTCAAAATCAAACTTGGTCAAGCTCAAAGTCAACTGTCAAACCCAATAAACTAACTAAGTCAACCCAACGTAGTCAACTCAACATGGGCTGATTCATGCGACAAAGCAGGGAGTACCTAGAAGTACACTTAACATACATAAGCCTCACATTGACCAGATACAGAGTAGCTGACGAAGTACTCAGGGCGTACTCCCACATAGGTGGGGCGTACCCTCGCAAATCCCACGACTTCATTAAGTGCTTAACGGCTTAATCACTCAAGACCAAAGTTCAGATCTATGGCCTAAATGCACCCTAGAGTCATAAAGTCTCCAACTTTATGACTTTACATGTCCAAAATGTCCATAACACAAGGTATTAATCCATTGAGACCCTCTACAAGATGCATAAGACAATTCTAGCCATTGGGACCTCAATTTTATCACTAAGGACCACTCTAAGGGTCTGAAAGGACAACTCAAAATATCCAGAACATGTCATGATCAAGATAGAGCATTTGGGACCAAAAGTAACATAAAACACCTCAAAAATGAGATCTAGCCGAAAAGCCATCAAGGTATGAACTTTATACCTCGATATGATGGAGAAAAGAGCAAAACTTCCATATCCAATCCCTGCTTTAATCTTCCAAGCTTCTTGATGCAACTCCTTCTTCCTTTGACACGCCAAAGACACACTCTTGATCTCAAAACATATACTAAGGGGCTAAGGTTTTACAAAAATGTCTCAAAGGGTTTGGAGGCTGAAAAGGTGGAGAGAAATGAGCTATAAGGATGCTTAAATACCTCCCAAATCGTAAAACTTCAGGTTTCCTCCTGACATGTGTACGCCCAGCATGCATAAGTGTATGCCCAGCGTACTAGGGCGCGCCCTAATACACTCAACGTACCCTCATGTACGCTTAGCGTACTCCCCCTGCCTAAAATTACTTTAATGTCACTGGGGCTTCAAGGCACATCTCTTGCACTTAGGGACCAAAATAAAACATAATAAAATTATAAGGATGAATTTAGAAATATCTGAACATCGGGATGTTACACTTTGTGGCGGCCTTACACTACGTCGTGGTGGCTTCATAAAACGCACGTCCCTTTCCAACATGGACATGTAGTGGGCATCCTTAATTGCATCACATCTTGGCACAAAATTTTCTTCAAAACTTCATCTTTAGTCCTTGACGACAAAAGGCTTAACCAATCTAGGACATGGGTGTTACAACATGAATCATAATTTAGTCAATCTATATAAATGATAAAAGGAATATATGATTTTGTATTTGTAATTCCATATGGTTTCTCTATATGAACGACCATTGTGAAAGAGAAAGAGAAGAGAATGACAAAGAGGATGGTCATCGACAAGAAGCACACGAAGACTAGGTTTCACGAGGGAGAAGAATTTTTAGGATGAGCGGAATGATTTAGCTATGATACCAGGTAATCAAATATTTTTTCATGAAGATTATCTTTTCATTCAATAACAATATATACGAATAATACATCAAGGAATCAACCAAAAATAAAAGAATTATATATACAGACAAACATAATAATAACTCTACTAAAAATGTTAATTCGAATTTCAAACAAATCTCAATATCAGCTACATATTTGGAAACAATATAATGTATAAATGTAATTTCATTTATACAATACATATGCAATTATCAATTTCAACAGTCAAACAACACAACTCATAAATCAAATTTTACAAAACTCAAACATAAAAAAATAAAACATAGTGGATGGTATCCAAATGATTATTTTTAATTGGATACTTTTTTTTGATATCATTCAAAGAAATTTTCATTTCATCATTATTTAGTGGGGAAATCTCCAGAAAAGTCCCAAAATTTTAATCCAATTTATGAAAAAGTCCCAAAATAAATTTTATTTACAGAAAAGCATAGAATACCGGTTAAAACTTCGAAAAAAACCCTTTTCGGCCGGTTTCGCAGATTTTGCCGGTATTCTGTCATTTTTCGTTAGTTTGCTCAAAATTTTGGGACTTTTCCAAAAATTACATAATAACCAAAATATTGGGACTTTTTTGAAAATTACCATGAAATTAATGGATATTATTATTAACAAATCTTTTATAAATTACATAATAACCAAAATATTGGTGGACTAAGTACTCCTCTATTGTTTCCTAACCACTCAAACTCTCTACGTTCTTCCTATGCATTGTTGTGGGTATGATGGTGAGATGAAGTTAGTTAGCATTCCTCTAATGTTGGTGTTCTTCTTATGTTGTTTAACCTAACTACCAACCAACATTCATACCTTACATGTTAACAATCATCGGCTAACACACATCTATAAAATGTGAAAAGTGAACCCCGAATGATAATTTATATGGAAACAAGTGAAGGGTGATTATCTATTTAAATTGTCATTCAAAGTTTACTTTTCACTCTCGATAGATGTGTGTAATTTTATGGTTGTTACCGGGTAATGTTTGGAGGTTAGGTGGTAGTTAGATTAAAGAACATAATAAAAGATCTATATATTCGTGTAATGATATTTTCTAATAACACATGATCATATAGCATCATGCTTAATAGCAAGTAGACACTTATTGATTGTGTATTACTAAATATTATCAACTCTTGTATTGGTCACGCCTAATAGAGTACTTCTCATTATGACACCCACAACGATACATATGAAGAACATAGAGACTTTGAAGTGGTCAACAAACAATTGAGAAGTACATAGTCGACCATTCTATTTATAGAAATTAACAACAAATGTATTTCCTTTGTTTATAATAAAAAAAATATTTTTTATGTTTATAAATGATTTGTTAATAATAATATCCATTAATTCCATAGTAATTTTCAAAAAAATCCCAATATTTTTGGTTATCGGGTAATTTTCAGAAAAGTCCTAATATTTTGAGCAAACTAACGAAAAAGGACAGAATACCGGCTAAATCTACGAAACTGGCCAAAAAGGGTTTTTTCGAAGTTTTAGCCGGTATTCTGTGCTTTTCTGTAAACAAAAATTAGTTTGAGACTTTTTCATAAATTGGACTAAAATTTTAGGACTTTTCTGGAGATTTCCCTTATTTAGTGATCACAATATAATGAGTGATATGATGAACGGACAAAAAGTTGTGTCGCTAATCATCTTTATATGATCAAATCAATTCTTTTAAAGGCTAAATCCATAAATTTCAAAGATAAAACATAGATTTTATATTAATTCTTTAATTTGGTTCAACTAATGTGTTTCTCCTTTCTATATTTATACATTGTAACTTTGTTTTAACATTTGACAGCTTGTTGTGTTTTTATTTTTTAATGCATCAAACAACTTTGCAACATCCACATCATAAAAACAAAAAATGAACACTACTAGGACTTAATGCAAAACCTTGTTGCAACAATCACAAGTGAAGGGTTGGAACTTTTGCCGCCGATAAATATAAAACTAATAATTTAAATGATTTGATGATTAAAATATAAAACACACAAAAAAAATATGATTAAAGAACATAAAAGCGTAAAATAAAGTGATAAATGAGAAAACAAGGAAGAGTAACAAAAAAACAAAAAGATAAGATAAATATGTTTTTTGTATATATCTAACAACTGAAAATAAACATAGTAAATGGATGAAACGTGCTTGATTTGAAAACTACAAATAAAAAAACTAAAGATATAATGCTCACCAGACACCAATATTATATTTTAAGTTGTCTCTTTTTAGAAAAACATAAAATTATTTGTGAAAATTTATATAATTTTAAATGTGTGAAATGGATGAAACGTGCTTATTTGAAAACAACAAAAACCAAAGATATAATGGTGACCAATATTATTTTTTAAGTTGTCATTTTTTTTTTAAATTCATAAGATTATTTGTGAAAATTTATATACTTTTATATGTGAAGTTGGTAAATGAGATGTTCATATTCGTTTCCATTCTTTTTTATTTTGATTTTTCTATTCAATTAACTAAATTCATGATTATATTTTTGTTCTATAGTCGATTTATGTTTTTTGGGGACTAAATCTAATTTCATAAAACAAAAATCAAACTAGGAAAGATTGGACTTGATAAAATCAAATTTAGACAAATTATTTTTATATTTGAGTAGACAAGAGATTAGCCTTCGGAATTTAACATATCAAAGATCATTTATTACGTAATTTAAAGTGAAAATATTAAAAAGTTACCAATATACAATATTATTTGGTAGTCTATCCAATTTTTTTTATATAATTTTAATATATCAACTGTTTGGTACATGAGATTTAATGATCGATAAATATAAATATTTACATAATTTTGATTGCTATATTTTCTATAAATATACGAAAAATATATATAAAAATTAAATAATATTGTATATTTTAAAATTGTTATGTCATATTTACTTAACCGTACTTTAAATATCATTTTAATTTGAAAATGTCATTTTATATAAGATGTCATTAAATATGTTGTTCATTATTAATTTAAATTTTAATAAATATTTTTAAAAATTAAACATTTAACTATACATCAAACAATGTCCTAAATTGTTTTCTAATTTTTTACAGGTTTAAATAATACTACGAGTTAAACTAATGTTAGATAGAGGAGAAAAATTAAAAAGTTATATTTGAATAATAGAAAATTCAAAATAATTTGTAACAAATCAACCCCGTAAAGTTCATTTATTACACATGTTTCTAACATGCTGAATAACCGCATTTTTATTAACAATGATCCTTATAGATTAATAAATGTTTTTTTTATCATTGGTGAATCATTCCTTAATGATTCATTTGATTTTTTTCTTTCTCATTTCCACAACTTATAACCTAGTTATTTTTATATTTGAGTAGATAGGGGATTAGCCTTCAGAATATAACAGATCAAAAATCATTTATTACATAATTTAAAGTGAAAATATTAAAAGGCTACCAAAATAATTATTTTATTTGCCCATTCTTTTAGTTTATTATTAGATAGGGGAATTATTTTTTAGGTGAAAGATTTATATTCTGATAGGTTTTTACCATTTGAACCAATACATGTATAAATTATTAATTTTAAAGTAGAGAAAACTATGTTCTTAAGTAAGATTTTCCAATAAAATCATATTATTAAAAAATATGAATACGTTAATCCAAGACAACGAACCTACTGTTATCATTAATCCAACCATAAACTCATTACAATTTAT
The DNA here is from genome assembly GCF_052625555.1 of Lactuca saligna. NCBI lineage: Eukaryota > Viridiplantae > Streptophyta > Magnoliopsida > Asterales > Asteraceae > Lactuca > Lactuca saligna. The sequence goes on along the minus strand of NC_136422.1, from coordinate 167,076,737 downwards.
ATTTTATACAAGCTGATTAAATAAAAATAAACTGGTTATAATTAATAATTATTTTTAACAAATTCTATGATGTGCACTAAACAAAACTCACAACAACCAACGACACCGTCAACAACAGTCGGTATATCGTCGTCACCTCTTAACAATCATCAGAAATTGCCCGAAACTTTTGTTGGCCACCATCAAAATCAAAACATATATATATATATATATATATATATATATATATATATATATATATATATATATATATATATATATATATATATATATATATATATATATATATATATATCAAAAGAGAGAAAGAGAGAACGAAGCGTCGTTGGCCACCTCTAACCATTGCCATCCCCGCCATTGACTATGCCCATTTTGCAACGTTTATTACCAGAGAAGGACGAAGCATCAGAAACATTATGAAAGAAGAGAATGAAGTGTCATCGGAAAACACATTAAACTCGACTGAAGCGTCACCGGAAAACACATGAACTCGATTGAAGTGGTGCTGGAAAATGCATGAAGCATGCCTGAAGCCATCATCGTCGTATACATAATGAGAGAAAGAGACGTAGCTTCAGTCGACGCGTGAAGCCTGCTTGAAGGTCGACGGAAATCACTAAAAGCTGTCGTGAAACATCGTCGAAAAATGCATGCAACTCGTCGGAAATCACCCCACTATTTTTCTTCACGGTTGCATCCTTTTTTGCCAGTGTTAAGAGAAATTAAGGAATTTATACCTATAGTTTGAGTTAATATCACTGTAACCCAATCAATTATTTGGTTTTTGTTTAAATAGTAGCTAAACTTAATTTATTGTTTTTTACGAGCACAAAGTCAATTTTTACGTGTTTGAAATGTCCCTAGTAGAATTGTAAAGGGGTAAACCGGTTACCCTGTACCATATCATTAATGGAAGTATACATCTCTTCAATATTGTTATGTGTCATCAATATTACTAAATTCTGGACCTACACATCTTCTTCACTCTATTTTTTTTTTCTTCTTCTTGCCTTCACTAGTAGCAGAAGTAGCATCCACCATCTCAACGTCTTTTCTCTTCTTTTTCCCTTTTTTTATTTTTTCCAGTTTCTTCACCATTTTGTTCACCATTCTCATTTGGCTCTATTCTTTCTTCAACCAATGACTTCTTTTTCTTCTTTCCATACTTATATTTCTGGTTGTAACCAAGTATTTTATTTATCGCCGTTATCACTAGCCATGTTATGTTTAGATTTCTTTTTCTTTCTTTTCTTTGATGTGGTTCGAGAAGTGTTTTCCATACTACTAGAAAACATGGCGTTTTCCTATGGAAAATAGCTACAGAAAATCTCTATAGTTAATTAGCTATGGAATCGCTGCGGATCAGCTAAAGAATGGGATGCCCCGGTTTAGTAATGGAATAGCTACTGAATAGCTACGGATGCGGGTTCGTAGCTATTCCGTAGCTAATTAGCTACAGAATAGCTACAGATGCAAATCCGTAGCTATTCTATAGCTAATTAACTACGGAATGGCTACGGAATACCTATGGATTAGCTATGGACTATACTTTCCGTTAGAATTCTGTAGCTAATCCGTAGCTAAGTAGCTACAAATTTTTCTTATTTCTAAATTTCGGGCACCAAACGTCGTTTTTTCATTTCGTTTTTTTCACACCTCTACTATACATGATTATCTTTATTTTCACCAACTTGTAACTATTAATATCGTTCATAAAGTCATGTGCCCCTTCGGGATCAAGTACTCATTTTACAGTTTAACATTGTAATGCATATACTTTTTACCAACTTGAGATGGATTATGTTTGTATATGTATATTTATACACATGAATGCGTTATGGTATATGTGTACGTGTATATGTGTATGTATGTATACGTGTTTGTGAGATGTATGTGAACGTATTCATAAGCATTATAGTGTTAAACCACTAGACGGGTAATGAATATCGTATATGCGTACAACTTTACGAATGATATTAATAGCTATAAGTTGGTGAAAATATAGATTATAATGTATAATAGAGGTGTGAAAAAAACGGAGCGAAAAAAAACGAAGTTTAGTGACGGAAAAATCAAAAATAAGAAAAATCCGTAGCTAATTAGCTACGGATTAGCTACAGTTTTTTTCTCTTTTTTTCCGGTTTTTTTGCCACTAAACATCGTTTTTTCGCTTCCTTTTTTTTTCACACCTCTACTATACATGATTATCTATATTTTCACTAACTTGTAGTTATTAATATCGTTAATAAATTCGTGTGCCCCTTCTGGATCAAGTACTCGTTTCACAGTTTAATATTGTAATGCTTATACTTTTCACCAACTTGTGATGGATTATGTTTGTATATGTATATTTATATACATGAATGAGTTGTGGTATATGTGTACGTGCATATGTGTATACGTGTTTGTGAGATGTATGTGTACATATTCATAAGCATTATAGTGTTAAATCATGAAACGAGCAATGGATCTCGTATGTGAACACGACTTTATAAATGATATAAATAGCAATAACTTGGTGATAATGTATATTAGAGGTGTGAAAAAATCGGAGCGAAAAAAATGACGTTTGATGCTTGAAAAATCGAAAATAAGAACAATTCGTAGCTAATCTGTAGCTAATAAGCTACGGATTAGCTACGAAATTCTAGCTAATCTGTAGCTCATTAGCTGCGGATTAGCTACACATTGTTCTTATTTTCTATTTTTCGGGTACCAAACGTCGTTTTTTTCACTCCTTTTTTTTCACACCTCTATTATACAAGATTATCTATAGTTTCACCAAGTTACAACTATTAACATCATTCATAAAGCCGTGTAGACATACGAGATCCATTGCATGTTTAATGATTTAACACTACAATGCTTATGAATACGTTCACATACATCTCACAAACACGTATACCTACATCATCATCATCATCATCATCATCATCATCGTCATGATGATGATCATCATCATCATCACCACCATCACCATCATCAGCATCATCATCATCATCACCATCATCACCATCACCACCATCACCATCATCATCATCATCATCACCACCACCACCATCATCATCATCATCATCACCACCACCACCACCATCATCATCACCACCACCACACCACTATCATCATCATCATCACCACCACCAGCACCATCATCATCATCATCACCACCACCACCACCATCATCGTCATCATAATCATCATCACCACCATCACCATCACCACCATCACCACCATCATCACCATCATCACCACCATCACCACCAACACCATCATCACCATCACCATCATCATCGTCATCACCATCATCATCATCACCACCACCACCACCACCACCATCATCATCATCATCACCACAACCATCATCACCATCATCATCATCACCATCACACCACCATCATCATCACCACTATTTGAGTGTGTGTGTATTAGAGGTTTGAAAAAATCGGAGCGAAAAAAAATGACGTTTGATGCCCGAAAAGTCGAAAATAAGAACAATCCGTAGCTAATCTGTAACTAATGAGCTGCGGATTAGCTACGGAATTCTACATAATTTGTAGCTCATTAGCTGCGGATTAGCTACACATTGTTCTTATTTTCTATTTTTCGAATACCAAACGTCGTTTTTTTCACTCCGTTTTTTTTCACACCTCTATTATACATGATTATCTATAGTTTCACCAAGTTACATCTATTAACATCATTCATAAAGCCGTGTAAACATACGAGATCCATTGTTTGTTTAATGGTTTAACACTACAATGCTTATGAATACGTTCACATACATCTCACAAACACGTATACCTACATCATCGTCATCATCATCATCATCATCGTCATGATGATGATGATGATCATCATCACCACCATCACCATCATCAGCATCAGCATCATCATCATCATCATCACCATCATCACCATTACCACCATCACCACCATCACCATCACCATCATCATCACCACCACCACCATCATCATCATCACCACCACAACCATCATCATCATCACCACCACCACACCACTATCATCATCATCATCACCACCACCAGCACCATCATCATCATCATCACCATCATCATCATCATCACCTCCACCATCATCACCACCACCACAACCACCACCATCATCATCATAATCGTCATCACCACCACCATCATCATCACCATCACCACCATCATCACCATCACCACCATCATCACCATCACCATCATCATCTTCATCACCATCATCATCATCATCACCACCACCACCACCACCACCACCACCATCATCATCATCATCATCACCACAACCATCACCACCATCATCATCATCACCATCACACCACAACCATCATCACCATCACACCACCAGTCGTAATCTAGAATATTACCGGGTTTGGTTGACCTAAACATGATCAGATTGAATCATATATGCCTTTTGCTGCTCAAAAGTAATATTTGAGTATGTGTGTGTGTGTGTCTAATCAGATATGTATGTGTTTATGTATATGTCATAGGATTTGTATGTGTATGTCTTAGCCTTATTATGGTTGTTTCCAATTGTAGGATCAACTTACATACAAATTTGAGTGAAGAGGTCCATGCTGCTATTAAATCAAGATGACAACGATGTTTTGAGAGCTTGAATGGTACTAATATTCTTTTGACATTATTACCCTTTGTAGAATAGTATTCTACTTACTAGATTGGTGATATCTATATTTGAAGCTAAAGGATGTCAAGTTTATTGTAAATTGTTATTTCATTAGTAATATGTATTTGTATTTGATACTTTTTTAGGTTTATGAGGTTTGTTGTAATATTATTTGATTTGTGGTTGAATTTCAATATTATTATTAGATTAATGTAATGAGTTTTTTTTTTTCATATTTTGTACAGAAAAAATGGAATTTTTATAATTTTTTGCTGCTTTCTTTAAATTAAAAATAATTACCTACGGATTACCTATGGAAAATCCGTAGGTAATGTGATCCGTAGGAAATCCGTAGGTAATGAAGTCAATGTTAGTCAAATTGGGTCCCGTCGGTAATCCGTAGGTAAACTATAGTTGCTGCTTTCCGTAGCTATTTCGTAGGTATTTTAGCTACGGAAAAAAGCGTAAGTATTTTGTAGCTAATCCGTAGCAATTCCATAGGTATAAATTTCCCACGAGCTATTTTTCTACATGATTTTTTCAGTAGCAAATTCCGTAGGTATTGCCTTATACCTACGTAATACCTACAGATTGTGTCGTAGGTATTACCCTTGTTTTCTAGTAGTGCATCTCCATTTCTGTATCTGAAAACAAAATAGAAGTTCATTATAATAGCATATAGGGATAATGACTTGAAAGGGTAACGAACTTTTGATTTTTTTCATATTTAGTCACTAAACTTTTTTCCGTTATCTATTTGCCATTGAACAGTTTCAACAGTTCAATGGCAAATAGATAAAGAAAAAAAGTTTAGTGACTAAATGTGAAAAAAAAAACCGAAAGTTCGTTTCCCTCTAAAAAGTTCAATGACTAAATGTGAACTAACTTCCTCTTGTATTATGTTTTACCAAATTATTTATTTTTGTTAAATTGTAGCAACATTTGTTAATGAAGAAATTTATGGAAAAAAAAAAACTTGAAAATATATTTAAAAAAACAAAAAACAAAAAACCAAAACCGAAATAAAAAACCAATGGTTTGAAATTTTCCAAAATAAAAAATCAAAATTTCCAATCTGATTTTGGTTTTACAAAAAAATGAACCATTCTCACTTATGTGAATTATGACCATTGGTTTGACATGCGGAATTTGTGACATCCCATCAATACGTAGTTACAACATCGTCTGAACTCGTAATTTCTAGTAAGGGGTTAGAGTATCATCGCATGAATACGTAGTTACAATATCGCCTGAACTTGTAATTCATCACGTACAAGTTATGGGTCTGCTGGTGTTTCCACTAGGTTGTCTAGAATAGTCTGTAGTCCCCACCTATACTCTGGTAGATGACTACATCGCCACATTGTCGGTTAAGGTTATGGTATCTCATTTCATCCTACATCACCTATTCCTCATCATCTATTTACCTAATTATCATCACCTATCTCTCATCATTTTATTTCATCACACACCAACTATTTCATCTACCCATGTTTCATCCGCAACATATTTGTAGATATAAAATAAATATACCGTTTAAATATTTTAAAACATGTATAAAATCGTTCATCCAACATAGACAACAAGTATTCAAATAATATGCACACATAGCACGTAATTTATATAAAATACTTCATCTGTATGTGTAAGATGAAAGTAGCTATACCATAAAAATCCCATAAATGCTTCCTAACTTCGAACCCCAAGGTTTACTCTACTAAAGCTTCATATTCTCGGCTCTCTGGACCTCAAGGGTCCAGATTCCTAACTTCAAACCCCAAGGTTTACTCTACTAAAGCTTCATATTCTCGGCTCTCTGGACCTAGAAGGGTCCAGATCTATAACACAAACTTGCAAGACGGGAGGCATTCAAAACCCCAAAGATGAAGTGATTCAATCCTTAACCCCAAAATGGAATCTACACAACACGGAAGGAAATTGGTTCATTTTTGTACCTCAGAATGAAGCTCATTGCTTGAATAACTCAGAACAATAACCTTCCTTGGTCCCTCTTGTTGGAACTCTTCTCCTTTCTTGCAAAATCACACCAAAAAGCTCAAGATAGCTCTTCCTCTCACTCTACACACTCAAGCTCGCTAGGGTTCTCACTTATGGGAAAGGTAGTCGCAATTGAAGGCCATAACTGCCTTTAAATATGGCTCGGGCCCAAAGATTTAGGGTTTCTGCCAATAGCGCGGACTCGTCGAGTCGCCTCACCAACTCGTCGAGTCCATTCATTAATCCGAGTCATCAGTCGCGACCTTACTCGACGAGTTGAGGCGTCAACTCGTCGAATCTCTTCTTAACTCAAAAGAAAAATACTTAAATTATGATACCTAGAAATCCGGATGTTACATTTTGTTTTTTTATTTCATAGATTTCTTCATCAACAAATATTGCTACAATTATACAAAAATAAATAATTTGCTAAAACATAATACAATAGGAAGTTTGTTCACATTTAGCCATTGAAATTTTTAGAGGGAAACGAACTTTCAATTTTGTTCACATTTAGTCACTAAACTTTTTTTCGTTATCTATTTGCCACTAAACTATTGAAACTGTTCACATTTTACCCTTATGACCGGTAACAACCGGTCATAAGGGTAAAATGTGAACAGTTTCAATAGTTTAGTGGCAAATAGATAACGAAAAAAAGTTTAGTGACTAAATGTGAAAAAAATCGAAAGTTCGTTACCCTTTCAAGTCATTATTCCTAGCATATATCCTTAACCAAAAGCTGCGATCCATTTACCATTCAAAACATTTTTTTCCCTTTTTTTTCATTTTATCCATTTGACTCATAAGAGATAAAACATAATGCTAATCAACCCGCTAATCAAATACATTAGCAAGTATTTTTAATTCTAACCTTGATGTGAATCATGTTCCATAACAACTTTCATGACATTAATATTTTTACAATGATCCACACTTGTGTCCTCAAAATCAAGCCGCTCCTCAACTTGTTCATGGAGTTTATCACCAAATAGTGTCGTCCATTTCCCTATCAATATCAAGAAAAAGAAAAGCATGAGCTACATGCCCACAAAGGCATAAACAAAGCAAAAATATTCTAAAACAATCCTAAACTCACCTGAAAAGCAATAGAACACTTGATTGCTAGATATCGAGCCATCCTACCCTTGCAACTTTCAGTAAAATCACGAATGACACAAAAAATCCATTAGTCTCCACATGTTAAGCAAACAAAATCATTCAAACAACGGATATCGATACATATATACAGGTACCTCTAGAGACAATATTATAGTGGTTGAGAGCATCAACGCTGATTCAAATGGATAAAAAGTGGCAATCCTTACAACTATTCCAAATCGATTAAGATCAACAGCTGATCGGTTATGAACAGCTTATGTGTTCTGCCCGATTCCATCAATACCATGGGCCAAAAAATAGTTCATATCGAGACACATATTCGTAGAGAAGATACAACGTTATTGGAGACAACAATCTCTATGTTAGTGGCAATGTGTATCATTTCAACCTCTACAAAATGAATATGGGGTTTATGTTGAGGAAAGCAGCTCGTTTTTCGATGTTTAAGTGTCGATGTTTCGGGAAAATATTTATCTGTCTATTTTTATATTCACTTTAAAAGGAAATAGTTATTGAATTGTAGTAGCCAAATCAATGAAAATGGGTTTGTAGTAGGGAAATCGGATATAATAGGTAATAACAATGGAATAAGCAGGTCAATATCAATATTGTATCAATTTTGTGCCTTGAGAAAGCAAAATATTTAAGTTTAGAAAACATTTAAACTAAAACCAAAAAATTGGTTTGGCTATAATAGCATTAACCACTTATAGTTTTACATTAACAACCTATATATTTCGAAGATATGACATTTTATAACCTTATATTTATATCTTTCTATAGTTTCTACATATATTGACTTATAAACATCAACATTTTTATCAAAAAATTATTTAACATAATTTATGTATTCTTTTTTTACAAAAACACTAACTTTCGTAATAGTTCATTTAATAAATTACACAAATAAAATAAATAATCTTTTTTTTTTTATTTACGATAATAATTTATGGACTAGTTTATAATAGTTTTTTATTTACCAATTTTTATAATAGTTTTTTTTTTAAATTCTAAACTATTTATTAAATATTATTTAATAGTTTTCTAAAAAACTATTGTAAACTATTCATAATTATCTAAAAATTATAGAAAACTATTACTTACATACCTTTTTTATTATTATTTGTGTGAGTCACATTGGTTTTTAATAATCATAGAATATTACAATAGGTTTTTTAATAACATATTTATGGAATAAATAAACTAAATAAATATTTTAGTAAATAGATTTATAAATATTAATTATTCATATATTAAAAAAACTATTAAATATAAATATGTTAGTAAAAATATATCATTATAAACTAATTATAAGTAATAATAATTAGTAAAAAGTATGTCATCATAATCTAATTGTAGAAAACTATTATGTCATCATCGTTTTAAAATTCGTTAATTTAAGAGGGTGTTTGACTAAGTTTATTTAAAATAATAAACACATTTTAATTTATAGCTTATTGGTTTATAACGGTGTTAAAGAACTCTTTTTATGAAAAAAATGTTTGGATTAGCTTATACAATGTCAAAATGCTATAAACTGATAAACCTTTTTTAGCGTCTAACAAAATGACCAAAACAGGTTTTATAGAGATGATAGACAGCTATAAGTTATATGGAGTTTTGATAAGTTAGCTGTTAATATCTTATCATGTAACATCCCAAAATTATAAAGTAAAAAATTTCATTTTTAATTCAACCAAAACATTAATTTTCTTTAAGTCAACATTCAATATTCTTTTTTCTAAATATTTAAAAGTACTTTATAAGAAAACAATTATCAGAGTACGACCCCAAAATCATTATAATGCTGACACATGGGTGGATGTGTTGTGTTCAAGCCGGACCCTTGACTTTTGAACCGGAAGTACCTAAAACGTAACTATAAAAACCATAAACACAAAGCTTAGTGAGTTTCTCAAAATACCACATACCATACATATATTTCCCATGAGCTACCCCCGTGGTCTTATCTCTAAAATGTCATGGGATACGCCCATGGTGTGACATCCAAGTGGCATGGGTACACCCTTGGTCTTTCCTTGAAATGCCATGGGCTGCCCCTTGGTCTGACATCAAAGTGTCATGGACTACCCCCATGGTCTTTCATACAAATGCCACGGGCTACCCTTAGGGTCTTCCAGGTAAGTATCATAAAGACAACTAACATTCCATATAACAAGTAATGGGTCAACATTGCTGCCTTCGACCCATGGATATACTGAGGAAACTTACCTTAACCCGTTGATAATTAAATAACTGCTCGGACCACTGAATCGGATAACCTTGTGCCAACCAAGAATAAATACAATCTTAATCAATAATTAACCCGATAAGCCAAAATCCGAGGCCCCCTCCATAAACCAACTTCCTAAAAGGTAGAAGTCCAATTTATCTTTTTCTTACTTGTTCCAAAACCAAGGCCCAACTTAAAATGCACAAAAAGCCCAAAACCTAAAATGGCAATCCGAGGCCCAATATGGACCAACTTCCTAATTGTGCCTAAAAACTATCACGGGACCAATACCAATAAAGCGGACAATCTAACCATGGCCCAAAGCTAGGAACCTAATGGCCCAACAAGGTCCAAACCTCAAAGCCCAAAATGACAAGATGAGGAGTACGCCCTACGTAATCAACCTCGAAGCACATTAATACAAGTGGTTGATGCACAAAAAGTTCATTACGCTGAGCGTACGCCCAGCGTACTCATCAGGGACCAAAAATCCGTATTAAGCTCTTAATGGTTAAGACAATGATTTCCAAACTCAGATATAACCCTAATGAGATGTCTTAACACATAAAGTTGGCAACTTTACTCCTTTGCATGGCTTAATGGGACCAAATCCTTAATAACATCCATAATAAACATCCAAACTCATGCATGGTCCAAAATAACTCATCTAGATGACATTTTTATGAACAAGGGACCTCCTAAAGTCCAAGATCGAACATTCTAAGCTCTTGAAGTAACTCATACTCATAATGATGACTCTAAGGACCAAAATGAACCCAAAAATGCTCCTTAAACTAGATCTAATGCCTAGAGTCATCAAGATAGAAACTTTATTCCTCAAAAAGGTAGATCAAGATGCAACAAGCCTGGATCCAAAAGCTTTAAGAAATCATACACTTCTCCAAGAAGTTCATTCTTCTTCTATGAACACCAAAACGCATGAAATACCACCAAAATCTCAAAAACCACTCAAATGGGGGCTAGGGTTTCGTTTCTAGGGTTTAGAGGGATGGACGTTGAACATACTAGGGTTTGATGGTGAGTTAAGGAGCTTAAATAGGGTCCAAGATCCTAAATTAGGGTTTGGATCTCACTGGAGTAAGCCTTGCGTACTTCTGGTACGCCGAACATACTCCCTTAAGCACCCGCGATCATTTTGCTTAGTACGCCCAACGTACACCAATGTACGCTCTGCGTACTGGCCTTAAAAATAGTATGTCATGCGTACACTTTTGTACGCCCCGCGTACTCGGTTAAACCCTAAAACTACCAAACTTCTGAAGGCCATAACTTCTTTGTTATAAGTCCGTTTTAGACGATCCTTATATCCACGAAAAGGTAACGAGAAGCTCTTCACTTATATCAACTCATACTTGCCTTAAAAATTCCTTAAGTAAAATCCAATTTCCATAAAAGTCCGAACTAACACTCTACCGATATACCCCTTAGCTCTAAAACACCAACCGAACTCCCGAATCTTATAAATTACATTACCCACACCAATATGGGTCTAAATCTCTTTTCCTTAAAGGTGCTAAGCCTGATGATACACGATTCTCGGTCACCATTCCGTATTAGAAAACGATTCAGAACAGGGTGTTACAACTCCCCCCACTTCAAATATATTTCTTCCTTGAAATCACTCCTTACTACCCTCCTGGAAACCAACGCTCCGATCAAAACCTTCTACTGGTGAATAAAACGTTGATCCTATTATTGTTGATCTAACACGATGCTGCTAAAATCCCGTAATCCCATCACTTGGCTTACCTCCACACATATGGAACCAATTTGAAACATAATCATAAGAGTCTCGACCAAAAGCCAACTCAGTACATAACTCATAACTGGAGATCCAATGATTTACACTTGCATTTCACCTGAAATCTTCTGATCCACTGCATCCATTCACTAAACCGAGATATAAAATCTCCATCCACCACTGAGACTACCAGTCTCACACCTCTTCCAACCACCAAGTTCCTAAGAGTCCAACCGATGAGGCTACCCTAGCCTACGCACCACATTATGCCACTCCTTGGTCATATAATCATCCTACTAAATCCATAATCCAATTCATTGACCTAACCTGTCTCTACCAAGTCTCACATGTATTTCCATAATCATATGGACCTCGCCATGAGTCTCACCCAGTCTATAGCAACGAACAGGCCATGCCAACGGGTCTCACCCCATCGAGAGCTACACAGGCCCAACCTCACCTCGGACCCTAATGGTCATCTTCCTATAAAAAGAGAGATGCTCTCCGACCCCACTATTTTCCTTACCCAAGGCAAGAGCTAATCCTCCTTTATACTCACGACCACCCTAACGATGGTCTAACTCAATCAGGTGAATGCTACGATCCCATCACAAACTTAAAACACTTCCATGCTATCTGCCAATCTAGTGAATGCTACAGCCACCCCGTAGTCTTGCGACACGTGTCTCCCACCATGATCACTGCCCATGGTCTTACCACACCAGTACCATATCAACTACAATCATCTTGCATCGAACCCGTATCCGACCGAATCCCAATCATGTGTATGGGACATGATTCAATCCCCAAAGCCTTCATCAAACAAGTAAAAGGCATCGAGGCTCTAACACAAACCTCAACCTTGATCCATCCACATGCCTATTATCCATCACAAAGAAGACATTAACCTATTGTTTGAAGTTTCCTAAACTCCCAACTTATGTAACTTCAATCTAGATGACCACTTGAGTTGTCTTCCCTCCCGAATGGGATGTCAAACTCATCCTAGTTTCACACCTAATTCCGCTCCCAAAAATCTGAATGATTCTCCTCCATTAGGATTCATTGAAACTCTCCCAACCCACAAAATTTGTGGGATTCCCAACCCATCTTACCTCCTTATAACCCGAAACGTCGACGGCCCAAGCTTACCAAGAACTAGCATTCCATTACTAGCCAATCTCGATGATTGCCCAACTCTTGAAATCTAGATGAATACTTCCCGAAATCTCAACAAGCCCGATAGCCCTAATCGATTCCTATGATACAACACAAAATCCTTAAGTCCTTTATGTTGGTAACAAAGACCATAACCCTTGCTCTGAACTGGCGAATCTTCACTCCAACTTACCATTCTCAGAAGAATCTCTGAATTCTAACCATCATAAAATCTTGCGAAAATAAAATTCCACTAACACTTCTAATTACCAAACAAACTCATGCGGCTGCCACCGCTCCTTTCCTAGCAACGGTAGTGATTGAACCCAATGGTTCTTCCATGGATAGTTGTCGATCCTACCGAAACAAATGCTAACATGACTGAACTCTGACTTCGTTGGAGAACTAACCAGCTAATCCAACCATAGACCTTCCAAACGATACCCCTGAATTGACCCTATCAAAGAATCGTAACAACAACCGAACAAACTAAATTCCGCTCAGCAATATATGACCTACTAATGACTCTTGGCATGCAAAATGGCATATAACAATTTTTTTATGGTATAACCTAGGCAATAATATAGAACTAAACCAAAGATAATGCATACCCAAACCAATACAAGATTCCAAAGCAATATAAATACTGAAAATAATCAAGAAGAAAGCAAAGATTACATACCTGCAATAGAAACTGATGAAACCTTGGCCTCCCTTGACTGACACTGCAATGCTCAACTCCTCGCTGTTAGGGCTCCTACCCTACCCTCACGTCCTTCAGTGATCCTCAAAGTAACCGGAGCAGGTGAACTTACTGATACACCACCAACATCGGACAATCGGCCTTCTTGTGGTCTACCAGATTTTAGTGAAAACACACTGGATCTGACCCATAGGGGAAATCCCAACTAAAATGATCCATCTGACCACAACTAAAACATCCACCCTTATGGGTACTCCCGCACTTGCCACAATGACCCCGACCCTGATGGCCTCTTGAACGTGAATCTTGAGTCCTGGGCCTCTTCACCTGGCCCACTGAAATCTGAGACTACTCTGCCTTCCTCTTCCCAAGGTAATCTAAATCAATCTCATGCTCTCGGGATGTAGCAATCGTACCATTTAGGGTCTCACACCCTGACAGACTCACGAACTCCCTGATATCATCCCCCGACATGTCATGATACCTTACCTTCTTCATTTCCTCGTCCACTGCATACTGCAGAACCAACAAAGCCCTTTCCCAGAACTTTTCAGTGCTCCCTGCCATAGTTTCATTCATTTGGTGAAGGTCTGAAATCTCCTTCGCCAACTATTTCACCTCAATTGTTGGTGCAAACTCAGACCTGAAAGTGTTAGCCATATCCACTAACCATCTCCTACTGGCAATGGGGTCCTTCTGCTCACAGAACCTGGGAGCTCCACAAGCACGGAACTCAGGGAAAGAATGAGTACGAGCTCCAACAATATCCATAACCTTAATATAGAATGCCCCCAGACGCTCATCCAAAATCTCCTCCTTGATCGTACCAAAGATCACAGGAGTTTGCTCCAAAATACCGTGGGTAATCTTCGATGAGATGAACTCCCGCATTTGTTCATCGATCGGCTTAGTACCTGCACCTGAGCTAGAACCAGAACCCGAACCCCCTTCTTGAGTGCTCATCAACATACTGAAAAAAACATACAATTGATCAGAACATACCCTAGAATCCTCATCCCACAGGCTTCCTAGATTCTCCAAGATTCTCCCTGTTTCGAGCATGGATCCCATGCTTTCAGTAGTATGATCCCAATAATACATTCCACACCTATCCATAATTTCCTCAAGAATAATCCCGAATCCTCCAAGTCACCTTCTCAAACCGCTACCCTAAGCACTCGCTAAAACAACACAACTAAACCCACTGAAGCACTTCCTAGGGTTTCCTAGGTTTCCAATCTCACCCTGCCATCAGCTACTGAAAAACTCCCCATAATGTCTGTTAACTACCTCATGAGTACAATCACATGCAACAAAGCTTAGATAATCCTTCGAGTAAAAAACTCATCCCTATAGAGGTTAGACTCAAATGAGAGAATCGCAATAGGGTCAAATCCATCACTCTTATATTATTCAACCTTTATCACATGTGACTTAACATTTTCACTTAATAGCTAACTCAGATCACTTAAGAGTTCCACAAATCAGAAAGCAAGCAGCATTCGAGTAGCAACACTCGAATCCATATAATCACCAAAGAACATTCAAACTCACATACTACAACTCATGCTAGGAACTTCCACTCTCACTGCCTGTCACCTTATGCATGCAAATTATGCACAATACAACATCAAATAGACTGTCAAATAAAAGACTCTATCCTAGGACGACAACCAAACAAGGAACAGGAAATAAGGAAAATCAATCATTCCAGGGCTATATGATCCTAATCATATATAAAATTTAAATCATACACTTACCAATTACTGATCCTAATATATATTCCCAGTCTATCATAGCATCTAATCTTTCCTAGGCTACAAGGCATCACATATCTGACCAATCAATCATACAATTCCTGAAAGTATCCCTATCCTCATCCTAGCATGCAATTCTCATAACAAATATGTATGGGTATTATGGGAATCACTTGCTTGAGCTCAACCGATTGCATGCATCACACCCCCTTTGTCCTTACAAAAATCCTTTTAGAAATTTGTTTCCTTTACAAAAATCTTTTTAGAATCTTGTTTTCTTTTAAAGAAAAATTACAAATTCCTCAATTTGAGTTCATTCACACCCGAGAGTGTGTCTGAATCCCTCAAACCAAGGCTCTGATACCAACTTGTAACATCCCAAAATTATGAAGTAAAATTTTCATTTTTAATTCAACGAAAATGTTTATTTTCTTTAAGTCAACATTCTATACTCGTTTTTCTAAATATTCAAAAGTACCTAAGAAAACAGTTATCTGAGTATGATCCTAAAGTCATCATAATGCAGAAACAGGGGTGGATGTGTAGTAATCAAGTCAGGCCCTACCTCATCTAACTAGAAGTGCCTAAAACCATAAGAACAAAGCTTAGTGAGTTCCCCAAAATACGACATACCATACATACATTTGTCATGGCTACCCCCGTAGTCTTATCCTTGAAATGAAATGGGCTACCCCCATGGTTTGCCAAGTGTCATGGGCTACCCCCATGGTCTTTAATTAAAATGCCATGGATTGCCCCCATGGTCTGACATCCACGTGCCATGGACTACCTCCATGGACTTTCATACAAATTTCATAGGCTACCCTCGGGGTCTTCCAGGAAAGTATCACAAAGACAACTAGCATTCCACATAACAAGTATTGGGACGACATTGGTGCCTTTGACCCATGGATATAGTGAGAAAACTCACATTAATCCGCTGATAATCAAATAACTGCTTGGACCATCGAACCGGATAACCTTGCACCAACTAACAATAAATACAATCTTAATCAATAATTAACCTGATAACCCAAAATCCAAGTCCCACTCCATAAAACAACTTCCTAAAGGGTAAAAGACCATTTTACCCCTTTCTTACTTGTTACATAACCAAGGCCCAACCCAAAATTCACAAAAAGCCTAAAACCCAAAATGGCAATCCAAGGCCCAATATGGCCCATGTGACATCCCCAATTTCACAGCCATAAAAGATCGATTTATTTATGCTTTATTTTAAAATCATAGTATCCTTTTTGAAGAATAATGTTGCGGAATTTGTTCCCAGAAAAACATGATAATGATATTATCAAAGCATTTACGAAGAAATGTATTTTTATTTATATTAAAACATTGGGATGTCATCGTCAATACATAAACATAAGCATAACAAAATATTACAAGCCTTACATTAATTAAACTGGTGGCCTAATACTCCTTGAATCTCTCAGCATAATATATCTTTAACATCGCTACTTGTGATACAATAAACTGAGTGGTCAGGTTGGGAAACCTGGTGAGCACATAGGGTTTTCAACCCACAATAATATAATTATTATGTTTAATCATCAAAAAATTAACCCAATTTCCCATCCCCCTTATCTTCTTTATCCTTAAGGTTCTACCCTAAGAATCTGCTATTCTTCATTTATTTATTCCTAAGGATTGTCCTAAGGAATAAGCGTAAAGTCCATCGTTGCAAGGGTTTATCTAAAAGACACTAAGTCCATAGTTGTCGATGTTATCTATTAGGCACAACTATTATTGTTATCTATTAGGAACATCCTTTAGGCACAACTACCAGGATTTTTAAAGTACATCTGGTGAACACATAGTTCAAAGGTTATCTATTAGGCACAGCTGCCAATATTATCCATTAGGTGCAGCTGCCAAGATTTTTAGAGTACATCTTGTGAACACGTATTTTAAAGGTTATCTATTAGGCATAATTGCTATTATTATCCATTAGATGCAACTGATATGATTTTTAGAGTACATCTGGTGAACACGTAGTTCAAAAACACCTACAGGTTACGAGCCTGCTAGTGTTCCACTAGACTGTCTAGAAAAGTCCATGGTTGTCATCTATACTCTACTAAAGGATTAGATCAGCTTTAAAGTCAAGATTTCTCATCATCTATATCATCTCTCATCTCTCATCATCCATATCATCTTTTATATACCCATCTTTACCCAATATATTTGTAGGTATAAAAATACATATAGAGTCTAAATCAAGTAAAACATGTATAAATCGTTCATATAGCATTGATATCATGAACACAAATAATAAGCACATATATCATGTGTGAATATTAGATAATTCATATCTATGTGTAAGATGAAAGTAACTATGCACTCAATTGTTAAAGTGACGACTCAAAATTCAGACAACGATTCGCTTCTTGCAATTGTCTTTTAATTTGACTTAACCAATTGTCTAATATTTATTTTGACTAATTATTAGTCTAGATTCATCATTAACTCAAGGTCTACTTCAAGATCTATCAAGTAAGGAACAGCTAGGTAGGATCATATCGTAGGTAGGCTTCGTTTGGTATACGAAGTTTACTATTTGGAAATCCCACTTTAAACACCTCACTAAATCACAACCTAGACATCATCCACGTAAGTATATCAATCAGTATAACGTCTTGGAATCAATGATGAATCTTGTTTATAGGTTCATAATAACGATAATGAACTTAAATATAAGTTATACTTAAAGTATAATAAACATAACTCGCTTACTGGGGGTTTAGCAAGGAGTCAGGCTCTGCATGAGCATAACTTCTAAGCCGAAAGCTCTTCTCCTCGGGGCTTTCTGGTGCTCCGGGCTTCACTACTAACACGTAGGACGTGTTAGAAAAAAGGTCTTAGGACCTTGGGGGTATGGGAGAGAATGGAGTTAAAAGGTGTGATGAAATGAGTGAATTACGACTCTATTTATAGGTGATTCAGAGCCTCTCACGTCATGAGATATGCCTCTCACGTTCTGAGTCTTACGTAGGCACGAAGGCTTCGCCTGGTGCTGACACGTGGTGCAGGACACAAGTAAAACAACCAATTTTAAAAAAATCATAACTTTCAAATACAAGCTCCATTTCTAACGTTCTTTATATCCATGTGTAGGTACTTCCAAGTACTACAACTTTACTCTTGATCCCATTGACTAATTCTTGACCGATTTTAAATTTATCAGTCTGAGAAGATTACATTGTTAACAACCATGTAAAATTCATAACTTCTACATACGAAATCCGTTTTCAACTGTCTTTTTGTCGTCGAACTCCTATTAATGATATCTTCAATTCTCATTTAGATCATTTTGGCTAAAAATTGACCGATCTAAAATTCGATTTCTAAGTTGTATACTGTTACGATGAAACTTTAAAAAGTGATAACTTCCTCTTCTGAAGTAAGATTTGGACATTCTTTATATGCACACTCTTGGTTTAATGAATACTATGACTTTAGTTTAAACTGCTAAGGCTAACATTTAATTTATCAAAAATTCACTTTTTACATTATGTAGAGTCGTGTCAGTTTAATCATGAAACTTCGATGAGTCATAACTGAAGGGTTTTGAGGATTCTAACACTCCTTAAGGTGCACATGCAAGCCTAGGAACCTTGGATCTATGTTTTACTAAGATACATGCAAATTTGATTTTCCAAGTTTCTTAACGTAACTAGATGACATGAGTAACTTTAAACATAGAAGCTAGTAGGAGAACATACCTTTTCTTGCTGCTTGAATTCCTTGAGAACTTTGTGAGCCTAGAACCCCAAATATGATGCCTCAAGTGTTTCACACAACACCACAACTCTTGGAATAACATTGAGAGAAGTACACACTTAAAATCGGCTAGCCCTCTAGTTCTACACTTAGTGCCGATTTTGGTAGCTCATCGGGTCCTTTTATAGTGGTGTCACAAGTAGGGTTACACATGTAAACCTTAATTGACATGGCTTTTCATTTCCTCCATGATCCATGGGTTTTAACCTCCATCAACTAACCATGGAGCACCCTATGGATTTTAGTCATATTCAATAAACCATGGATTATTAGCCCACTATATAAGGATGGATGTTTTACACAATCAACCTCACATATTTAATTAGTCTCCTTTTGATGACCAAATGAATTCTAAATTAATTCTTGATCAATAGTAATTAAATAATATTATTAATATATTAGAACTTATATATATTAATAAACCATAAGTGTCCTTTCTCTCATTTAGTCTATCCAAGTGTCATGATGCCATGCAACCCAAATGGACTATGCCAACTGAGTCAAGTACATTCCAGAAATAGTTATGAACTTAGACACCTAATCCAATAGTTTCCCACTTGGATAAGTCTAACAACTATAACTGCAAGAATGAATTCAGGAACCGATCAACAATCATAGCTCTTTCAAAGTCTCGCAGAAATGAGATGATGATACACCATTTAAGATAAGTGATCATATAATCCTCTTTTCTAGATATCAGCCGGACAAATACATGGAACAATGTTGTACTTATTGTCCAACAGTTTATTTCCCGATTTCCTATTTGTTTGACATAGAACTTAATTGAACACATCAATTTAGTTCTGACCGAGCCCGGTACATAGGTTAAAATTAATTCATCGAGGGGCCCAAATATCACTTCTAATCATAGAAGGAACAAATAAACTTCGACTCATATGCTTGTTCTAGTACTTGTTGAATCACACATAAAGGCACGTTTTATAACATCGAGTTACCAATGCGTTTTCGTGCAATCAATGTATAACCAACTCATATCTCTAGGTTTGAAGACTTATATGATATTATCGTCTCACGATCACTTGAGATAAATTCCATGAAGTGATACAAGTGAGTGTGGGTTGAATCCAATACTCATAACTTATGAGCACTCATGAATGTTGTAGCAACTCTTGTTATGTCCAACATCTTAGACATCTACAAGACAACTTCATCACAATTTTGATTCGTATCTACTTCCAACATATGACCGACTGCGGAGAATTTGAATAATATGATATACCATAACATAATTATTCTGGTAGTCAAAACATGCAAAATGAAATGATATTAAACGATTGACAGATGATAGCAACATTTTACTTATAAATAAACAACAACTTTTATTTATCATCAAATGTCAATTACACTTAACAAATTTCAAAAGCTATCTAATTTCTAAAACTAATATCATAATTTATCCCTATGCGCCTCGCATGCTGAATATGCTTAACCCTACCCAGTCCCTTCGTGAGGGGATCTACTGGGTTCTCATCCGATGATACCCTCTTTGCCACGAGGAGTCCTTCTTCCATGATCCTTTGGTTCCTTGGCTAAGGCAACTGCACTTTCACTGTCACAGAAAATCTCCATAGGCTCCTTTATAGCTGGTACAACTCTAAGGTCTCCAATGAAGTTCTTCAGCCATATTGCATCCTTTGCTCCCTCACTTGCTGCTATATACTATGATTCGCGAGTTGAATCAGCCACTTTCTCCTGCTTGGAACTTTTCCAAGTAATTGCTCCTCTGTTTAAGGTAAAGACCCAGGCTAACTGAGAGAGAAAATTATCCCTATCAGTCTGGAAGCTAGCATCACTATACCTTACTACTCTCAAGTCATCACTCCCACCAAGGGTAAGGACCCAGTCCTTAGTCCTTCGCAGATACTTGAGAATGTTCTTTACCGCAGTCCAGTAAGCCTTGCAAGGGTTCCCCTAATACCTGCTGACCATACTCAACGCAAAGGCCACATCAGGATGAGTTCAAGTCATAGCATACATGATCGAGCCTACAACGTAAGCATACGATACTTGACTCATCTCAGATATCTCAGCCTATGTACTCAGGCTCTAAGTCTTACTCAATCTATCATTACTCTGGATTGGTAACTCTCCTTTCTTGGAATCATGCATGTTAAACCTATTCAGCACCTTATCCAAGTAGGTACTCTGACTAAGTCCAATTAGTCGCTTACTCATATCTCTAAAAATCCTTATCCCTAGGATATAGGTAGCTTCACCAAGGTCCTTCATAGCGAAACGCTTCCCAAGCCAGGACTTCACTTCCTGCAGAGTTGGGATGTCATTTCCTATGAGTAGCATGTCATCCACATACAATACCAAAAAGCTAACTATACTCCCACTATCCTTGACATATACATAAGATTCATCTTCACTCCTCAAAAAGCCAAACTCTTTGACTTTCTCATCGAAACAAAGATCCCATCTGTAAGGTGCTTGTTTCAATCCATAGATGGATTTCTCAAGCTTACACACTCTATTAGGGTACTCTATACTGATAAAACCCTCTGGTTGACTCATGTAAACATCCTCAGCCAACCTTCCATTAAGGAAAGTGGCTTTGACATCTATTTTCGATAATTCATAATCATGAAATGCAGTAATGGCTAACATAGCCCTAATAGATTTAATCTTTCCTACTGGTGAAAAGGTCTCATCATAATCAACTCCTGGAGTTTGAGAAAAGCCCTTTACAACTAATTGCGCCTTATAAGTGTGTACATTACCATCCATGTCGGTATTCTTCTTGAAGATCTATATGCACCCGACTGTCTTACGACATGGTACATTGTCAACCAAGTTCCAAAGTTGATTGTCACACATGGATTGTATCTCGCTGTCCATAGCCTCTTTCCATTTAACAGCCTCAGGGCCTGCCATGGCTTCCGAGTAGCTATTAGGTTCATCAAGACTTACCAGTGTGTTATCACTGTAAAGTGTATCACCTTCCACAACAATATGGAAACGATAGTAATTCTCAGGTGCATTCATAACTCTCGTGGAATGCCTAAGAGGTAGAAACTCGTTTGTCGGATCAATATGATTTTCCTCCTCAGGTTTATTGCTAGGCTTTGAGGTTCATTCACCACACGACTCTTGAATTTCTTCAAGGTCAATTTGCCTCCCACTATTTCCTTGGCTTATTAACTCTCTCTCGTGAAAGACTTCTCTCCTTGCTACAAAGACCACATTATCACTGGGTATGTAGAAGAGGTAACCAAAGGATTTATGTGCGTAGCTAATGAAAATACACCTTTCACTTCGAGGTTCGAGCTTATCATGAGTCTTGCATCTCACGAAAGCCTCACACCCCAAATCTTGATGTGGTCCATATTGGGAACTTTTCCAGTCCACATCTCGTGAGGTGTTTTAGCAACCTTTTTTATAGGGACTAGATTAAGAATATGGGTGGTAGTCTCTAAGGCATACTCCCAAAATGAGATTGGTAGCAAAGCTCGACTCATCATGTAACGAACCATGTCCAGCAAGGTTCGATTACGCCTCTCAGCCACACCATTAAGTTGTGGCGTTCTAGGAGGTGTCAATTATGAGACAATCCCACATTCCTTATGATAGTCAAGGAACTCTATACTAATATAATCACCACCTCGATCGGATCGAATCATCTTAATGTTCCAGCCCAACTGTTTCTCCACTTCTTGTTTAAACTCCTTGAACATTTCAAAGGTTTCTGACTTATGATTGATTAAGTAAACATATCCATATCTACTATAATCATCAGTAAAAGTCACATAGAAGTGGTTAGCATCCCTTGTGGGTCTGAAGGGTCCACACACATCAGTATGTATGAGATCCAACAAACCCTCACCCAGTGAAGGGTGACTTTGTCGTTTCCCAAGCAAACACGATTCATAACTATCATCCGACTTTAGGTCAAATGACTCCAAGACTCCATCCTTTTGGAGTTGGCCTATGCGTTTCTTGATTACATGTCCAAGACGACAATGCCATAATCATGCTTTATCCAAGTTAGTGGAAGAAGCGATACACAACACATTATTTCCTAGGTTATCAACAACCGACACAGTTTCATATACACCATCACATGGTAATGCTTTAAAATAAAGAACATTATTAAATAAAGCATTAATACCACCACATTCATTATCAAATGAAAAGGTAAAACCTTGTTTGTACAAACCATGAAAAGGAATAATATTTCTCGCCATTTCAGACGAGTAACAACACTTATTCAAATTTAACACTAACCAAATACATAGCAACAAAGAATAAACTCCATTCTTGGTGACATGTGAAGCTTTCCTATTCCCCATTATCAAGTTTATCTTGCCAAGCTCCACATTTTCACTTCTTCTTAGTCCCTGTAAAATAGAACATATGTGAATACCACCACCTGTATCAAGGACCCAAGAATTAGAATGGGGTGAGTTATTAGACAATATAGTGTAAATACTTGCATGGTTGGGTTTTACTTTCCCATCCTTAACATCTTGCAGGTACTTTGGGCAGTTTCGCTTCTATTGCACCTTTTCATGGAAATAGAAGCATTCAGCCTCTTTAGGGTTAGCAGAAGGAGTGAAAAAACCACCTTTGGTTCTACTCGAAGAGGAGCCATCAAGGGACTTTCCCTAGGTACCCTTCGAAGGGCTTTTCCTCTTCTTTCCTTTGGTTTTCCTGATGGCCAGAACAGGGGCAGAGTTAGGAGTAGGAGTAGTAACAACCAATTTACCTTTGAGGCCACTTTTGGAGGTCTTCAAAAGTCCTTGAATTTGGTTGACTGTAACTTCCGCCTTGTTCATGTGATATGTCATTCAGAATTGATCATAACAAGAAAGTAAGGAGTGTAAAATGATGTCAGTTGCCAACTCCTCCAGGAAGTTCTCATTCAATTTCAGCAAACGGTCCATGAATCTTTGCATTTTCTGCATGTGGCCCGTGATGGGTTCACCATCCATCATTCGGGTTGTTATCATGGAGGAGATTATTTCATATTGCTCTTGACGAGCACTCTGATGGTATCTGTCCATCAAATCCTGGTGCATCTCAAAAGGATAAAAGTCCTCATAGGAGTTTTGGAGCTCGACTGTCATTGTGGCCAACATGATACATGCCACCTTAGTGGCATCTCTCTCATATGCCTGGAATTCAGCGATCTCCTCTGGAGTAGCAGACGACTCATCAAGTTCATTAATCTCCATGTCGAGGACATATTCCTTGTCATCATGGTGTGTGACCATCCTGATGTTCCTGATCCAATCATTAAAGTTGGATGTATCAAAGATAACTCTCCCACAAAGGTTCATGAGAGAAGGAGCTGATAGGGTTTGAGCCAGAAGCAACATTGTTAGAAGACATCAGAAAAATAAGAAGGACAAGTTTATATTAGATATAATGATAGTCCTTAATAAGACACCCAAATGAAATATGAAGGCCAGGACCCAACACAATATTTTATAACTTATAAGAGGGATGTCGTAATCTAAGCTATAAAATATTTGAAGGTAGGTAAATGACGATTTACCAATTTCCACCATGAAAAATGAAATGTATTATTAGGTTTTAATTGGTTTTGAAACTCCTAGATACTTTTCAAATTCATTGAACTTTTCAATGGCATGTTTCAGTCTCGAATGTGCCATTAAAGTTTTGTAATTGGGATACCGAGGATTAGAAAAAAAAAGTGTAAATAACCATGCATATTACTTGGTACTCTTAACGTTTATCACATAACCGATGTGTTGGATAACCACACGCTGTTAGGTGCATTTCATGCATTCATTTTGTAGTTTTAATCCATAAAAATGCATTGCATTTAGGTTTAAACTCATGTATTTTGCATATTTTTCAAGATTTTTCATGATCCAATTCCATTCACACGCTTTTGTGATATTTCAGGGACTTTTGAAGGTAGGACCTTAGTTGAGGTGATGAATAAGAGATATGGATGAAGTTTCAGGACTATTAGAGCATCGAGGAGGAAGTTATGAAAAAAATGAATATTTTGGCTTTACAGAGGTTCACACGGTCGTGTAAATGTAAACCTTGAGTTTACACAGGCCGTGTAAATGCATACTCTTTAGCAATGTACTTCCAAGACCTTGCCGATTTGAGCATTCTACTTTTATATATTTACACGCATACTCATTTGATCTGGATGTGTTGGTTGGAAGCCTGTTACATGGATTTCAAAGAAAGCCATGAGCTTTATTTGTAGAAAAATGTAATTAGAAAGTTTGTATATATTTGTGTTTATAGTTTAATAGAATAATATGTTTAGCAAAAATGCTTGGCTGCCAAAAGATTCCTTTGGACTTGGATTTGAACTTATGACATTGGGACTGAATGTTAATTACTTTGACTGGTGTAAGTGGTTTGAAATTTGTAACCAATCTGGGTAAGCATTAGGAGAAATGATTTTTTTTAGAAAAAAGATTGTTGTTGATCAACAAATAGCTGGAGTCGGTCATTGTTATACTTTGTGAAACAAAGATGATTGAGCATGTTTTGTCACACACAATTTCATGAGAGTAAGACCATAATTTGTTCCATGAATTGACTTGTTGATATTAAGATGGAACATGTGTTGTGATCTTTGATTTTGTTGAGTTGCATTAGGGAGTGGATAAAGTCTTATGTCTATTGTTATATAATATTTTGTAACTAAAGCTAAGTTGACCCAAGGCACGATAGGTACATTCTCAACTATGGACCAAAAACAGGGTTAATTAAGTTGGATCTTTATCATGTTTGTTTTAATTTCATGCATTAGATTTCAAAAAAAAAGTTTTAACTTTGATTTTCTTTTCTTCTATTGTATTTTATTTTTATATTATTTTATTTTCTCCAGTTTAAATTTTTCTTTCTTTCTTGAGGACAAGAAAGGTTCAAGCTTGGGGAGATTTGTTAGGTGCATTTCATGCATTCATTTTGTAGTTTTAATCCATAAAAGTGCATTGCGTTTAGGTTTAAACTCATGCATTTTGCATTTTTTTCGGGATTTTTCATGATACAATTCTATTCACATGCTTTTGTGATATTTCAGGGACTTTTGAAGATAGGATCTTAGTTCAGGTGATGAATAAGAGATATGGACGAAGTTTCGGGACTATTGGAGCATCGAGGAGGAAGTTATGAAGAAAATGAAGATTTGGGCTTTACAGAGGTTTACACGGCCGTGTAAATGTAAACCTTGAGTTTACACGAGCCATGTAAACGCATACTCTTTAGCAATATACTTCGAAGGCCTGGTTGATTTGAACATTCTACTTTTTTGTATATACACGGCTGTGTAAATGGTCAGTTATAGTTTACACGGGCCATGTAAATTTGGTCGTCAGTTTAAATCAGTTTTCTCCTTTCTAAATTGAGGAAACTGGTTCTAGAAGGGAAGAGTCATTTTTGTGAGTTCTATGAGGCGATTTTAGGGGCAATTTGGAGACATTTTGATGCTTGAAAACATTTGTATTTCACTTGGATTTTAATTTGTAAGACTTTAACTTAAATGTATATTTTTGTGCTTGTTCTAGTCATGAGTGGCTAGAAACTTAATTCTCCAACTTTATGTATTGACAATTGTGTGTGTGAATTCAATCATTTGACTTGGTGTTTGTTTTAAATGTTATCTAGTGAATTTGATTTTTTTTAAATTGAATGTTTGATTTCAGTTCTAGCTCTTTTTGGCCAATTGAGTTAGGGTTAAATCACTCATGTTATCTATTATACAAAATCTGTAATTCTTTTAGAAAATAGAACAAGTAACAAGTATTAAATCATACTACTTGCAATGATTTTAGTACAAATCAAATTCACACATTTTAACACTCCCAAGCTTATGAGGAGTATTGAATGTTGTTAGTTAAAATTCACAATGAGGCATAATGCAATCTTTCACCTACTCTAAGAACCTGTTTAGATTAGGTTAGTTAGATTAGAATTAATTAAAGAGCTTATTTTAATTAATTAAAATGGTGAATGTGAATTGCTAGAGCTTATTAGCATTTCTAATACCAACTTAGATGAAATTAAACAAATATCACTTCATATTTTGAATCAGATTGCTAATTAGTCTTGCATAAAGTTAGAGTATTTACAAATCTTGAATTTATTTTACTTAACTAAATGTTATTTATCACTTTAGTCTTTTGTTTGAATCATTGTATCTTAACCCCCCTCTTTTGTGATTTCGTTTGTACCTTGTGCAAAAGGGTATAAGAATTTATCTTGTGTCTCTGCAGATCGAACCTACTTACCTTGTACTACATTTTTAATACAAAGTAGTAGTGTTTCAGGAGTCATTTTTACCCCTTCATTTGTTGGCTGTGACACGCTTAACAAACGCGCTCCCCCGATCTATGATAAACCTTAAGCCACCATTTTCCAACCTTATTAAATCCATGTTACTGTGTCGGTTAATGTAACGCCCGTAGATCAAGAGTAGTCAATTTAGAGACGACAAGCGTCAAAAATGAATTTTTTTGATAGATTATTATTTATAATGAATAATCTTAACTAAGTTGTACTATATGTTACAAGGATTCCGTACATATAAAGAACCCCAAAATCCGACTTATAACGAAGAAGTTATGACATGTCGAAGTTTGGCGTCAGAACCAACACGATGCTGAATGACAAAAAATATGAATTTAAGATAGAGCGATATCTATCCTTAGTGATCTAAACAAAAGTCATAGAATATGTTAAACCGAGAGCGTGCATAAAAAGAACGCCCAAATCTAACTTCGTATGAGAAAGTTATGATTTTCCGAAGTTTTGATTTAGCGGTATGCAGCCCAAATACTCGAATATGAGATCGAGTGATTTTTAGCTTAAACAATCTAAATGAAAATCGAAGAGCTCGTTGATAGTAGTCCAATGGTAAAAGATAGACAAAAATGGACGCCGGATGAAGAAGTTATGAATTTCTAATGGAGATTTCCTCTCCGGTCTACTAAAAATAATATAAAAGTAATATATATATAATATATATTAAAAATAAATTCAAAATTAGCCAACGGAGTCTAAACAAGAGTTGTAGAGCATATTCTGATCTACGTGTTGATATAAAGAACGTCGAAAACGGAGTTCGTATGCGAAAGTTATGACATTCTGAAGTTCAATGTGCGAACCCCAAAGCTGTGTTAGTGGCCACGACGTGGAAATAGTGCCCATGATGTGGCATGTTTTCTGACGCCTCCTGGAGTCTTCCAGACCCAACTTGCAATGACGCATGCAGTGATGACCATGCACACGACGTGGAAAAAGTGCCCATGACGTGGAAAATGAGAAATTATCCCTATAAATAGATTTGAAAGGGGCAGCCGGCCAAGATTACTAATTCACCCTTCTCTCACCCATATTACCTTGATTTTCATGCAAAGAAGTACCCCCGAAGCCCTGATATCATCCCGACAACCGAAGCAAGTCCTGAAGCATCAAAGATCCCGAGTAAAAAAGAGTTTCTGAGCCGAAGCTCTGCCCGTGAGAAGTCCGGTGTGTGAAGTGATCCCGGTTTCACCAAAGAATACTATTTGAAGAGTCATAGTGTTGTCCGATCATCTTCTGATCAAGTGAGGGTATAGTCCCTTTCATAAACATGATTTTAATACAAGTATTGTTTGAATGTATTAAGTATATGTTTAGGTGAGTGTATAGTTACTTTCTTCTAACACATAAATATGAAGTATTAGCTGTGAAATACGTGCTATGTGTTATATATTATTTTTCTATTTGAGATGGGCTTGGAATTGATTTTTTATAGGGGTGTTATATGATTTAAACTGTGTAAGTATTTATATCTACGAAAATGTTGAGTAGAACATGGGTAGATGGAGTAGTTGGTGACGGTGTGACTTCGTGCCTATTTGATAAACTTTGGTGACGATGTCACTTCGTGCCTATTGAGTAAACCTTGGTGATGATGCGACTTTGTGCCTATTGAGTAAACCTTGGTTACGATGTGACTTCGTGCCTATTTGATAAACCTTGGTGACGATGTGACTTCGTGCCTATTAAGTAAACCTTGGTGACGATGCAACTTCGTGCGTATTGTGTAAACCTTGGTGACGATGTGACTTCGTGCCTATTTGATAAACCATGGTGACGATGTGACTTCGTGCCTGTTGAGTAAACCTTGGTGACAATGCAACTTCATGCCTATTGAGTAAACCTTGGTGACGATGCGACTTCTTGCTTATTGAGTGAACCTTGGTGACGATGTGACTTCGTGCCTATTGAGTAAGCCTTGGTGACAATGCGACTTCGTGACTATTTGATAAACCATGGTGAAGATGTGACTTTGTGCCTATTAAGTGAACCTTGGTGACTATGGAGTTAGCGCCTATGTGACTATGGAGTTAGCACCTGATAACTATGGATTTAGTATCTTATAGATAAACTTTGGCAGCAATGGACTTCGTGCCAATCCCTTAGATTAATCCTTAGGAATGAATGGATTAAGGATAGTTGATTCTTAGGGTAAATATTTAAGTGATAAACAAAGATAATGGGGGTGGTTAATTGGGTTGATTATTTGATAATTGAATATAGTAATTATATTATTGTAGGTTGAAAACCCTGTATGCTCACTAGGCTCCGAAGCCTGACCCACTCAGTTTTCTTTGTATTACATGTTATGGCACGAGAGCATAAGTTGGTTGACATGATGAGATATAATGGATTATAGGCCAGTAGTTATAAATAACTGTTGTAAGGTCTAATCCGTTCTATTTATGCTTTTTTTCTGTATCGGAACATGACATCCCCAGATTTTGTTATATAATGAAAATACATTTCTGTAAGATATGCTTTGATCATTTTTTATCATATTTTGTTTTGGGAACAAATTTCCCAACCGTTTCCTTTAAACGATTACTATGATTTTAAAACAAAGCATAAACAAATCGGTCTTTCCTGGCCGTGAAATTGGGGATGTCATAGTTAACCATACACGCTCCACTAATGACTTAAGCAAGGTGCAAAGTGTAATTTCATGGATTAGCACCAAATTCACATTTTTCTAAAGTAACTAAGATTGGGAATTTATGAAAACATTTAGTTACTTTTTAATCTTTATACTTTTAATAAGGATTAGAGTCATTGTCCTACCCATTCGGCTAACAACCCTCCACCATTCAAGGAAGCGGTGGGTGAGAGTGGACACCCATTAAGTTGTCATTTTATAGGAAACAACCTTATACCCCCCTTATACACCGGCTTCGTGAACGAGGCCTACTAATGGTAAAATGAGTTGTTCTTATATATATATATATATATATATATATATATATATATATATATATATATATATATATATATATTAACTTATAATATTATAAAGTATAAAGGTTGAATTTTAACTTTTAAAATTCTAGGGGTTAGAACTAAAGGTTTTTTAAAGTGACTTTACATGTTCCAAAACTTGAGGGCAAGTTTTGTAACTTTCAAAACTTTTCAACTTCATAACTTATGAGTTAGTGGTTTATTAAAATGAAGACTCTTCATTTTATGTAACTTATGTGTTCTTAAATGGACTTTAAAAGAAATACATTTGATAATCCATAACTTGAGGACAAATAATGGATTCCATTAAAACACATCAAGATCAAGAATTAAACTAACAAACTATTTGCAAATAATTCCTATGATCTACTAAACTCATAAGAGTATGAACATTTATATCAACAATTTCAATAATCATAAAAACCACATATAAAAATTGAAATTTTGATAATAATTACCACATAAAAAACAGGTTTTATAAGTCAAAAACAGTTTAGAGTAATGATTCTAGTCCACTTCCAGTAGCAAAACTCGAAAAACTACACTTTGGGCCTCCTACTCATCGAGTGCAAGAATCTACTCGATGAGTAGGATGATTATACACATGGACTCATTGAGTCCCTCCATGGACTCGGCGAGTTCACTCATGTAGAATGCAGAATTTTGAGTTTTTTTTCAACAATTTGCATCAAGTATCAAGAAAACAAGCCTAGGCTCTGATATCACTGAAGGGTTTTGAGCATGTTAACACTCCTTAAGGTGTACATGCGACCCTAGAAACCTTGGATCTATGTTTTACTAAAATACATGCAAATTTGATTTCCATGGTTCTTAACCTAATTAGCATGGCATGGGGAACTTTAACCATAAAAGCTAGTATGAGAACATACCTTTTCTTGTTTCTTGGATTCCTTGAGAACTTTGTGAGCCTAGCACCCCAAATGTGATGCCTCAATTGTTTCACAAAACACAATAACTCTTGGAATAACTTTGAGAGAAGTACACACACACTCAAAATCAACTAGCCCTCTAGTTCTACACTTAGTGCCAATTTTGGTAGCTCATGGGGTCCTTTTATAGTGGTGTCACAAGTAGGGTTACACATGTAAACCCTAATTGACATGGCTTTTCATTTCCTCCATGATCCATGGGTTTTAACCTCCATCGACTATCCATGGAGCACCCTATGCGTTTTAGCCCAATTCAATAAACAATGGATCAATAACCCACTATATAAGGATGGATGATTTGCACAATCAACCCCACATATTTAATTAGTCTCCTATTGATAACCAAATTAATTCTTGATCAATAGTAATAAAATAATATTATTAATATATTAGAACTTATAATATATTAATAAACCATAAGTGTCCTTTCTCTCATTTAGTCTATCTAAGTGTCATGATGCAATGCAACCCAAATGGACCATGCCAACCGGGTCAAGTATATTCCAAAAATAGTTATGAACTTAGACACCTAATCCAACAATAACTTCTTCGTTTTAAGTTGGATTTCAGCATTCTTTATTTGAATGGAATCCTTATGACATATAATATAACTTTGGTTAAGATTATTTATGCTAAATAATCATCTATAAAAATTATTTTTTAACGCTTAATATCTCTAAATTGGCTAGCCCAAATCTACGGGCGTTACAGCCCAACTTCCTAATTGGGCCCAAAAACTTTCACGGGACCAATACCAAGAAAGCCTACAATCTAACCATGGCCCACATCTAGAAGCCTAATGCCCCAAAAGTCCCAAACGTCTAAAAGCTCAAAATGACAAGTTGAGGAATACCCTCCACGTACCAGAATGGTAAGCCATGCGCACTTACCCTCGAAGCACTGAGTACAAGTGGCTTATGCATGAAACCTTCATTACACTGAGCGTACTTCCTACTTACACCCAACGTAGTCATCATGGACCAAAAATCCATATTAATCTCTTAATGGTAAGAAAACAACTTCCATACTCATATATGATCCTAATGAGATGTCTTACTAGATAAAGTTGGCAGTTTTACTCCTTTGCATGGCTTATTGAGACCAAATACTTAATAACATCCATAATAAACATCCAAACTCAAGCATGGTCCAAAATAACTCATGAAGATGACATTTTTATGAACATAGGACCTCCCAAAGACAAAGATCCAACATTCTAACCTCTTGGAGTAGATCATACTTACAAGGATAACTCAAAGGACCAAAATAAACCCAAAATACTCCTTAAACTAGATCTAACACCTAGAGTAATCAAGATCGAAACTTTATACCTCAAAAAGTTAGATCAAGATGCAACAAGTCTAGATCCGAAAGCTTAAAGCAATCCCACACTTCTCCAAGAAGTTCCTTCTTCTTCTATGAACACAAAAAAGAATGAAATACCACCAAAAGCTAAAAAACCACTCAAATGGGGGATAGGGTGTTTTTTAAAGGGTTTAGAGGGATGGAGGCTAAAGATAATAGGGTTTGGTGGTGATTTAAGGAGCTTAAATAGGGTCCAAGACCCTATATTAGGGTTTAGATCTAACTAGAGTATGTCCTCCGTACTTCTGGTATGCTCAACGTACTCCCTTAATCACCCACAATCATTTGTTTAGTACGCCCAGAGTACACTAATGTAGTCCCTGCGTACTGCCATTAACACTAGTATGTTATGCATACACTTGTGTACGCCCGGGGTACTCGGTTAAACCCTAAAACCACCATACTTCCAAAGGCTAGCTTCTTCGTTATAAGTCTGTTTCCAACAATCCTTGTATCCATGAAAAGGTAATGAGAATCTCTATGCTTCTATCAACTCGTACTTACCTTAAAAATTACCAAGTTAAAATCCAATTTTCGTAAAAACCCGAACTGACACACTACCGATATACCGCTTTTCTCCAAAACACCAACCGAACTCACAGATCTTCTAAATACATTACCCACACCAAAATGGGTCTAAATCTTTTTTCCTCAAAGGCCCTAAGCCTGATAATACTTGGTTTTTTATCACCACCCCACATTAAGAAATGATTTGGAACAGGGCGTTACATGTCAAAAATAACTTATCTCCGGTTCTGCACCGTTATAAGCTGTTTTTTTAAATAGTCTATTGAAACACTTATTTCGATGTGGAACGGACAATAAGTTAAAAACTCATTTTTTAAGTTTAGTCAAACACACTCTAAGAATTATTTCATTTGTCTAGTTTTAGTTATAAAGGCAACACGATATCTAAACAAAAGGTATTCCAACAAAAAGTCATTAAAATGATAATAATTTCTAATTAATCTAACTTAAGAGCATTTTTTTAAATGTTATTTTTCAAATTCATACTTCTCAAATTCTTTAATTCCGGATTCATGGATAAGCTTACATGCATTTGCTTGCAACGGATTCTTACTAAGACCACATAGACACGATTTTAGTATCTTCACTGTTGCCCCTCTTCTAAAATCCCTTAGAGAGGAAGAAAAGGTAAGAAGAAAATTGACCAGTGGTAGCAAAAAGAGCCTTAAATTGTTTGACACTAGTGGCTTTATAGTCTTCTTTCTCGGCGACGAAATTGTGTCTCATAGCAAGGGTCAGTTTGAGTTGTGGGAGTATAGCCAGATTTATTTGATCAAGGGATAGGGCACAAGGGTCCTGATAGTATCTAAATACGAAGAAGCTTGAAAGTGTCCCTGAACATCAAAACAAGCTAGGGAAATGACTAGTGGTAAACGTGGTAAGGTTTTTGCTAACAAATGGTGTGCGTAGAGAACGTTATGGATGACTGGGGCCAAGCAAAAAATGGAGGATCTAGATTCAAGTTAGATTAATTAGAAAGTATGAAGTAGAAGTTTGGATAAGGGCTATCGCATGGGGCA
The DNA here is from genome assembly GCF_052625555.1 of Lactuca saligna. Classification (NCBI taxonomy): domain Eukaryota; kingdom Viridiplantae; phylum Streptophyta; class Magnoliopsida; order Asterales; family Asteraceae; genus Lactuca; species Lactuca saligna. Next base: position 167,042,435 of record NC_136422.1, on the reverse strand, counting down.
GACCATATTGGGTGCTCAGGGTGGCCCTTGCTATCCCTTAACTTTTTTTTTCGAGAAGTGTAATTTTTTTTAAGTTGGTGCTACTAGTGAAAAAAACTAACATACCCCTAAATTTTTAAGTCATTATTTTCAAGTAGCCAAAAGGTATTTTAGTACACTAAAAAATAAGCCCACTACCCAATTTGATAAATGGATTACTCAATTAAGTCTATCACCCTCTTGGCCTCTTTCCTTTATTTTGTGGAAAGTCGGGAACTGGAAAAAAATAGGAGCTAAAGCCTTTCATCCTGTTGAGTATTTGAGATATTGAAATTGATTTGGTGTGTTTGGTTATTTAGGCAAGCCTTTTTAGGGTTTTATATTTTTGGTAAATATTTTATGTTCCCTATTAATAATCATTAGGTTAGCTTTTGATGTAATTTTTTTTCCTTATTATGGTTTTCTTTGTACGTTCATATCATAATCAATATATACAAAACCTTTATCAGATTACTTGCATGTGATGGTGATTTATTTTTGATTGTTCTTGTTATTCCTATTGCAAGAATAGATCTTGTTTATGGTGATATTTTATCACGAATCTCACTTTGTTCTTCACTTTTTGTAAGTTTTCTGAAAAGAAAAAGTGACATATCTCGTTTTATTGCTAAACCCATCTTAGATCTTTTATTTTACTTAATTTATTCTTGATTCGTGTTTTGGAAGAGAAATATAAGAAAAATTTTGTGTTTGTTCTCATATTTGTGTTCAGGTCTACTTTATCTCTCTAGAAACCATCTCAGATCCGTTTTCTCTCTCTAGAAATTATCATATCTACTTTCTCTCTCTTCAGATTTTCTTTCTTGTTGAAGATTTAATGGCAAATTGGATGGTATTAAAACCCATGAAAGCACTTGGATCAAAGGTTACAGATCCAAAGTTTCTTCTTAAAGAAGGATATATATTATGGGATGTTCCTGGTCAATATATGATGAAGAATGCTATTGAGATGTATAATCTATATGTTGATGAGATGATTGGTGAACTCACACAAATTTCTTATGGTGGATTTGAAATTAATCGTTTGGATGAAGATAAAGTTTTTTTAAAGCAATTTTTTATTATCAGAAAATATTTACTTCTGAAGAAAATACAACAGAAGTTGGAGAAAGAAAGAAAACAAGAAAAAGATGTTCTTGATGAAGTTCATAATCTTCTTCATGTTTCTGAAGAAAAACTGACTCCAAATGCTTTAGTTGAGGGGGAGTCAGATGTTCATACAAAAGTTTGTGATTCAGAAGTCATTAACTCCGAATCTATTGTTTCGAATACTGAATCGCAAATCAAGTCTTTTGAAATCATGAAAGAAAAGAATTTTTGTTCCATTGGAACCCAAACAGATGATTTTTCTAGTTCTGATGATGTTTTTGAAGGATTTGTTCCTTATAGAAAGCCAATTATTCAAGATGTCCAGATTTACCAAACTCCTAAGGATTGTGTTTAAAAGACTTCAAATGTTCAGATTCAGAAAGGTGAAGAGGTTGTTCAGATTTGAAATTTGTTTTTGAAGGCTAGAAATCAGAAAAGAAAGAAGAAGAAGACCAATAAGCGTAAATTAAAGATGGTTTTGATGCCCAATGTACAAGTACCTAATGCATGTGAAAAGGTTCAGAAAGCTGAAGTGAAGAATGTCAAAAGAAAATTCAATTTTTGTTTAGATGAAGTTGTTAGAAGTTAGAGAAAAAAGAAAAATGTTTTTACTTGTGTTAATGAGAGTTTTGTAAATTTTTGTTTTTCCAACTAAAAAGCGAGTATTATTCTCAGAAGATGATTGATTTTCTTCAAATAAATGGGTGTGCAAGAAACCAGCTTCAACCTTAAATCCTAAATACCCAAAAGTTTCAAAAAAGTTTTAAAAAAAAAAGAAAAAGTGGACAAAATCTAGTGAAATATGACGAGTATTGAGCCCAAATGATGAAATTTTGTTGAAGAAATCAATTTTTATTTATTTTTAATTGTTGGAAATGATAAAAAGCTAAAAACTTGAAAAAGTTGGCGAAAAATGACATTTTTTGCAAAAAGAAGGCTGCCATCTGACACATTTCAGCTAAAGGGATAACAACGGGTCAGATTCGGATTTATTGATAAATAAAGGGTTAAATGCGGAGTTATATTCAAAGATGGATGCTTGATCGGCATATTGGGTTGAATTTACTACTTCGCTGATTATCCAGGGGCCAAATTTGTAACTTTAATAGTTTAATGTAGTATCCATTTTTGCATCTGGTAATGAACGAGGCAATGTTTTACAGGAAGTGAAATTCGCAATCAAAAATCGGAATCCAAACTCGCAATCGAAAATTCGATCTTCGGAATTCATTCAACAATCGGAATTTATTGCGAATATCCGAATCGCTCCGAGCGCTCGAAATCGTTCGGAGTTCTTGGTCTCGGAATCGGAGTTCCTAAATCCGAAGAAACTGCCTTCGGAGTTTTTGGAATTAAATCTCAACTTGAATCATTCGGAGTTCAAAGATTAAATATTGCACCCCGAGGGAATAAAGATTCGCAATCCAAATCAATGGGTGTCGGAACTTTTGCGTATCGACAATAATTGTAAACGAAGGTTCGGAATTTAGAAACCCAACTCGGAACGTGATGTTGCATTCGGAATTGAACAGGTCTCGGAATCTTAATTGATAACTCACAAATTGAAGTCTCTTGCTATTTGATTTGACTACACAAGATTGGATTTCTGGACTCGATATTGTAACGGAAATCTCCGTTGTTTTCGGAAATTCAAACTCGCAATAAAACTTTGAAATCGGTTTCAGAATGTCTTTTATAAGAGTGCTTGGAATCGGTCTTTCAAAGGAATCGGGTTTATCTGTTGATCTCGGAGTTGAAAATGGCATCGGAATTTCATTTTTTTCAATTTTGACTTTCAGAAGTCAAAGAACGGGTTCATCGCGTTCTGAACTGCGAAGATGAGATGTATATTCAACTTCACTCCCTTGACTTTCGGAACTTCACAGTTTCAACCTCAAATCAAAAATTCTTTTCAAATTCTTGGATTTTACCATTTTTACCCCTTCTTATCAAAATATTTTCTTTTCTAATCATTTTCTTTGGTCTTATTCTTTTCAAACCCTTCTAAATAATTGCTTCTTATTCTATTCTTTTTATCTAATATTTTAAAACTGAAAAATACAAATTAATTTTTGTTATCTTTCCGGTTTTAATTTTTGAGAATCATGAATATTCAAATAGGATTTATGTCATCAAATCTGATGGGTTTTGAAGATCTATTTTCGCAAACTCGCTCCTTATGACAGAGCAGGTTATACGACTTACTCTATGAGATAGCGAAGATTGTTGGTGATTCTTCTTAGCTGTTTGGATTCTCTACATGGTATTTGTTGAAGATTCAAAGGGGAGTGATGATTATTCAATGGGGAGTTTGTATTTGAAAGATGGTATTTGTTTTTCTTTCTTTGAAGACCCCATGCACTGATGAGTCTCACAATTTAGGGGGAGAAATGCCAAGAAGATCGAAAATCATGATCTTCATCAATTTCAACATCTAGGGGAGATTGTTGAGTATTTGAGATATTAAAACTGATTTGACATGTCTGGTTATTTAGGGAAGCCTTTTTAGGGTTTTATATTTTTGGTAAATATTTTATGTTCCCTGTAAATAATCATTAGGTTAGCTTTTGATGTAAGTTTTTTCCTGATTAAGGTTTTCTTTGTACGTTCATATCATAATCAATATACACAAAACCTTTATCAGATTACTTGCATGTGATGGTAATTGATTCTTGATTGTTCTTGTTATTCCACATTCGTCATCTCGGATTTATTCTTAACACATCCTACTTGCCTTCTGTCAAACATGAGACACAACATGCCAACTAAACCGATCACCCTCCTCCGTCCATGACATAACGACCTGCTTCAGGGGATGAAAACTTCCCCGATTGTTATCTCTCACAGTGAAACAAGTAAGCAATTAGGTTGAAGGTTATTTCAAAATTCAATTGTTTGTCGTGAATGTGTTGAAAACTAAAAAATTGCAATAGGATCTATTTGATTAAGGTTAATTATTAGTTATTATGTGTTGTTGAAACTTAAAATAAAGTTGAGACAAGTAAGCATTAAGCAAACTTATGGTTATTTCAATTATTTTTTATTTTGTTGAACACTTGAAAAAACTTGAAATTAGTCGTTAGATTTATTTGATTTGGGTTACTATTTAGTTATTACTTTTTACAAATTTCTATTTGTTTTTTGGCATGTTTATCTAATCTAGTTTCTTTTTTTTTTAAATAGATGATAAGATGTGTATTAGATGATAAGCTTTCTAAAATAGTTTGTCAAAGTTATTCAACCTTATTTTTTTCCATGTTAGACAACCACTAAACCATGATTCATTTAAATGCACTAATTCAGATTTATCAAAGTTTAAGCAGTTAAAACCCTCCAGTGTTTATGAAACACTTTGGATTTAGAAATAAATAATTTAAAAATGGTCTAGAAGGCTAGTGAGTAGATAGACAAGATAAGAATTTGGAATTAAAGCTTTAGTTTATGGTACTAATTTTGGGTCTAGACTCTAGAGTACATGCTTGACTAGGGGCAGAGTATAGGTTTAAGAAAAATGGATAAACTAATATAGTATCTTGTTTCATTTTGTAAGTGTTGGATCCCTTTTCTATGTGTGTAAGGTTGTTCGTTTTTCTTATTAAAGCGTCACACATTAAAAATACAATGAGATGATTTGGTATACTTTGAAAACAACCACCCAATTATAAGACCGAGGGGCATGTTGCGGTCTCTACCGCACCTTTTGTCACATAGGCAGGGGAACACCGCTCCACTTATGCGGTCTTGGGTGCGGTTAGGTCACACCTCTCCCTTTTTTGGCCACGTTCTATGATTGGTTAAAGGAAAAAGAGACGTTGAACGGTCAAAAATGTATACATTTAATTTTTTTTTTCTTACCTATAAATTCAACCATTTACCTTCATTTGTTCAAACCAAAACTAAACTTTTAGATTTTTCTATTGTTTTTTCTCTCAAAATTAATAGAAAATCTCATCTTCTTTATTTTCTGAAGAATTTTATGTTATTTTTGTTGCTGCTATTGCTTGTGCTCAAATGGCGAAACAAATGTATGATGCTTTATGCAATAATGCATCCGGAAGTTCTCAACGGAGAAGACAAAGTTATATTTGTAGAAATCGTGAAGAAGCCAACCAATGTTTGATACAAGACTACTTTCACGAGAATACCACTTATCAAGGGTACTATTTTCGCGCTTCATAATGTTCAAATGTTTATACGAACGTATAGTTGAAGATGTAACGGGGGAGTGCAGTTTTTCCAACAACGTTCCGATGCTAGTCGTACACCCGGTTTCATTCCCTTACAAAAATGCACAGCTGCACTTCGTCAACCAGCATATGACATTACGCCCGATGCGTTAGACGAGAGTTTTAGGATGTTTGCTTGGACTGCACCAGATAGTCTCTACTATTTTTGCAAAACTGTGATTCAATTTTATGGTCCAAAATATTTACATAAGCGTACACATAATGACATCTTACAATTGAAAGCTCATCATGGTAGTGTACATTGCTTTTCCTAGAATGATGGGAAGTTTAGATTGTCTCTATTGGGCATGAGAAAATTGCCCTACCTCACACCATGGTCAATTTACCTGAGGTGATCATTGTAACGCCCCAAAAAACATGACATGATTTTTTTCTTTTTTGATTAATAAATTGTTAATAAATTTCTTGATATCAAGGTAACCAAGAATTACAAGAAACATTATCAAATCAGAGTAATTCACAAAATGTGGAAAACATGTGGTGTGTGCCCTGCAATCGTTCCGGGCTCTTTCATTTGAAAACTAGAGTACCTAAAACATAAGCCAAAAACCGTAAGCACTAAGCTTAGTGAGTTCCCCAATATACCATAAGCATACATCCGTAGAATATCATGCAAAATACATATAATTACCATGGGCTCCCCCGCATGGTCTTGATCTGGAATGCCATGGGCTCCTCCCATGGCCTTTACTTAGAATTCCATGGGCTCCCCCATGGTCTAATATCCAAGTGTCACGGGCTACCCCCACAGTCTTCCATGAAAGCATCATAGAGACAACTAGCATACCACATATCACAGAACAACTATCATACCACATAACACATAATGGGTCAGCATTAATGCCTTCGACCCATGGATATAATGAGGAGACTAACCTCGCACTATAGAAGCTCACAGAAAGAATCCCTAGTTGATTGCCTGATGGTTTCCTTAACTAGAAATATCAATAATACACCCATCTAACAATTGGGCTCCAATCCATAACCATAACTACATACCTGGGGTAAAAGGACCGTTTTACCCCTAACCTAGCTTTGACAAATCCCATGACCCAAACTAAAATCTGAAAGGCCCAAGGCCTACTACTCAACCAATGGCCCAATTTTCCAAATTAGGCCCACTCTCCATACATGTCCCTACTTTAAGGCCCAACCTTTCTTTCTAGTCCAAACACTTTGTATCCTGATAGCCTATTAACAACTCAAGCCCAAAAACCAGAAACTACTAGATCCATCGAATCCCACTAATGGCCCAATTTTCCAAATTGGGTCCAAGCCCATATGGGCCTAATTATGACATCCCCATTTTCACGGCCAGGAAAGACCGATTTATTTTTGCTTTATTTTCAAATCATAATAACTTTTAAAGAAAAGTGTTGCGGAATTTGTTCCCAGAAAAACATGATAGATATATTATCAAAGCATTTCCGAAGAAATGTATTTTATTCACTTTAAAACTTTGGTATGTCATCGTCAATACAGAAACATAAGCAGAAACAGAACTTACATTCATTTACACTAGTAATCTACATCTCTTTAATCTCTCGGTGTAATGTAGCTTTATATCGACACTTTTGATACAAATAAACCGAGTGGTCAGGTTGGAAAACCTTGTGAGTACATAGAGATTTCAATCCCACAATGGTATATCATATATATATATATATATATATATACACACACACACACACACACACATATATATATATATATATATATATATATATATATATATATATATATATATTAGAACTCACAAAATATACAATTTCACCATATATAAGAAACTTTACCCCACCCTGTCGATCCTCATAACGAGACGATCCATACTCTAAAATTAACCTCTTTACCTAATCCATACTCCCATTTCTAAAATTTACCTCTTTACCTATTCCATACTCCCAGATCTAAAATGTACCTATTTACCTAATGCATACTCTCATATCTAAAATGTACCTATTTACCTAATCCATACTCCTAGATCTAAAAATTACCTATTTACCTAATCCATGCTCCCGGATCGGGTATGTCTGATCCATACTCTCGGATCTAAAATTTACCTCCTTACCTAATCCATATTCCCGGATCGGGTATTTCTGATCCATACTCCCGAATCTAAAATTTACCTCTTTACCTAATCCATACTCCCGGATCTAAAAGCAAGTAACTATGTCCTAACCATACTCACAAACTAAGGAAAAGTGACTAAGTCTAATCCGTACTCTCAGATAAATGACACGTTTTAAAGTTATTCCCTCCATGTATATCTCACTTTTACTCACAAGGAGATACTACCCAATATCCCTCTTAATTTATTTAGGTCTACTCTATATCCTAAATCATAATACATTTATCAGATATGCTCTTAACAAGTATTTCGGGCACTATCAAAACTAACTACTTCATCTACCCATGTTCTATCCAACATATTCGTACATATTAAATACATCTACAGTTTAGATCTGAAGAAAAAGTTTCGATCTGAAAAAAAAAATATACAATTTAGATCTGAAGAAAAACGTCTAGATCTTAAAAACAAAGTTTAAATATTTCATCCAGCATCGATCTCAAGTATAAAATACATATACGGTTTAGATCTGAAAAAGAAAAGTTTAGATCTGAAAAGAAAAAGTTTAGATCTGAAGAGAGAAGTTTAGATCTTTCACCCATCATGGATCTCAAGTAAACAGATAATATGCACACATAGCACGTAATTTATATAAAATACTTCATATTTATGTGTAAGTAACTATGCACTCACACATAAACTAGTTTATATAAAATATACACATAAACTATGTGTAAGTAACTATGTACTCATATTTAACTGTTTAACATATATTTAATACTTTAATTAGTACTTGTATTAATATCATGTTCATGAAAGGGACTATGCACTCACCTGATAAAGTGGTGATTCCAACTTGGACAACGCTTTGCTTCTTAAAAATATGGTTTCCTTTGACGAAACTGGGTGGTTTGCTTAAAAACCGGGCTCTGTGGGGGCAGAGTTTCTAAACCAAAAAACTCTTTTTCTCGGAGCCCTTGGGCGCTTCGGTGCTTTCTTCTAGTGCTAGGGAGGTTTCCTAGGCTTCGGGGGTATTTATGAGGTTTAGAGAGAGAGAGAGAGAGAGGGAAAGAGTGAAAGATGTGAGAAAATCGGATTAACCTCACACTTCCTTATATAGGTGGAAGCCTCGGTCTACGTAGGGTGTTCTTGCGGAGGTATGTTGGGTATTCCTCGGTACGCAAGGCATACCCTTGTACGCAGCACGTAGGAGCTGAGGCAGTATCTGGGGTTCGTACATATGTGTCATCCTTCGGCTGGAGCGATGCGGCCGAACCGAGGCCTAGCATCCGAACGTTGCGCGTTCCTTCCTCTATGTCGGGCGTTCCTCCTCAGACATCTTTGCAGATTGCATCCCCGACTTCTAAAATTCATAACTTTCCCATACAAGCTCTGTTTTCGATGTTCTTTATATCCACGTGTAGGTAGAGACGTACTCTACAACTTTTATTTAGACTCCATCAGCTAATTTTGAATTTATTTTTAAATTTGTATTTTTAACAGGCCGTGACAGGAAAAGTCCGTTAAAAATTCATAACTTTGTCGTCCGATGTCCGTTTCCGTCTGTCTTTTTATCGTTGAGATCCTATTAACGAGATTTTCGATTCTTGTTTAGGTTGTGTCGGCTAAAAATCGGTCGATCTACTATTCGAACTCCGGACTGCATACTGCTAAGCCGAAACTTGGAAAAATCATAACGTCCTCCTACGAAGTTAGATTTGGGCATTGTTTTTATGCATGCTCTCGGTTTAACGTAAGCTAGGATTTTCGTTTATATTGCTAAGGCTAAAAAGCACTTTATCGTAAACTCACTTTTTACATCACGCAATGTCGTGTCGGTTTTGTTGTGAAACTTCGACAGGTCGTAACTTCTTTGTTATAACTCGGATTTCTGCATTCTTTATATGTACGGAACCCTTGTGAAATATACTACAAATTAGTTAAGATTATTTATTCTAAATAAAAGTGATTTTCGCCGCTTATTATGTATTAATTGACTAGCCCAAATATGCGGGCGTTACAATAATTCCCTTAATAATAAGTCAAAAGTCAAAGTCAACGGTCCGAGTTGACCCAACTCGTCGCGTTCTCCCATTAAATGCACTGATCAGGAAAATTCGCATCAACTCACCGAGTTCTCCTCATGAACTCGTCGAGTTGGCCAGGGATCAAACAACTTAATGCGTTAAGCCGTTTCCATTGAATCTAGAAGCTTCCATTCTCATATCTCTTCCCAAATGATGACTAGAAGGGTAATGTTTCCAACTTTACCCTTAAAAACCGCTATAATGAACCCAAACCCGAATCATTGACTTAATAGAGTGAGACTTAACCCATTAAGCCCTTTACCTCTCAAAACATACTCCCAAAACACAGATTTGGCATCCCAAGGCTGGATTATCACGTAAAGTTTCCAACTTTACATCCATGCCTGCAAGAAAGGAACCATAGAGCCCTTGAAACCCTTAAATCAAACACCCAAAAATCAAACTTAAACATCCCACAAAGAGATGTAGAAGATAAAAACACAAGTTTTCGACTTTATACCTCAAAAGGACAGGAAAAAATGGAGAGTTTTTGGATCCAAGTCCTTCCTTCCAAACTAAGCACCTTCATTCTTCAAACTTCTTCCAAAGATCACCAAAAACCAACTATCTAAGCTCACCACAAGCTGATTCCACTCAATCGTGAAGGGTGACACATGAAATTAGGGTTTTTTGGACATGGAGGCTGGTAAAGAGGCCAACAAAGGGAGTTAAGGTCTTTAAATTGGCTGTAAAACCCTAAAATTAGGGTTTTCTCAAACATCAACAACTCGTCGACGAGTTGATCCTTAAAAACACCCGTCCCAACAGCTTCTAGCACATCAATTTTATGCCATAAACTCGACGAGTTGTCCCCTAAAAAGGGAATTTATTTCCATAATTGACCTTCTAGATTTTGGATGTTACAACCCTCCCTCACTTAAATTAGATTTCGTCCTCAAAATCGCTCCTTATTAACACTCATAACAAAACAGCCAACCTGATGATCAAAAACGAAAATTCAACACAAAAAATAATCTTCCCAAGGCAACTGGAATCAATTCTGGCAGAACGAACCTCAAAATCCTGTAGAAAATCACCTTTACCCTTCTTGATACCCGCAATCTCTAATTGATCTAACTTACTGACAGCTCATCCCCTCTGAACCATTATCAAACTGATTCCACAACAAAACCAGACTAGGCAAAATACTTCCAACCCAGTTAATCTTGACGCTTTTAAAGGAACAAAATCATTGATCATATACTACTATAGAACACTTATACCCGATAGAAGGCTCAGATAATCCTTTGAGTAGAAGATTCATCCCTGTAATGGTTAGGCTCAGATGAAAGCTACACAACATGGTCTAATCAGCTACTCTAAGATTATTTAATCCAACTGCAAACAACTTAGCATATACCCCGAATATCAAGCGACTCCACACGCGAATCCCAAATTAGTGAAACCACTCCGACTTATCCTGCTTCCACTTTTCCAAAAGCAGTCGAGACCTCCATGATCCCCACTTATTTGCTAACTACTCTCCTACCTGATTGTCGTACTAAAAGACGCAAAAACATGCAATAGCCCCGCATCTTTTCCAAAAGAAGATCTCGACTGACGAAAACTGCTCCACGACACCCCGCTATCAAATCTCCTTCTCCTAATTCTGAATATGTTGTGCTCCCTCCATAGATAGTATCATCCGAACACACATAATAATGGCTCATCTGTTATCATATTAACCCATTCCTTACTCTTGAACCTTGCGATTGATGCCTAAGCATAATAACATCCCAAATTTTTATTACACTACATCAAAAACACTGCACAGAATGTACGCGAAACCCAACTTGAGATTTTACCTAAAACCGATTCGATACCCAACACATAACCCAATATCTACGAATCTGCACCTGCATTTCACACCACAAGCTTTTGATTACCAACCCTTTTACCTAAAATATAAATAGGTATACCCAAACCACCTCCGAGACTTCCACTCTCACACCTGGTCTAACCACCAAGTTCCCCAGAGTCCAACCACCAGGCTACCCAGCCTAAACCCCTCTGCATCACACACCGGTTACCCACATCTCCTACAACTCAAGATCCTAACTTTTGACTCAGAAGTCCCTACCGAGCCAAACCTGAATTTTCATAATCACCCGACTCGCCCGTGGACCCCAAAGACCCTCAGCCTAGAACAGAGAATAATTCCCAGACAACCTTGGGCAACGTGTCCTGGGCACAAACTGATTCCCCTTCCATACTCGAGACCATCACATAAATAGTCTTCTTCGAACCAAAGAATGTTACGATCCTATCGCAGCCTTACATTACTTCCATACGACCATGCTTACCACCTATGGCCTCACCACACTCAAACCATCACAACATCGCACCTCCCGAGCCGAATCTTGTAACCCATCAGGAGTTCGGGTCACGCCTACGAATTCCCACTGTCTACAATACATAATCAAGGCAATGCCGATTGGCGATTGAGGAGTTTCTTGAACTCCCACCAATACAACATAGGCCTATACAACCACTTATTTCTCCCCTACTTGGACTCGAAGATGCTCTCTCACCTCTTAACGTTATGGATCTCCGATCCATTTCCACTAATTAGCATGAACCGCCCAAATCCTGCGTTGAACACTACAAGCACCCCATTGCTAGCCAAACCCAATGATCACTTAGCTCTGGAAATCTTGAAGAATATTCTCGAAAACTTAACCACTCAGATGATCCCAATCACTTCCCATGATACCATTTACCGAAGAAATCCAAGAGAAATTACAGATTTGCTATCATCCTACCGTTGCCTAGGGATTGGTGAATGCTACGGCTCCCTCGCAGTCTTACAACACTCACGCCCCAAATTTTCACTAATAAATGCTAAGGCTCTCTCATAGTCTTACAACAATCTTGCTCCAACCGACTACTAGTAAATTCTACGGCTCCCCCGTAGTCCTACAACACTTTCACCTCAATCGCAGCCCAAAACCTTACCCCTAATCTATCAATTCGAACACACACGGAGTCGAGCATGCACTCGACCGAGCACCCAAACTGAACTCAATTCATGACCGGAACCCAAACCTGATTCCCTAAATCCTGCTATCAAGCACCAAGAGGATGTGATTTACATGTTGGGAAGTTTTACCAAACTCCCAACTCATACAACCCTCAAACCAAACAGCCACTTGGACCGCCTTCCTCCCCGACAGGGATGCAAAACTCATCCTAGTTTCATAACCAGTCCCGCTCTTGAATACGAGAATGATTTTCTCCCACTTGATTTGATCATGTTCTCACGACATAAGAGAATTGAAGGATTCCCAACCCTTCTTACCCCTAATAATCTGCTGACAACCAACGCTTACCAATGCTAGTGTTCCATCACTAACCATCCCAAAAGATTGCACAATCCCCGAAGATATGTTGAACACTTCCCGATTCCCGACAACACTATTGATCCCAAACACTTAAAATGATATAATATTTAATGCTTGCAACCCTCAGAACTGATATCCAGACCAAAACCTCATCAATGGACCACTTCCCTATTCGACCCTAATAGTCCATCAACATGACTGGAAAACCACTGAATCCTGACGATATTGTAGAATGAATCCGCTGAATCATGTCCATAAAACTTCCACATAATGCCCCTGAACCGATCTCGACTTCCACCCAGAATACGACCGAACACTTGGATCCTGCTATATAAGCGGTGACCCTTCAATCATCCCACTAATGACTCCCGGCATGCAAAAGACATACCACAATACTCGAAGATATAACCCACAATATCAAAGAATTAGACTAGATATATCGCTTACCCCAACCTATAAAACACTCTAAGCAGCATTAATATTGATAGCAACCGAAGGAAAACAAAAGATACATACATGCAATATCACTTGTTGACATGGTCAAACCTGATACACTTCTGGCAACTCATACTCCTAAAATGACAAACTCTATCGAATGAAGGAGCTCCACGATCACATAACTCTCAGAAAGAATGCGAGCTCCAATGATCGCCATAACCTCAGCACGGAACACTCCCATGTGCTCATCCAAGATCTCCAAAAACCCCACTCGAACCAAATCAAATATTACAGGACTCTTCTCCAAAACACCACAGCTAATATCCTGACATAATAAATTCATGCGTCTATTCACTAGTTGGCTCAATACCCTTATCTGAGCCAGAATCATAACTTAAACCTCCTTCCTGGAAGATTATCACCAAATTGAAATGCGGAAGATCATAACATACTTAAGAATCCTCTTCCCCAAGCTTCTTAGATTCCCCAAAACTTTCCCAGATTCGAGTATAGATCCCATGCTTTCAGTAGTACGGGCCCAATACTTCCTTCCACACATATCCATACTTTCCTGAAGGATCATCATGAATCCTCTAAGTCACCCACTCAACTGATGCACTAATAATCTCTAAGCAACAACGCAACACCCGCTGAAGCACTTCCTAGGCTCCCCATAGGTTCCTGACCTCATCCTACTATCAGCTGCTAAAGAACCCCTCATAATGCCCGTCATCCACCTCATGAATACCAACATATTCACTTAGTAGCTGACTCCTATCTTCCAGGAGTTCCACAAAGTACAAAGCAAGCAACATTCATGTAGTAACACTCCAATCTATATAATTATCATAGCTCATTCACCCTACACACTACCACTGATGCAATAAATTCCACCCCTATTGTCGTCTGCTTTATGCATGCAAATTATACATAGAACAAGATCAAATAGATTGTCCAATAATAAACATTACCCCAGAACCACAACCATACAAGGAACAGGAAATAAGGCCAAATCAATTATTGTAAGGCTATAAGATCCTTACCGTAAACAATTTTGAAAGCATACACTTAGCAGTTACTGATACCAATAGATATTCCCATTACAGCATAGCATTCAATACTCCCAAGACTACTAAGCATTACACATATCAATCCAGTCTATCATTGACTAATCAGTTCTAGCATGCAAGTCTACCAACTCATACAATACATATACAAAGGCCTCTATCCTAACATGTATAGATATTTTGGGAAAAATTACTTAAGCTTGGCTGATTGCATGCACTACACGTTTCTCTTATTTAAAAAACATTTTTCTTAAAAATACTTTTTTGTTGAAAACTTTACCAAATCCTCAGTTTGAGTTCAGACCCGCTCGAGAGTACGCCTGAATCCCTCAAACCAAGGCTATGATACGATCTTGTATCACCCCAAAAATCATGACAATTTTTTTTTGTTTTTGATTAATAAATCGTTAATACATTTCTTTTCAAGATATCAAGGTAACCAAGAATTAGCAGAAACATTATAAAATCAGAGTAATTCACAAAATGTGGAAAACATGTGTTGTTTGCCTTACAATCATCCAAAACTATTTCATTTGAAAACTGTAGTACCTGAACCATAAACCAAAAACCGAAAGCACAAAGCTTAGTGAGTTCCCCAAAATACCATAAACATATACACACAGAATATCATTCAACATACATATAATTTCCATGCGATCCCCTGCATGGTCTTGATCTGGAATGCCATGGGCTCTCCCCATGGTCTTTACTTGTAATGCCATAGGATCCCCCCATAGTCTGATATCCAAGTGTCATGGGCTACCCCCAGTGTCTTCCATGCAAGCATTACGAAGACAACTAGATTACAACATATCACAGAACAACTATCATACCACATAACACATACTGAGCGACATGGATATAGTGAGGAAACTCACCTTGCACTGTAGAAGCTCACTGAAAGAATCCCTAGCTGTTTCCCTAATGGCTTCCTGAACTAGCAATATCAATAATAAACCCAATTAACAATTGGACTCCAACCCATAACCATAACTCCATACCTGGGGTAAAAGGACCATTTTACCCCCAACCTAGCATTGACCAAGCCCATGACCCAAACTACAATCTAAACGGCCCAAGGCCCACTAGTCAACCAATGGCCCAATTTTCCAAATTGGGCCCAAAATCCTTACGTGGTCCTACCTTAAGGCCCAACCTTTCTTTCTAGTCCAAACACTTTGTATCCTGATGGCCCATTAATAAATCAAGCCCAAAATACCAGAAACTACTAGATCCATCAAAGCCCATTAATGGCCTAATTTTCCAAATTAGGCCCAACCACATACGAGACTAAGCTCATAATTCCCTTATATAAGTCAAAAGTCAAAGTCAACGGTCTAAGTTGACCGAACTCATTGAGTTATCCTTCAACTCATTGAGTTCTCCTATTAAATGCAAAGATCGATAAAATTCGCATCAACTCGCCGAGTTATCCTCATGAACTCGTCGAGTTGGCCAGGAATCAACCAGCTTAATGCATCAAGCCGTTTCCATCGAATCTAGAAGCTTTCATTCTAAGATCTCTTCCCAAATGATGACTAGAAGGGTAAATTTTCCAACTTTACACTTAAAAACTACTACAGTGAACACAAACCTGAATCCTTGACTTAATAGAGGAAGACTTAACCCATTATGCCCTTTAACTCACAAAACATTCTCCCAAAACACAAATCTGGCATCCCAAGGCTGGATTATCACATAAAGTTTCAAACTTTATGTTCCTACATGCAAGAAAGGAACCATAGAGCCCAAAATCGCTTAATAAGTGACTTAATGCAAAGATGTCACTTAGAACTTAGCAAAGCTTGCAACTTTATGCCAAGAGAGGTCATAAAAGGTACAGATCTAGCATAATAACCCTTGAAACCCTTAACCTTTGGACAACCCAATCAAACACCCAAAAATCAAACTAAAACATCCCACAAAGAGATCTAGAAGATAACAACACAAGGTTTCGACTTTATACCACAAAAGGACTACAATAAATGGAGTGTTTCTGGATCCAAATCCTTCCTTCCAAACTAAGCACCTTCATTCTTCAAACTCCTTCCAAAGATCACCAAAAACCAACTATCCAAGCTCACCACAAGCTCACACACTCAATCTTGAAGGGTAATACATGAAATTTGGGTTTTCTGGACTGGGAGGCTGGTAAGGAGGCCAACAAAGGGAGTTATGGTCTTTAAATAGGGTGAAAAACCCTAAAATTAGGGTTTTCTCAAACAGCATCAACTCGTCGAGTTTCCCTATACCAACTCGACGAGTTGATCCTTATAAACACGCATCCCAATAGCTTCCAACACATCGTGTAACATCCGGAAATTTCAGGTATTATATTTATTGCTTTTATTTTAAGTTTTGAGGAAGAACTCGGCGAGTTGGTGCGTAGACTCGCCGAGTAGAGACACAATTTCTCATCCGGATTAATGACCGGACTCGGCGAGTTAGCGCTATTTAATGAAACCCTAATTTCTCGGGTTTGGGGCCTATTTAAAGGGCCTTATGGCCGTCATTTGTGCTCACCAGCCCCCAGAGCGAAACCATAGTGCATTTGAGTGTGTGGAGTGAGAGAAGGAGCCATTATCAACCATTAGAGGTGTTGTTTAGCAACGGAAAGGAAGTTTTAGCCAATAGGAAGTAAGAGGAACAACTTCCTGAAGATTTGAGGTCCAGAACATCACATTTGAGGTACCATTTTCGAACCCTTTTCTGTTGAGGTAATGTTCATGTTGATTTAGGGTTTGTTGAGCCCTTTTGTGGCTAGATCTAGTGCCCATTTGGTCCTATAAGCGAGTTAGGTTCTGGATTTGGACCCTTGGAGGTCCAGAGTGTCCCTTTGTCTAAGCTTTTTATGAATCCATGGAGGTTTTGGGTTGAGATCTTTGTGTTTGAGGTCAAAACACCATTTATGAGTCATCAGGTGTGATATGAGAGCTAAGACATGAAATTTACGTGATAAATAATCTTTGAAGGTTGTTTGGGGTTGTGCATGGAATGCACTCGCCGAGTCCATTGGCAGACTCGACGAGTTGGTGCGGGTTGTTCATAGATTTCGAACCAGGGGTTGAGTAACCGAGTTGGGTGAGTAACTCGGTGAGTCGAAAGGGACTCAAAGGAAATAGGGTCCTCGTAGGGACTCGACGAGTCCATGCCAGACTCGGTGAGTCGGGGTTGACCATTAACCATTGACCAGAGTTGACCGGTGTTGACTTGATAGAGTTAGTCAACCTTAATTATGAAGTGTTAATTACAGATGTATTGTGTTATAGGAGGACTATAGCTCGGGAGATCGAGCACTAGTGATTTCAGGGATTTACGAGTTACCGAGATACGCGAGGTGAGTCTTCTCACTATACTTTACCTTGAGTAGGTAAATAGAGTTATGTGATACAGTGCTTATATATATATATATATATATATATATATATATATATATATATATATATATATATATATATATATATATATATATATATATATATATAGTTTATTGTACTGCATTCTTCTATGTGATTTATGATGTGCATGCTTACAGAGTTAGAACCTGAGGGTTCACAGAGTTTGGGTGCACGGACCCACAGAGTTATAGCCTCGAGTGGCTAATATGTGTTATATGTGGTATTTTGGGGAACTCACTAAGCTTCGTGCTTACAGTGTTTTGTGTTATGTGTTTCAGGTTTCTCTCAGGATCACGGGACGGCACCGGCTTGATTGTACACACCAGCGAAAGAGTCATGTTTTGAGGATCTTGGTTTATTATGCAAGTGAAAAACGAGTTATGTTTTGTAATTTGATTATGAATGAGATTTTAAGAAAAGTGTTTTGAAGAATTAAATCGCTATATTTAAATGAAAAATTGTTTTGAAATTTACGGTGTTACAAGTTGGTATCAGAGCCTTGGTTTGAGGGATTCGGATGCACCTTCGGGTAAATCTGGACTCAAACTGAGGAAGTAAGAAAAGTTTTCAATGAAATAATTTTCTAAAGCGAATAAGAGTTCAAAGAGAAAGCGAGAAAGAGCAGTGTGTACAATCAGCCAGAGCCCGAATGGTGATTTCCCAAAATACCATTGCTTTTGTGTTATGAGATAATTATGATACACTTTATGAGATATTATTGCATGCTAGAGACAGGCTAGGTATTTCATATCATAGTACTAGAGTGGCCTGATTTGTGATGCCTTATCCTAGGAATTGTTGTTATATGCGATGTGCTTTTGAGTATGTGACGAGTGAGAATATTTAGATGGAATCCTTTAGGGGGATTTGAGTAGAGGAGTAATCTAGGGGAGATACCTAGATGAGTATCGTGGTACTTAGCGAAAGAATAGTTAGAACCCGCGAGGGGAAGAGTTGCAGAGTTCGGTGGTACTTTCGAGGATGAGCAGAGCAAGCGGAGTTATCACCCAAAGTGAGTCCTATGTATTCTTCGATGCTTGAATGTTGCTTGCTTCGTGCTTCGTGGAACTCTCGATGATGGGAGTCAGGTACCAAGCGAATATGACGATATTCAGGAGGTAGATGGCTGGCATCATTAGGAGCTCTTCAGGAGCTGATGGCAGAGAAGTGTGGGAATCTAGGAACAGCCTAGGGAGTAACCTTAGCCAGATGAGTGTGCTGGCAGAGTAGAGAATTTCGCTGGGGAGCGAGCACGCGCGAGGAAATTGGTGAACGAGAAGGTCGAGCAGCTACTTAGGAGCTCCAGGATAGTCCGTGTGGAAAGTATGGGTAGATGTGGCAGGTAGTATGGGCCCATACTACTGAAAGCAGAGGACCCATACTTGATACAAGGAGTATTCTTAAGGTTCTAATGAGCGGAATGAGGAGTGATGTTATGGTTCGAGTACCATACATCGGAGCAAATGGAGGAGTGATGCTATGGTTCGCGTACCATACATCAGAGCAGATGGAGGAGTGATGTTATGGTTCGAGTACCACACATCGGAGAAAATGGAGGAGTGATGTTATGGTTCGAGTACCATACATCGGAGAACACGGAGGAGTGATGTTATGGTTCGAGTACCATACATCCGAGCAAATGGAGGAGTGATGTTATGGTTCGAGTACCTTACATTGGAGCAGATGGAGGAGTGATGTTATGGTTCGAGTACCATACATCGGAGCAAATGGAGGAGTGATGTTATCGTTCTAGTACCATACCTCGGAGCAAATGGAGGAGTGATGTTATGGTTCGAGTACCATATATCGGAACAGATGGAGGAGTGATGTTATGGTTCGAGTACCATACATCGGAGCAGATTGAGGAGTGATATTATGGTTCGAGTACCATACATCGGAGCGGATCGGGAGTGAAGTTATGGTTCGAGTACCATACATCGGAGCGGATGGAGGAGTGATGTTATGGTTTGAGTACCATACATCAGAGCAGATGGAGGAATGATGCTATGGTTCGTGTACCATACACCGGAGCATATTGAGAAGAGATGCCATGGGACGAGTACCATGGTTCGTAGTGAATGATGCTCGTGGTTCTTCGGTTATCCGGTCATGATTAATGAGGTAGAGATTAGACGCTATGGGCTTTAGGCCAGTGGACCATGATTGAGTTCGAAGAAACGTTCCTTGAGAGGGAGGTCGAGAGCCTTTCAGAGTATTTTGGTAAGGAGCCAGAGGGAGGGCAAAATTTCGGTCTGAGTTGAGCAATCAGTCGATAGAGGAGATGTCACCTTCTATGACCTGGGTGGTGCTATTTATGTTCATGTACGAAACATGAGAGGCATGATGTTTAAGTTTTGGGTTTGTGGGTAAACCCTGCAGGTTGTCATTGAGGATGACTTTCCATCAGAGTATCAGGTAGCAGGTGTGCCGCGAGGCAGTAATTTACCATGAGCAGATAGTCAGTTGGGACTGAGATAGTCGAGGACCACATTACACCTATTTAAGTATAGTAGGGCGTATTGTAGAGGTATCATTGGGGAGTCCATTCGAGTTTATCAGTGCAGTGGTTTTCTATCTATGATTGGGTATTGAATATGGGAGTGGATCCCTGTTCTTGGGAAGATCCATGTGATGGAACGTCGGTTGATGAGTCGAGGTGGGGGAGTATGATGATTTTGTGGACCAGTCTATGAGGCAGTGATGTTATTGGACAGTTGAGTTGTTTGGTTTTGGATTGGTACGAGACTTGGAACGACTTGAGGCAGTCGTGACGAGAAGTTCTTGAGGATTTCATCTGAGGTTCAGAGTATATGAGATCAATTGATTTCCTCAAAGGGGATTATCGGGCATTGCGTAGCACTTTCCAGGGGCAGAAGCGTTATTGCTGGTGAAAATAGTTTGTGAGATTGTTGATGTGTCAGATAGTGATGGTTCGAACCCTAAGTGGGGCAGAACCGGGTGGTTTATCGAGAGAACCAGAGATTTGTGCAAGAGCGGTTAGGGGATTGGATACAAAAACCTGCGGCTTGAATTCATCAGATTAGGGTCATTGGTGATCAAGGAAAGGTGCAGGGCGAGATAATGCATGTGGTATATGTATGAGAGAAGGATGGGTGTCTCCACGGCGGGTGGTCAATGGTCAGGAACCTGGTGGTGGTCAGAGTCGTTTCAAGCGGAAGACTCGTAATGATGGTATGAGCAGTTGAGAACTTCTGGGTTGAAATATGGGTAGAAGATTGTTGAGTAGCCAACTCCTGGGCTGGGATGTGTATTCTTGCTTGGATTTCAAGCAGTAGTGGAAAGGGTTCGGAGGATCATCAGTGTGTTCTGAAGAGATAGCGCCTTCCTTGTATTCCAATTGAGTGTTTGGATGCATTGAAGTTGCGCATTGAGTGAAATAGGAAATTATTATGGGATTCAGAGGAAATGTATTGATGTATGTGTATGGTGCTGGGAGTGAGGGAATCAGTGGTAGAGGCAGGACATTGTGATGCTTTGTTATGGTGTTCTGTGGTTTCCGCGTATAGCGTCCCGATTTCGGAGTTATTTAGAGTCTTGGGTTTAAGACGACTAATGATGTATTATGTATCTACGGTTCCAGTGGGAGCCCTTCGTGTATTGTCATCAAGAGGGATTATTTAAGGAAGTGGATCTCCGTAGAGGTAGGTTCTGTGTTATGGCGGTTGCCACCAGAGTCTGTAATACATATCGGGGCAAGTGTGTGTGTGTAACTATTTATGATAGTCTTCGGTGCATGAGTTAGTGAACATAGTGTGGCGTTGTAATGAGAATGAGAGTATAGGGTGAAGCTATGGGGAGCTGTAGTATTCACCAGTCAGAGGGTGTTGTGATGCTACGGGGAGCCATAGTACTCACAAGTCAGAGGGAGGGAGTCGTGGTACTACATGGAGCCGTATTATCACTAGTCAGAGGTTGTCGTAATGGTGCGGGAAGCCATAGTACCCACTAGACGGCAAGAGAGTATGATGATGGAGTGTTCTCCGATAAGTACATGATGCAGAAGAGCTTTAGGCTTGAGTAGCCCTAGTGTTGAGTTTATGGAGCCTAGTGGTTAAACCGAGGCGAGACTGGGGTCTCCGTCTCTCTCAGGAGGGTCAGCGAGGCACACAGGAGAATATGTGCAGCAGACGCTAGAGGTTAGAGCTGATTCGATCTTCGATTTGATTGTATTTTCTGAGGGAAAGGGAATTTCGTGACTTGCATGTCACTGGGCCGTGATAGTGGTCATGGGGAGGAAGTTAGTGAGACATTTCGGATCATGTTATGTGTGACCTTTGGGGGTTCAGTTGTGGGGCTAAAAGCTGACCTGGTGCTCAGTATCGAAGATGAATATGAGAAATGAGCTAGAGTTGCCATAGGTGATGTCTGTGGACCCTTTGGAGCGAGCGAACGATTCAGATGCTTGAGGATATGCTTCGGGTATGTGTATTAGATTTCGGGGGGGGGGGGGGGGGGTGAATTGTGGCCCGTATTTGCCCTTGGCAGAGTTTTTCTATAACAACAACCATCATTAGTGCATCAGTATGCCACCCTTTGAGCTGTTGTAGGGGAGGAGGTATCGTACCCCATTTGCTGGGGAGAAGTAGGGCAGTGTGTGATGGGAAGTACAGAGATTGTGCTGTAGACGACAGAGCAGATACAGCAAGTCAGACAGATATTGCTGACCGCTTTGAGCCGCTAGAAGAGTTATGAGGATAGACGACGATCCGAGCTTGAGTTCCAGGTCGATGACTATGTTCTCCTGAAGGTATCTCCTTGGAAAGGAGTGATTCGATTCAGGAGGAGGGGCAAGCTAGGGCCCCGGTATATCGGGCCGTTCAGAGTAATCACGAGGGTGGGTAAGGTAGTGTATCACTTGGAGCTACCTGCGGCATTGGATTGGATTCATAATACCTTCCATGTGTCTCAGTTGAGGAAGTGTATAGCCAACGAGTCGGCGGTAGTGCCTTTAGAGGACATCCAGGTGGATGCGAGCCTGAACTATGCGGAGAGACCAGTTGCAATTATGGATCAGAAGAT
The DNA here is from genome assembly GCF_052625555.1 of Lactuca saligna. Lineage (NCBI taxonomy): Eukaryota > Viridiplantae > Streptophyta > Magnoliopsida > Asterales > Asteraceae > Lactuca > Lactuca saligna. Next base: position 167,019,621 of record NC_136422.1, on the reverse strand, counting down.
CAAGGTTCTAAGGAACAAGGAGGTTCCACTGATGCAGGTCCAGTGGCAGCATCGAAAAGGGTCGGAGCTTACTTGGGAACCGGAGCGTGTGATGTGTGTGCAGCATCCAGAGCTACTTCAGGATTGAGACTTCGATGGCGAAGTCGGATTCAAGTGGGGGAGAATTATAGCATCCGGAAATTTCAGGTATTATATTTATTGTTTTTATTTTGAGTTTTGAGGAAGAACTCGGCGAGTTGGTGCGTAGACTTGCCGAGTAGAGATGCAATTTCTCATCCGGATTAATGACCGGACTCGACAAGTCGCAATGGTGGACTCGGAGAGTCAGCGCTGTTTAATGAAACCCTAATTTCTCGGGTTTGGGGCCTATTTAAAGGGCCTTATGGCCGTCATTTGTGCTCACCAGCCCCCAGAGCGAAACCATAGTGTATTTGAGCGTGTGGAGCGAGAGAAGGAGCCATTATCAACCATTGGAGGTGTTGTTTAGCAAGGGAAAGGAAGTTTTAGCCAAGAGGAAGTAAGAGGAACAACTTCCTGAAGATTTGAGGTCCAGAACATCACATTTGAGGTACCATTTTCGAATCCTTTTCTGTTGAGGTAATGTTCATGTTGATTTAGGGTTTGTTGAGCCCTTTTGTGGCTAGATCTAGTGCCCATTTGGTCCCATAAGCGAGTTAGGTTCTAGATCTAGACCCTTGGAGGTCCAGAGTGTCCCTTTGTCCAAGCTTTTTATGAATCCATGGAGGTTTTGGTTTGGGATCTTTGTGTTTGAGGTCAAAACACCATTTATGAGTCATCAGATGTGATATGAGAGCTAAGACATGAACTTTACGTAATAAATAAGCTTGGAAGGAATGGATCTATGAGTTAGTGGAACAAATCTGACCTCAGAAGGTCGTTTGGGGTTGTGCATGGAATGCACTCGCCGAGTCCATTGGCAGACTCGACGAGTTGGTGCGGGTTGTTCATAGATTTCGAACCAGGGGTTGAGTAACCGAGTTGGGTGAGTGACTCAGTGAGTCGGAAGGGACTCAGAGGAAATGGGGTCCTCGTAGGGACTCGGCGAGTCGAGGTTGACCATTGACCATTGACTAGAGTTGACCGGTGTTGACTTGATAGAGTTAGTCAACCTTAATTAGGAAGTGTTAATTACATATGTATTGTGTTATAGGAGCACTATAGCTCGGGAGATCGAGCACTAGTGATTTCAAGGATTTACGAGTTACCGAGATACGCGAGGTGAGTCTTCTCACTATACTTTACTTTGAGTAGGTAAATAGAGTTATGTGATACAGTGCTTTATATATATATATATATATATATATATATATATATATATATATATATATATATATATATATATATATATATATATATATATATATATATAGTTTGTTGTACTGCATTCTTCTATGTGATTTATGTTGTGCATGCTTACAAAGTTAGAACCTGAGGGTTCACAGAGTTTGGGTGCACGGACCCACAGAGTTATAGCCTCGAGTGGCTAATATATGCTATATGTGGTATTTTGGGGAACTCACTAAGCTTCGTGCTTACAGTGTTTTGTGTTATGTGTTTCAGGTTTCTCTCAGGATCACGGGACGGCACCGACTTAATTGTACACACCAGCAAAAGAGTCATGTTTTGAGGATCCTAGTTTATTATGCAAGTGAAAAAAGGAGTTATGTTTTGTAATTTGATTATGAATGAGATTTTAAGAAAAGTGTTTTTAAGAATTAAATCACTATATTTATATGAAAATTTGTTTTGAAATTTACGGTGTTACACGTCGATTTTATGCCATAAACTCGACGAGTTGGCCCCTAAAAAGGGAATTTATTTCTATAATTGACCTTGTAGATTCTGGATGTTAATCATGGTCACCCAACGGTCACACTTGAAGCGGTTGCATCATAGGATCTGTGGATTTGGCATGCTTTTTCTGGTTCTCCCGGGTTCGATTAACGACATCAACGTTCTTAATCGTTCACCTATATTTAACAACATATATGACAGATCTACACCCGATTCATATTTTGGAGTGCATGGAATGCCATATAAGTATGGTTATTATCTTGTTGATGAAATCTACCCTGAGTATGATGTGTTTGTTAAATCACTTATGTGTCTACATGGTTCTAGACGAAAAAAATTCAAGAGAGCTCAAGAAAGAGCTAGGAAGGATGTCGAGCATGCTTTTGGAGCTCTTAAGAAACGTTGGTTCATATTGAGAAAACCATTAATTTATTTCGACAAGGAAAAACTTCAAGAAATCATGTACACATGTCCCATATTGCATAATATGATTATTGTAGACGAAAGAAGAGTGATATGTGTGTACGAAGAGAAAAAACCATACCGAGATCCAACCAATAGAAATTAATGGCGACGAGTATACAAACAGGAGAGCAGAGATACATTGCATAGAAACATTTCACAATATTCGTACAAACTTAGTGTAACACATTAACCTTAATTTGGATCCACCAGATTACTCGGAAGACGAGTTTTCAGGAACGACTTTATGTAGTATGTTTTAGTTATTTTATTTGTGTTTTATAAGTTTTTTTTAATTGTTTAATGTGTGGTTTTTAAGTTTGTAAGATTTTTTAATGTCATGTTTTTTTTTAATTCTTAGTAATAATGTTTTTTTTTATTTTGAAGTAATGAAAACTTATGTTTTTTATTAAAAAATATTTTTTATTAAATTAAACTATAAAAAAAAAGTGTGGCAAGGAACCACACTTGTATGGTATAAAGTGATGTGGCGTATATGTGGCAGTGAAGGAAGTACGTCTAAAGGAAAAAATATCGATATAAAATTATGAAAATTGAAATTTAATAAAATTGTAATAACATTGTGTTTTTTTAAGTACAATGAGTTACTAAAAAAATAAAAAAAATTTCAAAAATTGCATATTTTTGTAACGTCAAATATACTAAACTATTACTTTTAATTTTTTTTCTAGGTCCGTCATTAAGCTATAGCCCGTTAATTGTAATTAAGTTATTATATAAACTATTAAAATAATATTATGTAAATCGGTTAAGGGACATAATTAAAGAGATGTTATGAAATATTAGTTTGTGAATGACCATTGGATTCTCCATTTCTCCCATAACTCTCCATCATTATTTAGCATTAGTAACAACCATTTCAATGTGTTTTATGAATGTAATAATACATCATCATAATGTGCATTCATATTATAGCTCATCTTTCTTCTTATTTGGATAGTATAAATAGTGAATCATATGTATTAGAAACTTGATGATTTCATCACAAGTATTGGAATAAAAGTTCTCTCCACTCTCATGTCTTTCTTTACTTTATAATTTATCTTGTTATTTGATCATATTTTATAACACGTTATTAGTACGACTCTACCATATAGCTAACTCCTTATTGTTCTTGTCATTTTCAGGTATGTATTTTTTATAATTTTACATGTCAATGCTTGCAACTTATTTTATGGAATTTCTTAACTAACAATTCCTTAACATACAAGTCTTTATTTTGATTTCTATTTTCATTATGGAAAACCATGCTAGAGAAAACTTTCTCTAGTTTTCATACTACTAACATGCTCCTGCAATAGCAATATCATGAGAAAGGTTTAAAATAAATATAAATTAATCTCATGTCTTCTTGTGGCTAAACAAAACAAGAGTTATTAATGAAAAATCACCAATCAATCCCGACTGGTTCTAGTGCATTCCCTGAAGTGAATGCAACATCATATAATCATAATAGTCATGGGTCTAACCGACGTTGTGGAGGTTATTACAATTATCATAAAAATAACAAGATTACAAGTAACCACCAGAAGTTGGAAAATAGAAAAAATTCACATCTTAATGATAAAGTGGTCAAGGCAAAAAAAAAAGGTTGAAAATGTTTGTCATTAATGTTGAATGACCGATCATTTGTCTTGTACATGTCGCTTGCCAAAGCATTTTGTTGATCTTTATCAAATTATCTAAAATCTAAAGAAAAATAAAATATCAAAACAAATATTATTCAAAGTGATATTCATGAAGATCAACCAGAAATGACACATTTGGATATTGCCGGTTTTCTTGTCTACCCAGAAGGGACAAGTGGTGATATGAATGGTGATTGGAGAATAATGTGTAGTTTTGTTTCATGACATTTATTATGTTTTTATGTTATATTCGTTTCATGAGAAATGATGTTGTCACAATCTTCCCAAATTAATAAAATATGACTTTATTCCTCTAAGTCGAATGTTTCTTGTATTTTATTTATTTATTGAAGAGAAATGTGGATATTCACAAAAGAAATGAGGAAGATATATGTCTTGCAGACAGTGCAACAACACATAGCATTTTTAATAATGAAAAATATTTAGCTTACTTATCAGTTGGAGAAGCAAATGTTAATACAATAACGGGTAGTGCAAAAATGATTGAAGGCTCCGGAAGAGCGAATATCATATTACCACAAGGGACAATAATTACAATTGGAGATGCATTATTTTCATCAAAATCACCAAGAAATTTATTAAGTTTTAAGGATATTCGGTCCAACGGATATCATGTTGAAACAACTAATGATTATGATAAAGAGTATCTCAATATTACAAAAATGATATCGGGTAAAAAAAGTTTTTTTGGAAAAATTATCTATATTGTCCTCCGGATGTACTATACAAATATTACAATGATTCATGCTATTGAAAATAAAAAAGGTATGATAACACCTACAAAGTTTGGCATGACCGGTTGGGCCATCCCGGATCAATTATGATGTGAAAAATAATTGAAAGTTCAAGTGGATATTCCTTGAAAAACCAGAAGATTTTTCAAGCTAATGAATTGTCTTGTGTTGCATGTTCTCAAGGAAAATTAATTTCCTATCCATCATTGAATAAAGTTGATTATGAAAGTCCTAGTTTTTTTAAAATGAATTCAAGGGGATATATGTGGACCAATTCATCCACCATGTGGACCATTTAGATATTTCATGGTCTTAATTGATGCGTCAACTAGATGGTCACATGTGTGCTTGTTATCTAGCCGTAATCTCGCTTTCGCAAGATTACTAGCACAAATAATCTGCCTAAGGGTACATTTTCCCGATTACCCGATTAAGAAAATTTGACTTGACAATGCTGGAGAATTTACATCACAAGCTTTTAATGACTATTGCATGTCGATTGGGATAACTATTGAACATCCTGTTGCATATGTTCATACACAAAATGGTTTAGCTGAGTAGTTAATCAAACGCTTTCAATTAATTACAAGACCATTACTAATGCATTATAAACTTCTTAATCAACATAAGGGCATGGAATTTTACATGCAACATCACTTATATGCATAATGCCAACTAGTTATCATGAGTTCTCTCCTATTCAACTGGTTTGCGATCAGGAACCAAATATTTACCATCCAAGGATGTTTGGATGTACAATTTATGTATGCATTTCTCCACCTCACTTCACAAAAATGAGTCCTCAAGAAGAGTGAGAATTTATGTTAGATATGAATCTCCATCTATAGTAAAATATTTAAAATCATCAATACATAAATATGAATCTCCATCTATAGTAAAATATTTAAAATCATCAATCGGAGATTTATTTATAGTTATATTTGATGATTATTATTTTGATGAATCATATTTTCCAACATTTGGGGGAGAAATAAAGAAGCTGGAAAATAAAATCTCTTGAAAGGAATTGTCACTTTCAGTTTTAGATCCTCATTCAAGTCAATGTGAACTTGAAATAAAAAAGATAATTCATTTACAAAATGTAGCAAATCAATTGCCAGAAGCATTTACTGACCCTAAGTGGGTAACAAAGTCTCATGTACCAACTATACTTACTCAAGTTAGAATTGATATCCCAGAAGGAAGAAAAAAAATCTGCAAATGAATCTTAGGCACGCCTGAAGCGTGAAGATCAACCGGTTCCAAAGATAAAAACCCTCGAAAATGAAATGAAGCAAATACAATTGATGGTCCAAAAGAGAAAACAAAATCTCTTGAAAAGATTAATGAAGCTCTAGAAGAGCCTAATGACATAACAAAAGAAAATAAGGTACCTGAAAAAAAAATGAAAATGACAAGATCTCAATAAATTATGTCATGACAAGAATAAGATGGAACCGAAATAAGATAGATGTCGATGATAATTTTTCATATCATGTTCCACGCGCGATTATAAAGAAAATGAGGATCTTGAACCTAAATCTATTGAGTAATGTATGAATAGAAAATATTGGTCAAAATGGAAAGATGCAATCAACAAAGAGCTTAATTCTCTTACTCAACGAAAAGTTTTTGGACCTGTAGTCCGTACACCAAACGGAGTAAGACTAGTGGGACACAAATGGGTATTTATGTGCAAAAGAAACGAGAAGAATGAAGTTGTGAGATATAAAGCAAGACTTGTGGCACAAGGTTTTACTCAAAGGCCCGGAATTGATTATGAAGAAACATACTCTCCTGTGACTGATGCAATTACATTCCGTTATCTAATAAGTCTAGCAACACATGAAAAATTGGAGATGCGTATGATGGATGTAGTTACCGCCTATTTATATGGTACACTTGAGAATGATATTTATATGAAAATCCCAGAAGGCTTTAAGGTGCCAGAAGCACAAACTCCTAATTCACATGAAGTATATTTGGTAAAATTAAATAAATCTTTGTATGGATTGAAACAGTCTGCCTGTATGTGGTTCAATTGTTTAAGTACATTTCTTTTAAAAGAGGGCTATAAAAATGATCCACTAAGCCCATGTGTATTTATAAAACCATCCGGATCAGAATTTGTGATAATTGTTGTTTAGGTAGATGATTTGAACATAATTAGAACTCCTGGAGAATTGGAAAATGTCACTTCTTGTTTGAAAGAAAAATTTGAAATGAAAGATCTTGGTAAAATGAAATTTTGTTTGGGTCTTCAAAATGAGCACACCAAAAATAGAGCCTTTGTACATCAATCTAGTTATCTAGAAAAAGTGCTTAAAAGGTTTTATTTTATATGGATAACTCACATCCATTGAGTACCCCGATGGTAGTAAGACATTTAGATGCTAAAAAGGACCAATTTCGGCCTTGTGAAAAACATTAAAAACTTCTTGGTCCCGAAATACCATATCTTAGTGCTATTGGTGCACTAATGTATCTTGCTAATAATACGAGACCTGATATATCTTTTGTTGTAAACTTATTAGTAAGATATAGTTCTTGCCCAACAAGAAGACATTGGAATGGAGTCAAACACATTCTTCGATAATTTCGAGGTACAATGGATATGGGCTTATATTATACAAATTCATCAAATGAGGAGTTAATTGGTTATGCAGATGCTGGATATTTTTATGATCCACACAAAGCTTGATCCCAAACAAGTTATTTATTCACTTGTGGAGGTACCGCAATTTCTTGGCGTTCTGTTAAACAAACTTTAGTTGCTTCTTCTTCTAACCATGCAGAGATTATAGCAATTCACGAGGCAAGCCGTGAATGTATTTGGTTAAGAAATTTAACTCATCACATTCGTGAGAGTTGTGGTCTAACTTCTAACAGGGACATTCCAACCATACTATATGAAGATAATGCGGCTTGTATAGCCCAATTCAAGGAAGGGTTTATCAAAGGAGACAGAACCAAACATATATCACCAAAGTTTTTTTTTTACTCATGATCTTCAAAAAGAGTGTGGCATCAACATCCAGAAAATTCAATCAAGTAACAACTTGGCAGATTTGTTCACTAAAGCGCTCCCTACATCCAAATTTGAAAACATGGTACAAAATATTGGAATGCGACGCTTTAAGGAAATCAAGTGATGTGATGATCAGGGGGAGTTGGAAACACATTGTACTCTTTTCCTTAGCTATGTTTTTCCCACTGGGTTTTCTTAGCAAGGTTTTTAACGAGGCAATTGTTCCAAATATCTATTATTAATCATGTACTTTTTTTCCTTAACAAATGGTTTTTCCCATTAGGTTTTACCTATTAAGGTTTTAACGAGGCATGATACAATCGTCATTCAATGGGGAGTGTTATGAAATATTTGTTTGTGAATGACCACTGGATTCTCCATTTCTCCCATAACTCTCCATCATTATTTAGTATTAGTAACAACCATTTCAATGTGTTTTATGAATATAATAATACATCATCATAATGTGCATTCATATTATAACTCATTTTTCTTTTTATTTGGATAGTATAAATAGTGAGTCATATGTATTAGAAACTTGATGATTTCATCACAAGTATTGGAATAAAAGTTCTCTCCACTCTCATGTTTTTCTTTACTTTATAATTTATCTTGTTATTTGATGATATTTTATAACAAGAGACTAATTGAGATGTTTTTTGAAAGTTTATTATCTTAAAGTAGAATGTCAAAGAAAAAAAAAAATTTCTTTTCATTGATAATTTATAATTTTTAGAAACATTTAACCATTATTACCTACAAGGCTCGGTTAATGAAACCAAAAGAATGACGGTTTTAAAAAACTCATTAGTCATTACATAGACAAAACGACTAAAAATGAACAAATGACATAATTTATGTATCACTTTCAACATTTTCAATGATTTAAATTAAGGTTTTTCAATTAGGTGACGTTGATACGTTTGGTGTTCTTATTTTATAATATTTGTGTCTGCTTCAATCTTCATACACTTATAAGGAAAATTAATAAATAAAAAAATAAGATAAACAAACTTGACTCATCTGTGCAAATACTCTACTAAATTTGTATCTAAGAAAAAAAAAATCATCGAGGAAATCATTACAAAATAATAAATGCAAACATGTGGCAACTTTTTATTGATCAAATTGAATACAAATGTTGAATTTTATAAATCCTATCTAAAACTTAAAACCCTATACCCATGTAGCGTACAATATTTAATACGTAGAATACAAGTTCCTATAACATGAAAGTGTTTGAACTTCACACACCAATTACAAATTTACGAAACAAATCAAGTATTATTCAGAAAAATAAAAGATTAATTATCACACCGCTGGCCACTTGTATTTTATGCGGTTCTTAAGGTACAGTTGAACGCTAGTGCTGCCCGTAGCTTGAGTGTTCACCACCACCTCCGCCGCCGCCGGCACCTCCTTCGTGACCATGCCCATGTCCCTCTCCGCCGCCATGACCATATGGAGCAGCTGCCGGAACCAAGATTGGCTTCTTCTTTCTCTTTGCCAAACAGAAGAGTCCAGCTGCCAAGAATGCTAGGAAAAACACACCACCTAGCGATGCACACACTGCAATGACGACAGTGTGGTCTTTGCCGCCACCGCCGCCTGGTGGTGTTGGCGGTGTTAGGATATTGCCGGACGGGGGGACAGCATTGAAAGGCAGTGGAGGTGGGACGGGTGGGTATGAAGGTAGAGGAGGTTGTCCTTCAGGAGGCCAGCTTCCCGGAGTACTTGGCTTTGGTGGTTTTCCAGGTCCACCAGGCGTTGCTGGTTTTGGTGGATACGCCGGACCACCTGGCGTCGGTGGTTTTGGACCTTTTGGTGGACTAGCCGGTCCGCCAGGGGTCGGTGGTTTCGATCCTTTGGGTGGACTAGCTGGTCCGCCGGGAGTTGGTGGTTTTGGTCCTTTTGGTGGACTAGCCGGTCCACCAGGGGTTGGTGGTTTCGACTCCTTGGGTGGACTAGCAGGTCCGCTTGGTGTTGGTGGCTTTGGACCCTTCGGCGGGTAAGCTGGACCATGTGGCGGGTGGGAGGGTTTTGGTGGTGATGATTTAGGAGGGTAAGCTGGACCATGTGGCGGGTGGGAGTGTTTCGGTGGTGCAGCTTTAGGAGGGTAAGCCGGTGTCTCAGGGGTCGGAGACGGTGGTGTCTTCCCATGTCCATGTTCCGGGGGAGGAGGGCAAGGAAGTACCGGAGGTGGTGGTGGAGGAGGGCATGGAACCGGAGGTGGTGGTGGTGGAGGACATGCAGGCGTTGGTGGGGGAGGTGGAGGTGGAGGAGGTGGTGGTGGTGGACATGCTGGTGTTGGTGGTGGTGGTGATGGTGGTGGAGGAGAATAGTAAGGATAAGCCGTAGTTAGCTTCCTTGAACCCGCCATGGAGATACTTGTTGTTTAGTGGTAGGATGGATAGGAACTAACTTGTTACTTATATATATACATACACAAAATTATATGTATATTACTATATAGATATATATAATGTTTAGTGGCACGATGGCTTAGAACTATAACTACTACTCTGTCATGATGAAAAAGAAATACAATTAGTTAGAGACTAATGTGATTCATGTACTTACCCAATTCGGGAATGCATGTGACCCGACCCGAATTATACTAAGTATATTGATATATAAGTATTGCAATGTGCTTGACAGCAGCCACATTTTAATTTATTTTGTACTAATAATTTTGGTAATTAGTGGGTTCGTGGAGTAGGTAGAGACGTAGAGTAAATGGTCATAGATAGCAGACTTGGATTTTACAAATAAGAAAAGCATGTGTGCTTTTTTCTGTATTATTTCAAATGTTGAAGCCTAATTTTTGATAGAATTTAATGTTTTGTTGTAAGTAACGACTCAAATCATGTTTGAACTCTTTAAGAATGGAATAAGAGATTTTGTAAAGTTGATTAAGTTTGGTTATGAATCTTTTGTGGTAACAGCCAAGGTGAAGGTAGGTTTATGCACTGAAGCATTTGCATGAGCACAATTTGGTTGTTCATGAATATCTGCAAAATTTGGCAAATATTCTCAAAGTAACTAAAAGTGCAAAGCCTATCCATATGCGGGTATCACAATGAATTTTGGTCAACATGTGGTTTCCGGCAAACTTTTCTGACTATTTTTGTAATATTTTAGGATGGGGTTAATATTAAAAAAGATAATATTTCTTTAAGTTTATGGTAATTGATAATTTTATTGTCGGGAAATATCCAACTTATATTTTTCAAAAAAACTATATATTTGAAAATTTTCATTTGAACCAATTTTTTTGTTTTGCCTGATAACTCTCTATGTTTTTGTTCGTGTTGTTGTTTATAGGGTTTTTATGGTTTTTAACATTAAAATTTTAAGGAAATATTAGAATGTTTTCGGAATAAGGAGAAAAGTTGTTATGTCTAATTCTTGCTTGCAAAATATATATCAAAAAGACAGCTCTAGTCTCTAGAACTCTTATGTGTATTTGGATATCTAATTTTAGTTTTTCTGTGATTTGATCCATAATAAACTTATTAGATTTCTTTGAGACTTAATATTTACTATCAATAGTCTTATCAATAATACCATAGTGAACAAATTTCTTAAACATTGCATTGATATTCATTTTCAAATTACTAGACCTAGAACCTTCGGTTAGCAAACATGGTACCACTCGTCTCGAAATCTACAGATGCATAATCATTTGTAATATGATTTCACACAAGTTAGCATACACAGATCATTAACCTTCCAAATTAACAAACGTTGAAACATTTGCGATACAATAACATTCAATTTATTTACGTAAAATATTAAATATAATAAATATGATAGTAAATTATAATTAATATGTTTATTTATTCTTTTTTTTTTTTAACTAATTGTCAGTTCAATACATATCGATTGAAGGTAAACTGACAACAAAACTTAGTGAGTTTCCCAAAATATTGCAGACCATAAAAATATATCAAATCAAGGCTGTACCGAGTCTATTTCCTCCCCAGGTCTATTTCACTCCGAGTCTATTTTAACACATATGTCAGCCCAAAGCTGTACCGAGTGTATTTCAACCTTGGGTCTATTTCACCCCCGGGTGTATTTCAAGTTATATATCAGCATAATGATGTACCGGTTCTATTTCACCACCAGGTATATTTCACCCTACATACATATAGCAAACAAGCACACAAGCATACAACACATACAACAAGATTCACAACACTACAAATCTCTAGTGTCCTATAGTATAATGAGCAAACTCACCTTAGTCTGCTGACAATCAAATAGATGCTCGGGTTGCTGAACTGGAGAATTCCCGCACTAACCAATCAAATAAAACCTAATTAATAATTTGGTCATAAACCATAATTAGGACTTTAATCAACTAATCATCACTCCTAGGGTAAAAGACCATTCTACCCTTCCTTAAATTAGCCCAAAATCGGTAGCAATTGCATAAAACCCAATAATAGCCCAATTCCTAAAGGACACTTAAAGCCCAATAAGGGACCAAAGCCAAGAAGTCCCAAGGCCTAACAATGGCCCAAAATCAAAAAGATGTGTAGCTTAACAAGGGCCAAAAACCCTAAAGTCCAATGGCTGCCCAAAAGTTAAAAGCCCATCCCGATCGAGTTCGCTAAGTGTTCCCCTAGTACGTCCAATGTACCAGGTTGCTACATGGAGTCGAGGATCCAGACACATATGCACAATATACGCTTGTGTACACCCCCATTAAGTTATTTTTTGATGGGTTTTGAGCACTACATCATTCCTATGGTTTACATTCAAAACCTAAAGCTTTAGATCTAGTTTGTCTAATGAACATGCAATAATCATCCAAAGCCATAAACCCTAGATCTAGCATACAATAATGGTATTAACATATGAATTAGGGTTTAGATCTTACCTTGATTGTTATATAGCAATAACAATCTATTCCTTCTTGTAATTCGGCTTCTGAAAGCTTAGTGTCACAAGTGTCACACCTCTAATGGCCAACAAATACCAAGAGCAAAAGGATGACTTAGGAAAAGAGAAGGAGGCACCAAAAAATGTCCAAGAACCCTAAGGAATGCTTAGCCACGTTTTTGGGTGCCCTAGGGGTCCTTATATATGCGAGGCTATTAAGGTTTTGAACTATGAAACCCTAATCTTACTTCTTAGGCCCTACGCAGCCCATGGACTCCCTCCTTAGAGGCATTGGATGAATTCTTATGGGTTTCCCCACAGATTTCGTCCACTCCAACCTCTATGGAGTCCATTAGCCTAATATCCAACTATCACACAATTGATAGTTCTAGTCTCCTTTATTTAATTAGTGTCTTTTGGCCACAAAATTAATTCTTGACTAATATTAATCAAACAATATGATTTCTCCTTTAATATATTATTCATATAATATATTAATATATCATAATTATTCTCTTTCTCCATAAATCATCATATCAAGTTGCTTTGGTGAAGGCAACCCAAAAGGACCATGCTCGCAATCGGGTCAAGTACATACCAAAATAGTTATGGGCTTAGACACTAATCCAACATTTTTCCCATTAAGCTATTGATGCTTAAGACCAAATGTCTATATTCCAGATCCAAACCTTGGGGAACATCTTAATCCATACTGTCACTAACTTGTTGCCTCTATATGGCATAAATGGACTCAAACCTCAGATTTAGCATCCTACTTCCACCAAATGAGCATTTACTTATACATGGTTGATCTTTAACCATCAATATGCAACCTTTATGGAATAAGGTCCTCAGAAACATCAAGACAAGCAACTCATAACTTCTGGAGTGACAAATCTCCACTACAACTCATACATGGGACCAAAAAGTGTCCAAAACTCTACTAGATCTAGATCTAAGGATAGAATAAGTAAGGTCCAAGCTTTATACCTTTATGAAGCTAGAAATGATTAATAGAATCTAGATCTACACGCTCCTCCTTGATCCATGCTCATTCTCCAAGTTTTTTCTTCTTCAAGGTTCACCACAACCCACTAAAACACATATAAAGGGGGTCAAATCTCTATAGATAAGTTAAGGTTTCAAAATAAGGCTCAAAAGAGAAATGGAAGCTGGGAAATGAGAGAATCTTGGGACATAAGGTTGCTTAAATCTAGTCCAAATACTAAAAATTAGAGTTTATCCCTTGACCACGTACGGTCAACGTTTGCACGTCCTCCCCAATTTTCATTTAACACCCTTGTGGACCAACTTTGTGAACTATATTTATACCAAGGTGTCAAAATGTAAAATACATTGAATCGGGTGTTACAAAAATACATGGATTACACTATCATCTCATACTCATGTCACATGTCAAAATAATGTGGTGGGTAAGTGCGTTATACATGAATTAGACTTTATAAATAATCACAAGAATTATAAATTGTTGTAAATACACATTATTCTAGTGTATATCTATTTATTTAACACCCATCACCTTGGAGTTTGTCACTTTGATGTTAGAATTATTTTAGATAACATGTATCCCTTCATGTTTTCCTATTGAATGTTGATTTCTTTATAAAAAAATCTTGTATACATGTTTGAGATATGAATAAGAATAATCTCCCATTTATTTGTATCTAGTTTACTTGGTATTTATTTTAGAATATGTTAGCAACACGATTATCTCAAATACCACAAGGATCAAGCATAAAGTTTACATAGTACATATATAACCAAGGTTCAATTGAATTTTATACATTATATATTTAAATCATATCATAGAAGCATACAACATAGTCTTTCTTTTTATATGAATATTTTCTATAACTTTCTAAATGCAATAAAACAATGACTAAGATGCAATCATGCACATAAAATATGAAAATATTACTTATGTATCATAAATATTCATATGTTGTGTTTATGAAGAAAATTGTTATTGATTCATCATATATTTTTTTTAGTAGTCTACCATGACATATCTCGCAAAACTTGAATTTTTAGCTTCGAATATCACTAGAAAGAATTATTTGTCATGTACATTGGATGTTGAAATACACCTACATGTTCATAGTCTTTGTAATACATTTTAGGAAGGAAAATGTATAAAGTAATAAACATAATCCAAAAGAATAGTTTTTATTCGCCATCATCATTATGGGGGATTAAAGAGTGAATATCTAATAATTAAAGATGTATTATCCTTGGAAAAGTTTAAAAGAGATATATGATCACCAACAATGGTGATACTCTTTCAAAATAATTTTGAATGGCTTCACCTAAGGTTGCAAGATTTTAAACTTGTTATTCAAACTCGACAATGTTTTATGAGTTACTTCTCAACTTGAACCATGTCGTGAGAAGATATCTATGCTAGAAAAAAACATATTCAACCTTTCACACATCAATTTCTCCTACAAAAGCAATATCATGAAAATTGTTTTAAGAAATATCGAGAGCATGTATCATATAGTCAAGCAAAACTATGACCTTTTGGTGAAAAACCATGAAACTTGTCCAATTGGTTCCATTCCATTCCCTGAAACGAATATGATAACACATAATCCTAACAACCACGATTGTGATAGAGGTGGTTTCCATATCTATGGACACGGTATGGGTAAATATCATAATGGTATAGTGGTGTTCATTTTAAGGAAACAAAATATCACAAAAAAATGAAAAAATAAAAGGAGGTATGAAAGACAATGAAACATGTGGATAAAGGTAAAATAAACTATTTCAAGTATTTATTATCATTCTAGAGGCAATAATCATTGGCCGCGTCCATGTCTTATTGAGATACTAGGCAAATACACGTGTGTTGCTCAAAATATAACAATATATTTGAAATCTTTATAAATATATGTTTTTTAAATATATCAACGACGTTGTTATTAACTCTTATATAATAAATCTTATAATAAGTTGGTATAAACATTGTTTGTTTTGAATTATATGATAAAGTAGACATATATTAAAATTCTATAATCACAATTGTCTCAATAGCTTATACCTATGGGTTACTAATGAATTAAATTAAATATAATATATGATTTAACGATATTTATAGTTGTTGTTATGATTTGTTAATTTTACAAAGTTTATTTGCTTAAGATTTTAACTTCTATCATTTTAATTATTTAAAAAGGGGTATGAAAGACAATGAAATATGTGGAAAAAGGTAAAACAAATTGTTGCAAGTATATATTATCATTCTGGAGGTAAGAATCATTGGCCGTGTTCATGTCTTATTGAAATACTAGGGTTATACTTGCGTGTTGCGCATAATATAACAATATATATGAAATCTTTACAAATATATGTCTTTTTTAATATATAAATGACGTTGTTCTTAACTCTTATATAATAAATATTATAATAAGTTAGTATAAACATTATTTGTTTTGAATTATATGATAATTTCGACATCTTTTAAAATTCTATAATCACAATTGTCTCAATACCCTCTACATGTAGGTTACTCATGAGTTAAATTAAATATAATATATGGTTTAATGATATTTATAGTCATTGTTATGATTAATTAATTTTAAAACAATTATTTCCTTAAGATTTTAACATTGTAATTCTTTAAACCATCAAATATTGTTTTTTATAAAGTAATGTTTTTTTTAACAATATAATGTTACATATTTGGAAACTCTTAGTTATTTTAATTTAGTTTCAGAAATTTAATTTTTTTTAACATTTATTTGATTAATATTATTAGTTTATTTGATTGTAATTATTTAAAACAACAATCATTGTTTTTGTTTTGAAAGATAACATTATAATTTTTTATATAATATTAAATTTAAATATTCTTATTGTAAATTTTTTAAAGCTATTTATTTCAAAAACTCTTAATGATTATAAAAAATAGTTTCATGATTTTTTTTTTGTTAATTTAGACTGCATTTTTTATTTAACACTATAATTTATAACTTTTAATTATTTATAAAATAGTCTATAGATTTTTTTTTCAAGTTTAACTAAAATTTTGATTTAAATTAACCGTTTAATATTATATTGAAACTAATAATTTAACTATTTTTCATAAAATCATAAATTATACATAAATTGTGACTTTAAATTGACAATTGCTCACATGACAACATATCTAAACAATATTAACTATAATATATTAAAAAGTTAAAGTCATAAATTTACAAATAGAAGTAAAATATGATATTTTAATATTATAGTTTAGTTAATTTATTATTAGAATTTAGTTTTTGTATTAATTTAATATTGTTAACCAATTTATAATAATTATTAGAAAGAAATTGTAAAATCATCGATGGTTCAAATGCAAGTAATACAAGTAAAAAATATATTTTTATAAATATATATAGATAAATAGATCATGGAATTTACCAAAAATCTATCATGAATAAAGGAAAATGGTAGAAACAAATTTTTGTTTTTGTTTTGTTTTTTGTTTTTTTTTTTTAAGATTGCAATGCCTTTCTTGATATTTTGTCGTGTTTGTGATTTTCAGCCCATTTACTAATTTTGAAAATTTTATCTGATTTTCAGCACATTTACTAATTTTGAAAATTTTATCTACAAAATCAATGGCTATTTTGAACATATAACTAATTTTGACTATTTATTAAAAAATTATAAATAAAATTAACCTATTTTTTCCCACAATATAATAATACTACACTAAAATATCAAAATGCATATAAAAGAAGGATTATGATTTGTGATGATCCAGCCACGCCATGTGCAAAATAAACCGGGGTTGACGCCGATCTTTTCTCTACAATATTTTCTTGAATAGGCCCCATGGTTAGGTAGATTTCTTAAATTTTATATAATATATGCTGTATTAAAATATATTTAACAACGGTAACTTTTCTAAAGTCTCCATGAATAAGACTTCGGAAAACTTGCTCAATCATCGTAAATGTGTTCAAACGTATAATAAATAGACTTTTAGAGCTTACTCCATAAATTATATATAATAACATGGGGTTGTTTTTTAACGACGGAATTGATAATTTTATGAAACGAAACATATAGCATTAGGCCATGAATAATTGTTAACAGTAGTAATAAGATAACATGTAAAAGCGGTTTGCAATCTGTCAACTATATAAGTAAAGCCAAAATTATATAAATAAAATGAGCAAGTAAATAATTTGTTCACAAACGTGACGTTCAAACTTAACGTTGGATTTATATTGTTGTTTAGCAGTGCTAACTTATCGATAGAATTAACTTTTTTGTCGCTTTCTTTTTCTAATACGAAAGTCTGAAGAAACGCATGTGGAAAAAAGGAAAATAATATAACTGCATAATGAGATATACGGTTGTATATATTAAATAATATAGGTGTGTGAAGTCTTGAATGTTCAACTTGTACGTTAAAATATACCGGCGGCTATTGATTTTCTTTTATTTAATCATTACAAAACTAAAATGAAAAGACTATAAGCTAATTCTAGTTAATGATGGTCTCTTTTAAGATTAAAATGAAAAGACCATAAGCTAATTCTAGCCGGTGGCATTTACATTGTGTCCGCTTTGTTTTGGTTATGTCAATTTTTGTTGTATCTTTATCGGGTTCTAAAAAGCTTGTTATGATTTTGTCATGACACGTTATGATTTAAAAAAATATCATCTTATTTCATATATGTATATATTAATGAATAATATTAGAATATATATATATATATATATATATATATATATATATATATATATATATAATTGTGAATTATATACAAAATCACCGCTTTAAATCACACCTTACAAACGATGTGGCTCGTCACGGCTTGAAAAAGTTTAAGGTTTGATATTGCTGCTAAATCATACCTTACGTTATTTAGAACCTTGATTTTTGCCCATATTCTTTGTTGTATCTTGCCCTTTTAAAATTAGTTTCCTTTTGTATGATTCGATCTAGTAAAACCTACTAGTGTAAACATGTGTTGGTGATGGTCTTAGGTCATGCTCTCTTAGCAAGGACCCGAGGGTTTCTATGGGGAGCCTTGTAGGGAGTTGAGGCGTCCTACTAAGAGGGGATGGATAGTATTGCCAATGTTTTGTGATTGAGAATTTGTACCCTGAACGTAGGTTCCTTGGATACGAAGTTGTTGGATCTAACGAGGGTCTTACGTAAATGAAAATGATATAGCTTGTATTCAAGAGACTATGTGTAAAGGGGCAAAAACTTAGTATAATGGATATAAGTTATGGTTTTCAGGACTAGAGAGGGCAAGGGATGGAGTATGTGTTTTGTTGTCTCTGGAGCTTAAAGTCAACGTACTTGAAATTAGAAGATGCATTGATAAGACTTCATGATCAAAATTTGTTGTGGAGGGGGGGGGGGGGGGGGGGTAATGAACATAGTAGGTGTTTATGTTCAACGTATTGGGTTAGGTAAGATTGAAAAAAAAATTGTGGATTGTGTTGTATGATATTGTTAGAAGCGGGGGGCGAGGGCGGGGGGGGGGGGGGGGGGGGGGGGGGATTTTAATGGGCAAATAGAATGAGAGTTTGATCGGTGCCGACATGTTCATTGGGGTTTTTTGTGACGTCCTGGAATTTAGGTGTAAAACTGTAGACAGTCAGTTTATCACAAATTTCTTTGTAATTTGACCTATTAAGCTTTAATGCATATTTTGAAAAATATATAGTGTCATTACAAATATTATGAGATATCAGATGATATATTAATTCTAATTGTGGAAAATTTTAACGAATCAAACTGCAACCCTAGTTAATACGTCATAAAAATTGAAAATTCGTATTGAGCAGTTGTGAGCGAAGCAAACAATCTAGTTTCATAGTACATCTTCACATGTTTCCAAAAATATAAAGAACGTTCAAAACGGAGTTCGTATGCAAAAGATACGACCGTTATAAAAAATCAAACAAGAATATTTTTTATTTTCTTAAAACTACTAAAACTGTTTTATCCGTTGAGACACTTGCACACCTCAAGTGGAAATTCCGAGAATGTTTTTGGACTCAGACTATAGTCTAATATTTAATTACACTTGGAATATTTTTAGTAAAAATATTTGCAAAAGTCAAAAACTCGGACGTTTCGGGTCAATTAGACGCGAATCTCTAAACGTGATTTCCGCTCGAAAAATTAATTTGTTCTGGTTTTTGGAATCCTTGAACTCTACTCTACCATTCACCACTTTCAAAAAAAAATATTAGGTGTCGGGATTTTGGCACGCAAAACTAGAAGCATTTTTGGGACTTTTTGAGAGTGTGACATCACCATGTACTTGCAAGGCTTGCATTGCATGATCAAAATCAGCAAACTTTGGCCTCTTCTTTCCTCCTTTTGTCCAAGACATCTCCCCCATCTCCTTAGTTGAGTGCGTACCTAAACAAAAGTACAAGTATGGGTATGTTGAAGTGTTTGGTGGCATGGCCTTACATGGACATGTGAGGCTTCCTTTGGCTATAAAAGGACGCCTTTAGCTTACCATTTTCCTCACAATTCATCAGCCAACACTTCCTCACACTTTCCCTCCCTCTCTTGATCTCATTCTCGGTTAAAACCCCCCATCGAAGGTAGCCCCATCACCACTGTAAACCACCACCATTTCCCCACTTGTTTTGACGACCCAACATTACCCCCAAACCCCTTGCTCCACGTTGCCCCTCCTCCTGCCCCACCCCCACCCCCCTCTCGTTTGATGCTGAAAAAAGTGAAAAAATGGAGGCAACAAAGTTGCTGGAGCGTCGCCACCCCACTAGAGTATTCCAAGTTCTAGCTTCAAGTTTTTGGTGTTGTTTTATGAGTTTAAATCAAGTCCAACACAAGTTCAAAGTTGGTTTCTATATTGTTGCTATCTTGAGGTGTTTCCTGAACACAATTACATCCTCACATCTAAACCAAAATCACACATTTAAGGTGAGCGCTTACGATCCCTTTTTAATGTTTGTACATATATTGGGGGAGGGGGGATACATGTGTTCATATGTTGGTTTATGCAAAACATACAATAAATGTTATCATTTTATGTGAAAATGCAACTTAGTTTATAAAAGTGTTATTGACAAAGACATGTTATGTACTCATAAACTAGATTTCAACCTTGATATATACATTTGTTATGTTGTTAAAATAAAACAAATAGTCATGAGAACATATGCTAGTTAGTATAAATTTATGATTTTATGTGACAATGTATGCCATGAAAAGCATGTCATAAAATTTTACCACTTTGTAGTATTTCAAATACCAAACTTATTTCATGCATGCATGTGTGTGTCTATATATATATATATATATATATATATATATATATATATATATATATATATATATATATATATATATAAGTTATAAAGATTATAACTTAGAACATATACATGTACATATGATCACTACTTTGAAACGTACCTCCTTATAAAAGTGAGTACATTACACTTTTACGTATATACCAAAAATACTTGGATTTTATAAACTTTACGAAAACCATTATGCCTAGCGACTTATCCACATATAAGTTAGGGCTGAGAGCTATTGACATACCTTACTTAAGGGCTTTATAGTGAGACACTATTCATTTGCTAAGTCTAAACCCTCATCATACCTACACTACTATAATCGTTAATCCTCGGAGAAAGAAGTGTATGTATAGATCTATACGAGGGTGACATACCTACCTACAATTTCTAAATGTAACCTCAACCTATCAATAGAAGTGGGTGATAAGTATCTACAATTGGTACTACGACGCACAATGAAGCGTTATTGGGGATACATTCAGTCACATAGCTCAATTATATGACTCACTATAAACATTAACTAGAATCTCTCTCTATCTCTCTCTCTCTCTCTCTACAAACCATGGACTTGGTTTCTCTCAAAACTGTTTTAAGTATGGATTTACTTATGCAAAGACACCTTTTGGTTTTCAAAGTTTATTAAAAGACTCTTGAAAAACACAGTTTTAAGTATGGTTTTAATTACAAAGAAAATACTTTTTGAACTTTTTTTAAATGTATCATTACTGTTGTTAGCAGAAAACCTGTAACTTTCACCAACCTTGTGTTGACCCTCAAAACTACATGTATTCTCAGAAAACCAGTAATCAAAGCATTTTGGACGACTGAATGGTCATGTATTTCATGCAATCTAGTTTACTAGTTTTTGTTATATTTGTGTACTTGTTTAAGGATATTCATGTACTATATCATTATTTGTAAGAACCTTGTATTCAAACATCAATATGGAATACAAATCTTGTTTTATTTATTGTTATACTTATGCTATGTATTCAGTTAGTTGTTATCCATAAACTAAGTCATACAACCCGGTATGTTCCGCCGCCTCGGTCGGGGGTGTGATAGATTGGTATCAGACATAAATTGGCTATAGAGAACTCGTATCCTCGTAAGAGGAATACAAATATAGCAATAAGCTACCAATAAAAGTATTATTATTAATTACCCTACTTATGGGAGAGGTAACTAGTTTGAAAGGCCACTTGGGTTGCTAGATTTCAAAACAACTATATGCTAAAATGGTCCTGCCCTCTGGCGCTTCCTACCTAACCCTTATCCGTACTTGGTAGTCTTGGAGTTCAAAACAAAAATGTAACATCCGGATTCCCAGGTATCTTATTTTAATTATTTATTTTGAGTTTAATGGAGGGACTCGGCGAGTAGACGCTCAAACTCACCGAGTAGGATCGCAAATTCTTGTCTGGATTAATGATCGGACTCGACGAGTCGATGTGTGGACTTGGTGAGTCTGCGTTGTAAAGTAAAACCCGAAATCTCAGGGCATGAGCCCTATTTAAAGGCCTTTATGTCCTTCATTTGCGGCCACTACACCCCTGAGAAACCCTAGAGAGCAGAGAGACCATTTATGGTGCCATAGGAAGGCTAATCCACCATTTCTTGTGTGCTTTAGCAGGAATAAAGGAGAAAGGATAAGCTAGGCGAGTTGAGGAGCTTGGATCTACTTCCATTTGATCAGAGGAAGCTATTGGAGGTATCAATCTGTGCTTACTCTCTTGATTATGATGTTTAGTTAAATCTAGGGTTCCTATATGCATTATTTAGGCTTGAATCTTGAGTGGATGAGGTCCCAAGGTGAAATGATTCTTAGATCTGGACCTTAAGAGGTCCAGAGAGTCCCTATAGCTATGTTTTATGCCATCCATTTTGAGTCATGAACCTAGGTAGCCATTTTAGTGTTTATTTCACCAAAAGAAGCCTTGGGTGCATTGCATGTGAGTCAAGTTTCGACCTTTACGTGGTTATTGGTCGTGGGGAAGTCATATCTATAGATTAGAGAAGCGGATCTGACCTCAGAAGGTCAATTGAGCATAATTATGGAAGCAAATCGCCAAGTTCATAAGTGGACTCGACGAGTCGAGTCGGGTTGCCCCGCGATTCGCGACCTGTGATAACCCGTTGAGTGTAGGGTTGACTCAGCGGGTCGAGTGAGGACCAGGGGCGAAGAGGACATGCATGGACTCACCGATTCACATGAGTGCACTCGGCGAGTCTGGTCAAAGTTGACCGTTGACTTTTTTTGACTTTTACGATTTGGTCAACAATTGGACTTGTGGACCATTTGAAGGGTAAAATGGTCTTTTAGCCTTCTTAGAGGACATGAAAGAGACTAGTCTAGCCTGGAGAGCCGTTAATGATTTGAGATAATTTTTTATGCGTTTAGGCGGAAGCTAGATCAGTGTATACATGTGCGAGATTATCCAAGATATCCGAGGTGAGTCTTCTCACTAGATTGTGTTGGGTTTTAGCCATAAGAACTTTCCTATGTGCGCATGCAAAACCCTATTGCTTGGATCTAGGCTTTCTATCAAACATGCTTTTGAATCCAAGACTTCTAATGGCTAATTAGGTTAAACAACAACATTAATACAGATCTAGAATCATACCTTTGAGTTCCTTGTTGATCTTCTTGTCTTGGAGCTTCTAGAGTCACAATTGTCACTCCTCTAATGGCTTACAAACACCAATAGCAAGCAAGATGATTTAGGAGAGAGGAGAGGGGATGGAATTCGACCAGAGGTTCCTTGCTTTAGGTTCTGAAAGATTGTACACACGAATTCCACACCCCAAGGGCCTATTTATACCTTTAGACTCCTTAAGGGTTTCACCCTAAACCCTAATTGGATAATCTTCACTTAAGGCTATCCAAATCCATTCCATAGATATCCTTATGGACTATTTTGAGCTATCCTAAAGCTCTTAGAAACCGTCCAAAGTCCATCCTAATGGATTTATAGTCCAAAGTCTAACTATCAAACAATTGACAGTTTATACCCTCTTATTTAATTAATCTCTTTAAGTCACCAAATTAATACCAATTAATTTATGACTTATATTAATCAAATAGCTAAATATTATTCCTTATAATATTTACTCTCTCTTAACAAATCATCCTTCAAGTTGCTATGGTGAAGGCAACCCAAAAGGACCATGCACCACCGAATATAGTTATAGCCTTAGACACTATTCCAACAGTCTCCCACTTGGATAAGTCTAGTAACTATACAAGTATAATACGGTTTGCAATCGTAGCTCTCAAAGACGCTGTCAACTCTGATCTAATCAATCTTGTCCTTTAGATAAGGGATCGTACAGTCCTCTGTTAGATATCATGCTGACAATCCTATGGAACGGTTAGTCTAGCATTTAGATTTCTCGATCTTCGATTTATTTGACATAGAACTTAATCGAACACATCAATTCAGTTCTGACCGGGCCCGACACATAAGTCAAATCAAATCATCGAGTGGCCAAGATATCTCTTCTACCCTCTTAGGATAAAATTTACAGATAAACGTCGACTTATATGCATTTACTTATTCATTAACCAACTATACACAACAATGCGTTTTATAACATCAAGTTACTGATGCGTTTTCGCATTATCAATGCACAATCAATTAACAAATAATAAACCATATATCTAGGTTTTAAGACCATATGATATTATCGTCTTGCGATCACCTTTTATATCATATTCCATAAGGTGATTCCAGCAAGCGCGGGTTTATTCCAATGCTCAAAACTAGCTCGTAAGCACTCATGAACGTTGCAGCAACTCTTGCTATGTCTAACACCATTTAGACACTCTACACACCAATTCACGACAATCTTCATTCATATCTACTCCCAACATATGAACGATTGTGGACCATTTGAATAATTCGATTATTCCTAATAAACTCAATTATTCTGGAAGTCAAAACATGCAAAGTGAAACAATAGTTAAACAACTAACATGTGATAGTAACTTTACTCATAAATAAAACTTCTTTATTTAATCATCAAATGTTAATTACATTTATCTATTATACGTTTCTAATACTATCTAATCTATGCTAATATCATCCTTCAGCCCAATACTCCTAGCATGCTGTAAGTGCTTAACCCTACTCAGTCCTTTCGTAAGCGGATCTGCTGGGTTATCTTCTGATGATATCCTCTTCACTACGAGTTGTCCTTCTTCTACACGATGTCTAATGAAGTGATATTTTCTGTCGATATGTCAAGATCTACCATGATCCCTCGGTTCCTTGGTCAAGGCAACCGCACCTTCGTTATCACAGAAAATCTCCATGGGCTCCTTTATGGCTGGCACAACTCCAAGATCACCGATGAAGTTCTTCAGCCATATTGCCTCCTTCGACGCTTCGCTCGCTGCAATGTACTCTGATTCGCACGTTGAATCAGCTACGGTTTCCTGCTTGGAACTTTTCCATGTCACTGCTCCTCCATTTAGGGTAAAGACCCAGCCCGACTGCGAACGATAGTTGTCCCTGTCGGTTTGAAAGCTGGCGTCACTATACCCTTGCACCTTCAAGTCATCACTCCCTCCAAGGACTAAGAACCATTCTTTCGTTCTCCGAAGGTACTTAAGGATGTTCTTCACCGCAATCCAATGTGCTTTGCCAGGATTCCCTTGATATCTGCTAACCATGCTCAAAGCGAAGGCTACATCAGGGCGAGTACAAGTCATAGCGTACATGATTGAGCCAACTGCGGAAGCGTATGGTACTCGGCTCATTTCTGCTATTTCGGCTTCGGTACTCGGACTTTGAGTCTTACTCAACTTGGCATTTCCTTGTATCGGTAGTTCTCCCTTCTTTGAGTTTTCCATACTAAAACGTTTTAGTACCTTCTCCAAGTAAGTATTCTGACTAAGTCCAATTAGTCTCTTACTTCTATCTCTTACTATCCTTATTCCCAAAATGTAAGAAGCCTCTCCGAGGTCCTTCATAGCGAAGCACTTCCCGAGCCAGGACTTAACCTCCTGCAGAGTCGGGATGTCGTTTCCTATGAGTAATATGTCATCGACATATAGAACGAGGAAGCTTACTACACTCCCACTGGCTTTGACATATACACAAGATTCGTCTTCGCTTCGTACAAATCCAAACTCTTTGACTTTCTCATCGAAGCAAAGATTCCATCTGCGAGACGCTTGCTTAAGTCCATATATGGACTTCTCAAGCTTACACACTCTATTCGGATGCTTCGGATCCACAAACCCCTCTGGCTGAGCCATGTAAACATCCTCAGCCAACTTTCCGTTAAGGAAAGCGGTCTTGACATCCATTTGCCAAATCTCATAATCATGAAATGCGGCAATCGCTAGCATCACTCTAATAGATTTGATCTTCGCAACTGGTGAGAAGGTCTCATCATAGTCAACTCCGGGAGTTTGAGTAAAGCCCTTCGCAACCAATCGCGCTTTGTATGTGTGTACGTTCCCATCCACGTCGGTCTTCTTCTTGAAGATCCACTTGCACCCTACGGTCTTACGTTCGGGCACGTAATCAACCAAATTCCAAACTTGGTTATCGTACATGGATTGGATCTCGCTATCCATCGCCTCTTTCCATTTCGCAGACTCCGGGCCTGCCATGGCTTCCTTATAGCTATTAGGTTCATCAAGATTTACTAGTGTACCATCACTAATATACGTGTCCCCTTCGGTAGTAATATGAAAACCATAAAACTGGGGTTGAACTCTAAATCTATCGGAACGTCTAAGAGGTAAGGACTCGTCAATCGGTTCAACCGGAGTTTCCTCCTCGGGTTGAACGCCAGCGGTGGAGGTTCCTTCATCTATCGATTCTTGAATCTCTTCAAGTTCGATTTGCCTCCCACTGTCTCCTTGGCTTATGAGTTCTCGCTCTCGGAAAACTCCTCTCCTCGCAACAAAGATAACATTATCTTTCGGTCTATAGAAGAGATATCCAAAGGAAGTTTGCGGGTAGCCGATGAAAATACATCGCTCACTTCGAGGTTCAAGCTTGTCGTGAGTATCTCGTCTTACGAAAGCCTCGCAACCCCAAACCTTGATATGTGCCAACGAGGGAGCTTTCCCCGTCCACATCTCGTGAGGTGTTTTGGTAACCTTCTTGGTAGGGACTCGGTTAAGGATATGGGCGGCAGTCTCTAAGGCATACCCCCAAAAGAAGATAGGTAGTGAAGCACGACTCATCATAGAGCGAACCATATCCAATAAGGTTCGATTACGCCTTTCTGCCACACCATTCAATTGCGGTGTCCTAGGAGGCGTCAATTGCGAAACTATTCCACACTCCTCCTCGATCGGATCGAAGCATCTTGATTTTCCTGCCCAATTGATTCTCCACTTCACTCTTGAACTCTTTGAACTTTTCAAAGGTTTCTGACTTTTGCTTGATTAAATAGATATACCCATATCTACTATAATCATCGGTAAAGGTCACATAGAAGCGGTTCCCATCCTTCGTGGTTGATCTAAAAGGTCCACATACATCGGTATGTATTAGGTCTAATAGTCCCTCACCCCTTTCACAAGTACTCGTGAAGGGTGATTTAGTCATCTTTCCAAGTAAACAAGATTCGCATGTGTCATCTTCCCTAAGGTCGAATGACTCCAACACTCCATCCTTTTGGAGTTGGGCTATGCGTTTCTTGTTGACATGTCCAAGACGACAATGCCACAAGGATGCTTTATCCATACTAGTGGAAGAATCAATATTCAAAACATCATTTCCTAAGTTATCAACAATCATAACAGTTTCATATATTCCATTACATGGTATAGCTTCAAAATAAAAGACACCATTTAGATAAGCCAAAATAGAACCATTCTCATTATTAAAAGAAAATCTAAAACCTTATCTATATAAACCATGAAATGAAATGATGTTTCTAGCCATTTCTGGCGAATAGCAACAATTATTCAAATCTAAAACTAAACTATTCTTAAGCACCAAAGAATACACTCCAATCTTGGTCACAGGCGACGATCTTCTGTTCCCCATGATTAGATTGATCCTTCCTTGCTCCACATCCCTACTTCCTTTTAGTCCCTGCACATTAGAACAAATGTGATAACCACAACCGGTGTCAAGAACCCAAGAAATAGCATGATTAGAATCGTTAGATTTTATTGCATATATACCTGCGAAAGATGGCTTGATCTTTCCTTCCTTGATGGCTTGCAGGCAGTCCGGGCAGCTTCACTTCCAATGTCCTATCTTGTGGCAGTGGTGGCACTCTGCCTCCTTCGGGTTAGAGCAGGGCTTAGAGGGATCAACTTTTGTCCCACTAGAAGAGGAACCATCTCAGGCTTTCACCTTTCGATAGTTATTTGAAGAAGCTTTCCTCTTCTTTCCCTTCCCTTGACCAATAGCCAAGACAGGAGCAGCAGACGTATTGGGAGTTGGTGCAACAGACTTGTCCTTGAAATTGCTCTCAGCAACCCTCAAGAGACCTTGGAGCTTACTTAGAGTGACCTCCTCTTTGTTCATGTGGTAGGTCATCCTAAATTGATTATACATCGGAGGCAAAGAGTGAAGCACCATGTCGATCGCCAAGTCTTCGCCGAAGTCAACGTTTAACTTGCGAAGGCGATCGACATACCTTTGCATCTTTTGCAAGTGCACGGTAAGAGATTCTCCATGACCCATCTTAGCGGAAATCATGTTGGTGAAGATCTCGTAACGCTCTTGTCTCGCGTTTTGGTGGTACCTCTCCAACAAGTCTTGATGCATCTCGTATGGATACATGTCCTCGTAGGACTTTTGGAACTCGGAGTTCATGGTGGCGATCATGATGCAATGTTTTCGTCGCATCTCGCTCATGGGTTTCAAAGGTGGTGATTTCAGCGGGAGTAGCAATTTCGGGGTTGATTTTCTCGAGCTTCTCGTCGAGGACATACTCTTTATCCTCATAGCGAGCAATGGTGCGAATGTATCTTATCCATTCGCCAAAGTTCGTTCCATCGAAGGTGACCTTTTGGCAAAGGCTCATCAACGTGAAAGAACTAGCAGCAGCGTTGTTTGCGTTTGACATCTATAGAAAGGACAAAGATAGATTAGAACAAGAATCCCTAATTATCACCCAATAAGAAAAATTAGGGCTAGGATCCAACAATAACATTTACATACTAGAAAAGGGATGCCGTAATCCAACATGCAAATAAATTGAAGGTAAGTGAATGACGATTCACTAATTCTCCATCAAAACTTAAACTTTTAGTCCTAAGTGTTTTTGAGAATTCCTAGGTTCGGATGAGATTCATTGAACTATTCAATGGCATGTTTAAATCTCGATATGCCCCTCTTGTTTGTGACTGGGATGCCGAGGATCACAAAGCGGGTGTGAATTACCATGCAAATTTACATGGTGCCTTCATTGTTACGATCACCTATTCGATGTGCCGGTAAACCACACACGCTCCATCGAACTATGATAAACAATGAATCACCCTTTGCCACCTTCGCTTAGAACCAATTAGTGTGCCGGTAAACCACACACGCTCCACTAACATCTTAGCAAGGTGCAAAGTGTAATTTCATGGGATTGCATCAATTCACCTTTCCTAAAGTAACTAAGATTGGGAAATTTGAAAAAGATTTAGTTACTTCGTATTTCTTATTATACTTTTAATGAGAGGATGAGGTTGCCCTATCCTACCCATTCGGCTAACGACCCTCCACCAATCAAGCAAGCGGTGGGTGTGAGTGTACACCCATTAAGCGCCATTTTATAGGCCGCAACCTTATACCCACCTTATAGATCGGCTTCGTGAATGAGGCCTACTAGCGGTAAGACTAGCATTTAGTTATACATATATATTATTCTAATAACATCATATAAGTATAGGGTTGTATTTTAAACTTTTCAAAATCTATGGTTTGAAATTTAAGTTGTCTAAATTAAAGCTTTTAATCACAAATTTTAAATTTCAAAACTATAGGGTAGGTTTTAAACATTTAAAAACATTGAGGATCAAATAACAAATAATTTCAATTAACAATTAATATCTTAATTATCTTTATTTGATTTATCTTTGATTTCTTTGAGGATAATTACCAAAAATAATTAAAACAATTAATTAATTATCATATAAAGAAACTAAATATTTAATTAGTTGATAATTACCTTTAACTAGATCAAGATAACACTTATATTTATCAAAAAAAACGGATTCATATTGATCTAATTAGTTTATGGAAAGTTTGGATAAGATAAACACAAAGAAATCCCGAATCTGGCTCTTCCTGACGCTTGGACTCGCCGAGTGCACAAGGGGACTCGCCGAGTCAGGCCTACTCGCCGAGTCCACCATGGAACTCGACGAGTCAGTGACTCAAAACCCAAAAAAATCGAATTTTGCAGGTTTGTTTCAGTTATTCAAGCAACAATTTGTAGAAAACCAATCTAGGCTCTGATACCACTGTTGGGTTTTAGCCATAAGAACTTTCCTATGTGCGCATGCAAAACCCTATTGCTTGGATCTAGGCTTTCTATCAAACATGCTTTTGAATCCAAGACTTCTAATGGCTAATTAGGTTAAACAACAACATTAATACAGATCTAGAATCATACCTTTGAGTTCCTTGTTGATCTTCTTGTCTTGGAGCTTCTAGAGTCACAATTGTCACTCCTCTAATGGCTTACAAACACCAATAGCAAGCAAGATGATTTAGGAGAGAGGAGAGGGGATGGAATTCGACCAGAGGTTCCTTGCTTTAGGTTCTGAAAGATTGTACACACGAATTCCACACCCCAAGGGCCTATTTATACCTTTAGACTCCTTAAGGGTTTCACCCTAAACCCTAATTGGATAATCTTCACTTAAGGCTATCCAAATCCATTCCATAGATATCCTTATGGACTATTTTGAGCTATCCTAAAGCTCTTAGAAACTGTCCAAAGTCCATCCTAATGGATTTATAGTCCAAAGTCTAACTATCAAACAATTGACAGTTTATACCCTCTTATTTAATTAATCTCTTTAAGTCACCAAATTAATACCAATTAATTTATGACTTATATTAATCAAATAGCTAAATATTATTCCTTATAATATTTACTCTCTCTTAACAAATCATCCTTCAAGTTGCTATGGTGAAGGCAACCCAAAAGGACCATGCACCACCGAATATAGTTATAACCTTAGACACTATTCCAACAGATTGTACCTGGAAGGGTACTTATGTGCGACCAGAAGGTCTTATATGCTATGAGATATATGTGTTATATGTTGTTATGTGATATGTATGTGTTATGAATGTTATATATGATAAGGACCGGAACGTCAAGATGACATGGACCGGAAGTTCGAGAGGATACGGACCGGAAGGTCGATACGGGTAGGACTGGAAGGTCGATACAGGTAGGACCGTAAGGTCTACCGGAATTCGGGACGGAAGTCCCTTGAGACACCTGGATCGAAAGATCTCACAGAGTTATGGCCTGGAAAGACGTATGTGTTGTATTTGGTATTTTGGGGAACTCACTAAGCATTTATGCTTACAGTTGTTGTGTTATGTGTTTCAGGACCTAGTGATGATCACGGGAAGGCGCCGGCGTGATCCGTACACACTTTTGGAGTTTATGTCTTGAGATTTTGGGATATGTTTGTTGGATTAGTATCTAAGCCCGTAACCATATTTGGTAGGTACTTGACCCGGTTGTGCATGGTCATTTTGGGTTTCCTTCACTAAAGCAACTTGACTGGAGAAATAAATAGAGAAAGAGCTTATTATAATTTATTAATATATTATAAGCATAATATATTAAAGGAGAAATCATATTTGTTTAATTAATATTTGTCAATAATTAATTAGGAATTAATTTTGTGATCAAGTGTAATTAATTAAACTAGAGGGGCTGAATTGTAATTATGTGATAGTTATAAAGTAGGGCAATGATTACCCTAGATATAGGTTGGACGAATTCTAGGGATAAGGAATCCTTGAAATCATCCAAGGATAAGGGTTATTAAGGCTTATCTTATGGTTACTTGGTGGGCAAGCAACTAGACAAGGATAATGACTGAAACCCTAATCTCTACCCTATATAAAGACCCCTAAGGCCATAGAAATCATCCCACTTGATCCCTAGGGTTCCTAGAGCCGATTTTTAGCTCTCCTCTTCTCTCTCTATTGCCTCCCCAATTGTTTGTGGTGTTTGTGAGCCATTAGAGGTACTACACTTGTGGTACTTGCTTTCAAGACTTAGGGTTTGAAGATTTGAGTTGTTATTGCAATATAACAACAAGAGGTATGTGATCTATCTTTCTATGTGAATTTCAAAAATACTAGGAGCATGCTAGGGTTCTTCATGTTTTCACAATGTTGTGTATCCAATGGAGAAAAACATAGATCCAAATCTAGGGTTGCATGCACACATAGGATTGTTTGTTCAAAACCCATCAGTGGTATAAGAGCCTTTGGTTAACTTGTTTTCTATTAGTATTATACTATTGTATGAACTTGACATATTAGGGTTTATAGCCAATAAACTCTAAGAGGCAAGATTTTCGAGACTAGGGTTCTTAAACCCTAATTTGCGAAATTTTGAAAGGGTTGTTCAAATCCTTTCCTTTAGTGATTTCAAAATCTAGGGTTTTCAAACCCTAGGATTTTCGAGATTAGCCTCCTTCCAAGATAAGATCCTAAATTTTAGAGATTTGGATAATCTCATATCTTGTAATTATCTTTTAATGGTTAAATATGGTAATTAAAGATTTTGAATTATCCTATCCCATGATTTTCGAAATTTAGAGGGATTAAAAGGATTAGGATAAATTAATTGTTTAATTGGTAATTATCCTTCATGATTTAAATAATCCCTTATGATTTAATAATAGTTTAATTCAAGATAATTATTAAATCAAGAGTTTTAATATTTAAAATTTTAATGGTATTAAATTTTGAAAATTTTAAATCGAGATTAAAACCCTAGTATTTTGAAATGTTTAAAATACACCCTATACTATTATATTATTACAAGATATATATATATATATATATATATATATGTGTGTGTGTGTGTGTGTGTGTGTGTGTGTGTATAACTAAAATGCTAGTATTACCGTTAGTAGGTCTCATTCACGAAGCCGATCTATAAGGGTGTATAAGGTTATGGCCTATAAAATGGCCATTTAATGGGTATCCACTCTTACCCACCGCTTCCTTGATTGGTGGAGGGTCGTTAGCCGAACGGGTAGGATAGGGCAATCCTCTCTTCATTAATAAGTATAATGAATCTATGTAAAGTAACTAAACGCTTTTACAAATTCCCAATCCTAGTTACTTTAGGCAAAAGTGAAATTTATGCAATCCCATGAAATTGCACTTTGCACCCTTGCTAAGAAGTTAGTGGAGCGTGTGTGGTTAACCGGCACACTAATTAGTTCTAAGAAAAGGTGGCAATGGGTGACTCATTGTTAGTCATAGTTTGATGGAGCGTGTGTGGTTAACCGACATATCGAATAGGTGACTGTAATAATGAGGGCACCATGTAGATTTGCATGGTTATTCACACCCACTTTGTGATCCTCGGCATCCTAGTCACAAACGTGAGGGGCATATCGAGATTTAAACATGCCATTGAAAAGTTCAATGAATCTCTAAGGAAATCTAGGAATTCTCAGTACATTTAAAACTTGAGCGTTATGTTTTTCATGGTGAAG
The DNA here is from genome assembly GCF_052625555.1 of Lactuca saligna. Lineage (NCBI taxonomy): Eukaryota > Viridiplantae > Streptophyta > Magnoliopsida > Asterales > Asteraceae > Lactuca > Lactuca saligna. The sequence continues at coordinate 166,986,021 of NC_136422.1, read as the reverse complement.
AATTAGTGAATCGTCATTCACTTACCTCCAAATTATTTGCATGTTGAATTACGACATCCCTTTTTCTAATGTGTAAATAATGTTGTTGGGTCCTAGCCCTAATTTTCCATTTTGGGTGTTTAATTAGGGATTTAATTCTTATCAAACTTTGTTACTTTCTATTTGTAGATGTCTAACGTAAACAATGTTGCTGCTACCTCATTCTCGCTAATGAGCCTATGTCAAAAGGTGACATTTGATGGATCAAACTTTAGCGAATGGATAAGATACATTCGCACGATTTCTCACTACGAGGACAAAGAGTATGTCCTCAACGAGAAGCTTGGAAAGATCAATCTGGAAATCGCTACTCCCGAAGAAATGGCTGTCTTAGAGACCCATGAACGTGATGCAATGAAAGTCCATTGCATTATGCTAGCCACAATGAATCCCGAACTCCAAATGTCCTACAAGGACATGTATTCGTACAAAATGCATCAAGACTTGATGGAGAGATATCACCAAAGCGCAAGGCAAGAGCGCTATGAGATCATCACGAACATGATCACCGCTAAGATGGGAAGTGGAGAGTCTCTAACTGTGCACTTGCAAAAGATGCAAAGATATGTTGATCATCTTCGCAAGTTAAATGTTAACTTTGGGGAAGATTTGGCAAGCGACGTCGTTCTTCACTTCTTTCCCTCGTGGTACAACCAATTTAGGATGACCTACCACATGAAGAAGGAAGAGGTCACCCTAAGTAAACTCCAAGGGCTCCTAAGGACTGTTGAGAGCAACCTCAAGGACAAGTCTGTTGCATTAACTCCAACTCCACCCGCTGCTCCTATTTTGGCTATTAGGAAAAGGAGGGGCAAGAAGAGGAAGTCTTCTTCAAAGAGCCACCATAAGGGAAAGTCCCAAGATGGTTCCTCATCTAGTGGGACCAAAGTTGGTCCTGCCAAGCCCAACTCAAACCCAAAGGAGGCAGAGTGCCACCATTGCCACAAAATAGGGCATTGGAAGAGAAGTTGCCCGGAATATCTAGAAGCCATCAAGGATGGGAAGATCAATCCATCTTTCGCAGGTATTTACACAATTAAATCTAATGATTCATCGTATGCTATTTCTTGGGTTCTTGATACAGGATGTGGTAATCACATATGTTCTGATTTACAGGGACTAAGAAGAAATAGGGATTTGGAGCATGGAAGAATAAATCTAATCATGAGGAACAGAAGATCGTCGCCTCTCACCAAGATTGGAGTGTATTCTCTAGTGCTTAGTAATGGATTAGGTTTAGATTTAAATAACTGTTGCTATTCGCCAGATATGGCAAGAAACATCATTTCATTTCATGGTTTGTTTAAACAAGGATTTAGATATTCGTTTAATAATGAGAATGGTTTGATTTGTGCTTATCTAAATGGTGTTTTATATTTTGAAGCATTGCCTTGTAATGGAATTTATGAAACTATCATGGCTGTAGATAACCTAGGAAATGATGTATTGTGTATGGATTCTTCCAATAGTATGGATAGAGCATGCTTGTGGCATTGTCGTCTTGGACATGTCAACAAGAATCGCATAGCCCAGCTCCAAAAGGATGGAATGTTGGAGTCATTCGACCTTAGGGAAGATGACACATGCGAGTCTTGTTTGCTTGGAAAGATGACCAAGCCAGCCTTCACTGGCACTTGTGAGAGGGGTGAGGGTTTATTGGATCTCATACACACCGACGTGTGTGGGCCCTTTAGATCCACCCCAAAGGATGCGAATCGCTTCTATGTGACTTTAACCGATGATTATAGTAGATATGGGTATATTTACTTAATCAAGCACAAGTCAGAAACGTTTGAAAAGTTCAAAGAATTCAAACATGAAGTGGAGAATCAATTGGGTAGGAAAATCAAGATGCTTCGATCCGATCAAGGAGGAGAGTACCTAAGTCTTGAATTCCACGACTATCTCAAGGAATGTGGAATAGTTTCGCAATTGATGCCACCTAGGACACCACAGCTGAATGGTGTGGCAGAAAGGCGTAATCGAACCCTGTTGGATATGTTTTGTTCCATGATGAGTCGTGCTTCACTACCTATCTCATTCTGGGGGTATGCCTTAGAGACTGCCACCGACATCCTTAACCGAGTCCCTACAAAGAAGGTTGCCAAAACACCTCACGAGATGTGGACAGGGAAAGCTCCCTTGCTGGCACATATCAAGGTTTGGGGCTGCGAGGCTTTCGTAAGATGAGATACTCACGACAAGCTTGAACCTCATAATGAGCGATCTATTTTCATCGGCTACCCGCAGAAATCGTCTGGATATCTCTTCTATAGACCAAGTGACAATGTTGTCTTCGTTACGAGGAGAGGGATTTTCCGAGAGCGAGAACTCATAAGCCAAGGAGACAGTGGGAGGCAAATCGATCTTGAAGAGATTCAAGAGTCGAGTGATGAAGGAGCCTCTATCACTGGCGCTCAACTCGCGGAGGAAACTCCGGTTGAACCGATTCACGAGTCCTTACCTCTTAGACGTTCCAAAAGAGTTAGAGTTCAACCCCAGTTTTATGGCTTTCATATTACTACCGAAGGGGACACGTATATTAGTGATGGTACACTAATAAATCTAGATGAACCTAATAGTTATAAGGAAGCCATGGCAGGCCCAGAGTCTGCAAAATGGAAAGAGGCGATGGACAACGAGATTCAGTCCATGTATGACAACCAAGTTTGGAATTTGGTTGACAATGTGCCCGGATGTAATACCATTGGGTGCAAATGGATATTCAAGAAGAAGACCGATGTGGATGGGAATGTGCACACGTATAAGGCACGATTGGTTGCAAAGGCTTTACTCAAACTCCCGGAGTTGACTATGATGAGCCCTTCTCACCAGTTGCTAAAATAAAGTCTATTAGTGTGATGCTAGCCATTGCTGCATTTCATGATTATGAGATATGGCAAATGGATGTCAAGACTGCTTTCCTTAATGGGAAGTTGGCTGAGGATGTTTACATGGCTCAGCCAGAGGGTTTTGTCTATACAAAGCATCCCAATAGAGTGTGCAAGCTTGAGAAGTCCATTTATGGGCTTAAACAAGCATCTTGCAGATGGAATCTTTGCTTTGATGAGAAAGTCAAAGAGTTTGGATTTGTACGAAGCAAAGATGAATCATGTGTATATGTCAAAGCCAGTGGGAGTATAGTTAGCTTTCTCATGTTGTATGTTGATGACATATTACTCATAGGAAACGACATCCCAACACTACCAAGAAGTTAAGTCCTGGCTTGGGAAGTGTTTCGCTATGAAGGACCTCGGAGAGGCTTCCTATATTTTGGGAATAAGGATAGTGAGAGACCGAAGTAAGAGACTAATAGGACTTAGCCAGAATACTTACTTGGATAAGGTACTAAAACGTTTTAGTATGGAAAACTCGAAGAAGGGAGAATTACCGATACAACATAATGCCAAGTTGAGTAAGACTCCAAGTTCGAGTACCGAAGCTGAGATAGCAAAGATGAGCCGAGTACCTTACGCTTCCGCAGTTGGCTCGATCATGTATGCTATGTCTTGTACTCGCCCAGATGTGGCCTTTTCTTTGAGCATGGTCAGTAGATATCAAGGGAACCCTGGCCGAGCACATTGGACCGCAGTCAAGAATATCCTTAAGTACCTTCGGAGTACCAAGGAATGGTTTTTGGTTCTCAGAGTGAGTGATGAATTGAAGGTGCGAGGGTATAGTGACGCCAGCTTCCAGACCGACAGGGATAACTACCGTTCGCAGTCGAGCTGGGTCTTTACCCTTAATGGAGGAGCATTGACTTGGAAAAGTTCCAAACAAGAAACCATAGCTGAGTCAATGTGCAAATCAGAGTACATTGCAGCGAGCGAAGCATCAAAGGAGGCGATATGGTTGATGAACTACATTGGAGACCTTGGAGTTGTACCTGCCATAAAGGAGCCTATGGAATTTTTCTGTGATAATGAAGGAGTGGCTGCCTTCACCAAGGAACCGAGAGATCATGGTAGATCTCGAAATATCGACAGAAAATATCACTTTATTAGACATCGAGTAGAAGAAGGGCACCTCGTAGTTAAGAGGATATCGTCAGAGGATAACCCAGCAGATCTACTTACGAAGGGATTGAGTGGGGTTAAGCACTTGCAGCACGCTAGGAGCATTGGGCTGAAGGACGATATTAGTTTGGATTAGATAGTTTGGAAACTTGTAATAGATAAATGTAATTGACATTTGATGATTAAATAAAGGATTATTACTTAATGGTGTCTCTCTTATGTTAATAGTTTAACTATTGTTTCACTTTGCATGTTTTGACTTCCAGAATGATTGAGTTTATTAAGAATAATAGAATAAATCAAACGGTCCACAGTCGTTCATATGTTGGAAGTAGGTATGAATGAAGACTGTCATGAATTGGTGTGTAGATTGTCTGAATGGTATTAGACATAACAGAGGTTTGTTACACCATTCATGAGTGCTTATAAATAAGTTTTGAGCATTGGAATAAACCCGCACTTGATGGAATCACATCATGAAATCTATCACGAGTGATCGCAAGATAATAATATAATATGGTCTTAAAACCAAGATATATGGTTTAATGGTTGCTGATTAATTGTACATTGATAATGCGAGACCGCATCAGTAAATTGATGTTATTAAACGCATTGTTGTGTATAATTGATTATTGAATAGTAAATGCATATAAGTCGAAGTTTATCTGTTACTTTTATCCTAAGAGGGTAAAAGCGATATCAGGCCCCTCGGTGATTTTGATTTGACTTATGTATCGGGCCGGGTCAGGACTGAATTGATGTGTTTAATTAAGTTCTAGGTCAAATAAATCTGAGATCAAGAAACTGATTGCTGGGACAATAAGTATGACAATGTTTCATGAGATTGTCCGCACGATATCAAAACAGAGGACTATACAATCCCTTATCTAAAGGACAGGTTACTGATAAGATCAGAGTTCGACAGCATCTTGAGAGCTACGATTGCTAATCAAGTTGTACTTGCATTTTTGGTTTCTAGACTTATTGAAGTGGGAGACTGTTGGATTAGTGTCTAAGCCCGTAACCATATTTGGTAGGTACTTGATCCGGTTGTGCATGGTCATTTTGGGTTGCCTTCACTAAAGCAACTTGACTGGAGAAATAAATAGAGAAAGAGGTTATTATAATTTATTAATATATTATAAGCATAATATATTAAAGGCGAAATCATATTTGTTTAATTAATATTGGTCAATAATTATAGAGGAATTAATTTTGTGATCAAGTGTAATTAATTAAAGTCGAGGGGCTAAATTGTAATTATGTGATAGTTATAAAGTAGGGCAATGATTACCCTAGATATAGGTTGGACGAATTCAAGGGATAAGGAATCCTTGAAATCATCCAAGGATAAGGGTTATCAAGTCTTATCTTATGGTTACTTGGTGGGCAAGCAACTAGACAAGGATAAGGACTGAAACCCTAATCTCTACCCTATATAAAGACCCCTAAGGCCATAGAAATCATCCCACTTCATCCCTAGGGTTCCTAGAGCCGATTTCTACCTCTCCTCTTCTCTCTCTATTGCCTCCCCAATTGTTTGTGGTATTTGTGAGCCATTAGAGGTACTACACTTGTGGTACTTGCTTTCAAGACTTACGGTTTGAAGATTTGAGTTGTTATTGCAATATAACAACAAGAGGTATGTGATCTATCTTTTTATGTGAATTTTGAAAATACTAGGAGCATGCTAGGGTTCTTCATGTTTTCATGATGTTGTGTATCTAATGGAGAAAAACGTAGATCCGAATCTAGAGTTGCATGCACACATAGGATTATTTGTTCAAACCCCATCAGTGGTATCAGAGCCTTTGGTTAACTTGTTTTCTATTAGTATTATACTATTGTATGAACATGACATATTAGGGTTAATAGCCAATAAACCCTAGGAGGCAATATTTTCGAGACTAGGGTTCTTAAACCCTAATTTGCGAAATTTTGAAAGGGTTTTTCAAATCCTTTCCTTTAGTGATTTCAAAATCTAGGGTTTTCAAACCCTAGGATTTTCGAGATTAGCCTCCTCCCAAGATAAGATCCTAAATTTTAGGGATTTGGATAATCTCATATCTTGTAATTATCTTTTAATGGTTAAATATGGTAATTAAAGATTTTGAATTATCCTATCCCATGATTTTCGAAATTTAAAGGGATTAAAAGGATTAGGATAAATTAATTTTTTAATTGGTAATTATCCTTCATGATTTAAATAATCCCTTATGATTTAATAATAGTTTAATTCAAGATAATTATTAAATCAAGAGTTTTAATATTTAAAATTTTAATGGTATTAAATTTCGACAGGCTACAATGGTTGAGGGTTTTAGAGATTGAAGGATGTTCTCAGGATTCAATGCAGATACCTAGTACCTTAGGATCCTTATATCAACCCCAAAACAATACCTACATTTTAACAATTAGAATAAAATACTTCAAATCTATTATCCCATATTTTCCTAGTTCGCCTAAATCAGAAGAAGAAAAAAGAACCAATAGCTTCACTACCGTCATAGCAGTGAAACCCATAGTTCCCAATCGATCATTCAGTAGTCTCGAAACTTATTTCTCTATCATTTGAAATCGGTAGGATTTTATTCCTCTCCCTATCATTTGGAAATATGCAAGATTTCAGAAATTGATCGCTCTATCTATAATTTAGAAATCTATAAGATTTCAAGAACAAATTATACTATTACGTAACTCATACATACTTGTTTATGACTACATAGTGTAAAACAACCTAATGTATCCGTCTAAACATATGTCACACCTCTACTCGGCCGATGGCACAAATTTCAAGTGACGACAGTACATAGATTTCCCAAATGACAGAGTGCCAAACATAACTAGTTAATTAAACTAAAACCTATGTCTTCGAGCTGATACTCCTTTCTTGACTTGATCTTTACTCCATCCTAGGAACACATGCGATTTTTGAAAACATCAACTTGATGTTGGTGAGTTCACATGCTTTGAGGTAAAAGTATAATAAACTCTTTTGAAAACTTACTAGAAATTTTATGATTCTTGATTTCATATGTTTTATTATGCCAACTCCAAGATTTTTTTATGACACTCTACTAATCTTATCTAGTTATCTTTATAGGATGTTTTATTAATCCTAGTTTACCATCTTTGTAGGATTTCTAATGATCCTATCTTATTATCTTTTTGGATATTTTATTAATCCTAATTTACTATCTTTGAAAGATATCTAACGATCATATTTCATTATCTTTTAGGATGTCTTATTAATCCTAACATATTTTATCTAGCACTCTAAGGTGTCCCTAATGGTACTCGGATCTTTAAGTTGTTTGGAAGACAGCTTCTTGCTTTTCCGTCCAGTTGAAAGACACACCTTTTTGCATCAATGTGGTGAGGGGTTTGACTATCTTGGAAAAATTATGGATAAACCTTCGGTAGTAGCCTGTGAGACTCAAGAATTGATGGATTTCTGTTGGTGTTTTCGAGATCGCCCAGCCTTCAATGGCCTTGATCTTGTGAGGATCTACATTAATCCCTTCCTCATTGACTACATGACCTAAAAAGTTTACACTACGGATCCAGAACTCACATTTGGAGAGCTTCACATATAATCTTTCAGCTCTTAGGGTTTCCAAGATTTGATGGAGGTGTTGACCATTCTCTTCTTTGTTTCAAGAGGATATAAGAATATCGTCGATGAAGACGATCACACAATTATCAAGGAATGGGTGGTAGACTCGATTCTTGAGGTCCATAAATGCAGCGGGGGCATGTGTTAGACCGAAGGGCATCAAAACAAATTCGTAATGACCGTATTGAGTTCAAAAGGCAATTATTGGAATGTTCTCTTCTCGGAGTCGAAGTTGATGATAAATGGATATTAGGTCTATTTTGGAGAAGTGACTAACTCCTTGAATCTGTTCAAATAGATCGTATATCCGAGGAAGTGGGTATCAGTTTCTGACAGCGAGCTTGTTTAATTCCCTATAATCGATGCATATTCTGAAGGATCCATCCTTTTTCTCGACAAACAAGACCGGAGCTCCCTAGGGTGAGAAGCTTGGTCGAATAAATCCTTTGCTCAACAACTCACTTAGTTAGCTGGATAACTCCTGCATTTCAGTGGTAGCTAACCTGTAGGGTGATTTGGCAATTGATGTGGCTCCTGGTATTAGGTCGATTCGGAATTCGACTTGCCTTTCTAGGGGTATCCCCAGAAGGTGTTCTGGAAATACATCCGGGAAGTCACATGCCAGTAGGATGTATTTAATGTTCACTTCTTCTCTGGTTTTATCCACAACATGAGCGAGGAAAGCATAGTTTTTGTTGTACATACACTTTTGTGCCTTGATGCACAAGATAAGATGAATATTGGATCCAGGTTTATCACCATAGATTATTAGGGTTTCGTGGTTGGGAAGGTAAAGGAGAACGACCTTCTCGTGACACATAATATCAGCATGATGGGGGCTTAACCAATCCATGCCGATTATCACATCAAAACTCCTAATATTTACCGACATCAAATCTATTTGAAAAGAGTGATTGTTTAGTGTTAATGTTCACCCTACATAGTCATCTTTGGTTGTTTCAGTTTTCCCATTAACCATTTCTACCGTGATGGCTTCGTTGAACTTCTAAGGTTGTTGATTTAGTAAGTGTTTGAACTTATTGCAAACAAAGCTTCTCTCGGCTCCGCTATTAAATAAAATTCATGCATAAGTGTTGTTAATTAGAAACGTACCGGTAACAACCGTTTGGTCAAGGACTACTTCACTTTCACCCCATGTCAATACCCTCCCTAATGCTCCTGCCTCGTGGTTGTTGGCTTTAGGGCCATCATGCTTGAAATGGCTAGTTTCTCCACACCCATAACAAGTGTAACTAGCCCCAACATTGTCATTGTTGTTATTGTTGTTGCGATTGTTGTTGTTGTTGCTGTTTGACTGTTGGTTCTATTGAGGCTGAGTTCTACAGTATCTTACGGTATGAACCTTTCAATTGCAACTCATGCAATGCATCTCCCGACATTCTCTATGATGGTCACAATTGCATTTGCTACACTTGGGTAGGGTCCCTGAGTATTGTTTGGGAGCAGTTGGTATGGATAAGGCTGGAGCATGTGGTGTTGAGGTGACCTGAGCGGTAACAGCGTAGACTGCTACTATTTATACCTTCTTTGATGACTCTGAGTTTTGTCTCGCTTTTCGCTTGCTGTTCTTGCCTTTCTTGTGATCACCTTCCTTTTTAACTTCAGCTTCTCCTACTTTGACACCCTTCTTGTTTCCATGGTTATATAACTTCTTGTCTAGCCTTTTAGCACTATCATACGTTTCAGGGTTTGCTGCAATTACATTTCCTTGAATTGGAGAGGTCAACCCCCAAATGAATCTTTCAATCTTTTTCCGTTCACACGTGATCATTCCAGGACATAAGAGTGGCAATTCACCGAACCTTGAGATATATGCATCAATGTCAGAGTTTTGGACTATGAGATTCCACAGTTCCTGCTCCAACTACTGGCTTTCTCCCCTTGGGCAGTACTCGGCCATCAGCATTTCCTTAAGATCTTCCCATAACATAGCATTTGCTACAGGGAGTGTCATGGCCTCCAAATGGCCATTCCACCAAGAGAGAGCTTGATTGATGAATGTGAAAGCAGCAAACTTCACCTTGCACTCATTGTCAGACCCTAGAGCTCCTGGTCCAGCTTTTTCACCTCGCCCCTCGAGTAGTATTCTTCTAGCATTAGCTCCTTTAAGTCATCCCAGCTCATGCAATTAGCTATTGGGAGTGTCAACGACTTGACTTTGTTGTTCCACCAAGAGAGAGTTATGTCTGTGAAAGTGCATGGTTTCAGGGCACACACATATCTCAAATATTGATTCGGTCTTCTCGAACCATCATGTTAAAGCAATGACACCTCCAGTGCCATCAAAGGATCTAGTTTTAGCATTCGTGAAGACTTTATATGAACACTCCCTAGGGTGTCCATGACTATCACCATGGTTATAAGGGTTAGCACCACTACCTGCCCCACTAGTTCCGCTTACATTAATCTGCATCATGGTTGCTGCCACGATGGTGGTTACTACTACTTGGAATACAGCAGGGTCATACTGAGGAGGTGGCGGTGGTGGTGGATTCGATGGTGGGTTGTTTTTCTTCCAGTTAGACTTCTTTAGAGGCATCTTTCTCTATAATGATTTAAGAGAAAATGATGATAAGTCCTCTATAGTGGTCATGAGTCAGGAGACATTGACAAGATATATCTTATCCTGACTATTGTAGTGTTCTATTAAGTGATTTACACTGGAAGTCTACTAATATAAGTAAACAATCGCCATGAAGTTTATAGCAACACTTGGAATTGGATTTGTATAGTGTGATTCATGATTAATCTCCCTATATTCACATAGTGTACACAAATTATATATAACTAAAACTAAACAGGGCTTCGAATAAGTGATCCTACTCTAAGTCCACAACCAAACAAGGAACAGGAAGTAAAGCTAAATCACCCATTCTAGGTCTATGAAATCTTACTTATATATAACATATATGTATACACTTAGCAATTAAAGATATATCAACAAGGGTTCTTTGTTTTCACGCGTTTGACTCTAGTGTTGTAGTGCTATAAAATACTCCTATAGTATTTTACCTTTTATGTTTGGTTCTAGTGTTCCTTTGTATAGAGTTGGTAAGTTTCAAACTTGTTGCAACCCCAAAATCACTCCCAAACACATGTTGGTCGTATCTCAGATAAATAAAATTGATCAGGCTATATTTATCCCAAATATGATTACATAAATGTCCATGTTTAACCGTAGTGTTCAACTCATCCAAATACTTTTGTGTAGTTTCTTACTGTGCTATTGTTTCTAGTATGTATGCATGTTTAGTATACTTCTTATAAAATACTTATATTTTAAAAGTATAATTTTAGTCAAAGCACTTTGGCCCCATTGTATTTATAGTTGTATATCATACATGGTTTGATATAGTTAGTTCACTATAAACAACGCTCTGATACCAATCTGTCACACCCCCAAACCGAAATGGCGGAAACGTTCAGGGGCAGAGGACGTCGTGTACAGTATCACAATAGTTGTATAATAGTAATCAAAGTAAACAACGACCATTACATTGATAATAAATTGTTAACATTGTATTTGCAACATTGTTTGTATAACATCAAAACGTATAGCAAAAACTATAGACAAGACATTGTGGATGCTCCATCTTCTAAAAATCTTTAGTGTACCTGTCTACCGGTTCCCTAAGAATACAAGTGATTTTGAAAGTGTGTCAACATTTAAGTTGGTGAGTTCATAAGCATGTTTTTGTGATGGAAAATTTGTTATTGTTCCTTGAAAAGCGTTAGTATGTTTCTCCAGAAAATCCAATATTTTCTTTAGTAAATGAAATGTAGTCTTAGGCCTTAAGACCAAAATGTATGTTTGTTACTATACTTTGTAATAGAATAAGTAGTCTTATTAATGAATAAAACCATATCATGTATGTTTTCCCTAAATTGTATGTCATACTAGAGTGCTCTCTACTTGGAAAGTAGTGTATCGTAATAGTGTTTGTATGAAAATCGTTGTATGAATGCTTGGATACCACCAGCTATAATGTATAGTAGCAGTGTTTGTATGAAAACCTTTGTATGAATGCCTCGATACCACCAACTTTAATGTATAGTAGTAGTGTTTATATGAAAATCTTTGTATGAATGCCTGGATACCACCAATTGTAATGTATAGTAGTAGTGTTTGTATGAATGCTTGGATACCACCAACTGTAATGTATAGTAGTAGTGTTTGTATGAAAATCTTTTTATGAACGCCTGGATACCACCAGCTGTAGTGTAAAATATTATATTGTAGTTTCATTATATAAAATAAAACCATTAAAGTAGTGTTAATCCCGTAAAAAAATGTTTTAGTTAATACTATTGTGAGTTTCATATAATCATGCTAATCTGACTAGTGGCCTCTACGACGTTCTTCAGGCGTCGGAATATTATGACATTTGTCACCCCAGGCGTGCCGGCCTAACTGTAGCTAACAATTTAGATGCGAGGTTGTCAATCCCGTATAGATCTATACACAAAGTCACGCTCTCCCTCCAGGAGACATTGTTATAATTTATAGGACTTGGACCTGTACCCCGATAGGTACATGTGAAGTAATGCCTTACAACCTGGTATTAACTATTTTACGTGTACTGTTATAGTGCTCTCTTGTTGTATCACCTCATAGCAGTATACTTTGTAATGTAAAATAATTATACTTAAATAACTATTTAGTAGTGTATCCTTGAATCAGTGAAATAGAGTAGTGTTCAATAAACTATACTTATTATAGTTTATATTCTTGTTGTTGAATGGTGATATTTAACTTGTCAAATAGTGTAGTGTTTCCCAAACTATATCTATTATAGTTTAAATGTACGTTCTTGTTTTGTGTATTGAAATTAGTAAAATAACATAGTGGTTCACAAACTATACCAATTATAGCTTAAATGTCTACTCTGTAATATACTGAAACCTTTGCAATTTAACTAAGTGTATAAAGTGGTAGTAAGAGGTTCGTGAAAAATACCCTTTTGCTCAACGTGTTACCAAGGGATATATATATATATATATATATATATATATATATATATATATATATATATATATATATATAATGTAGCGATAAATCAGTTTGAATCAATTGCAAATGGTTTGAAACGGTTCGAAATCGTTTGAATATTAACACAAGAGTCCTTGTGTTTTACTTGTATTCCCCATTAAAAATATTGAAAAATAGTGAAAACGTAGGGGTATAAACTCACCTCTAGTATGTTCGAGTCTGGATAGTAGAACTGTGGAGATGGTCCTCGACTAGCGTACATGGAAATAACGGTATCCTAATATTATTTAAACACGAAATCATATTTAAATTAGCAAAATAGATAATTTTAGTGTTAGACAACACTTAATTTATGTAAAGAATACTTACAAAAATTTCTGAGAATTATTTGGAGTGTTGACAGGTGTTTTCGGTCTAGCCTTCACCGAAATCCCATGATTTCGGTCTTAAAACCTCAGCCGAGAACCAAGTTCACGGTCCTAAAGGGTTCTCGGTCTGGATGAGTTCTCGGTCCAAGCAGTTTTTGGTCAACTTTAAGATTTGAAGATTATTCTTGGTGTTCTTCGTGAAGATTACGAAAGACTCGAATGATTTTTTTTTGAAGACAGGAAGATTTTTTTTGAAGACAGGAAGATTCTTGGATGATACTTGAGAGCAAAATGAGTGTTTTGGTTGGAAAAGTGAGAAATGACTCATGTTTTCGAGTGGAAATATATACCGAGAGGGTTCTATGTTGGAAGGGATTTCTCGGCAGAAGAGGGTTTGCGGTCCGAGGATCTTCAGCCGAAAAAGGTTGTCAGTGCAAGGTTGTCGGTTCCAAAGGAAAAGTTTTGATTTTTAAATGCATTTTATTCCTTTAAAATAAAATAGTTATATATATAATAAACATCATTTATATATAATTTATATAATATTCTAACCCTTATGAACTTAACGAAATAAATAAAATCGAAATTTTATTTAAAAAGGGTTTGACTTTTGTTGACTTGAAAATAACGTGTTGTTACATAGGGATCCACAACTCATGCTAGGAACTTTCACTCTCACTGTCGATTGCCTTATGCATACAAATTATACCTAATCTAGCATCCCATGCTTCCTAAGCTACAAGGCATCACATAACAGGCCAATCTAACACAGACTGAATAGACTAGCATGCAAGTCTACAAGCTCATACAGTAGGCATACAAGACATCTCTCGTAGTATTCTATCATGAAAACACAAAGTAGAACGTTAACCCTAGCTAGCATGCGATTCACAAATTCATAAATCAAATCATATCAGATAACATGTATGAGTATTTTAGGGAAAACTTACTTGAGCTCGGCTAATTGCATTCACCACACCCTTTCTTGTCTTAGAAAACTCTTTTCTTAAAAATACATTTGTTTCTGAAAAACTTTGCCAAATCCTTAGTTTTCTTGTCTTAGAAAACTCTTTTGAAAAAATTTATCAAATCCCAAAATAAGACCCGAAATTTTCATTTTTAAATTACTATAATAGTAAATAATATAATTTTCACAAAATCAAAGCATTTAAAGTTTTATCAATACATCATCGATCAAAGTAAATCATAAAAGGCGGAAACTTGTGGTGTGTGCTCTTCAATCATCTCAAGCTATTCCCTTTGAAAACAAAAGTACCTGAAACATAAATTGAAAACAGTAAGCACAAAGTTTAGTGAGTTCCCTAAGATACCACATACCATACATACATATCACATAACGGGCACTATCCAATGAGTATAATAGGTCCGCCCTAACTTGCATAATGGGCCCCACTGTAGGGTTTCAAAGCACTCCATGGATGATGGCAGTGGGCCCCTTTGATGAATTCTAGGTTAAAAGCCCAAGACTTTTCTTTTCCCTATAAATAGTTATGTATTATTCATTATTTGGGTTAAGAGTGAGGCAAAATGTAGCTGCCACGTGAGGTTTCTTATGTAGTGTTAGATTCTTTAATCTATGCTGAAAGTGTAATTTATTCCTCATATTTGAATAAATCGAGTGATCATTCGACCTAATCTTCATATTTGTGTTTGTTCTTATTTTCCGCATCTTGTTCATCAAATCTCAATTAGGGTTTTATTCCCAACAAGTGGTATCAAAGCGGGTCTTTGAAGATCTATTGATTTTTGAAGTATCGGTTCTTGATTTGATGATTTTCTGCACAAGTTATTGAAGATTATTGGTGTTTTGGCATTTTGGAATCAAAATTTTGTTCAAGTTACTTTTCATGGAGATCTATGGTGTTCTTCTACTGTTCAAATTGTATTTTTTTTTAATCTGATTCGTTGTTCTGTTCATATTAGATATGTTCTTTTGCCTAAATCCAAAAATCCCTTTGTTTTAACCCAATTGGATCTATTCGAATCTGATTTTGATCTGGCCCCATCTCTTGGTCGTTCACTGTTCATGGTCCATATGTTATTATCGATCCATTTTTTCTTTTCTTTGGCCCTAATATTACATTTGAGTCTCCGATTGCATCTTGTTATGTGCTCAATTCGATAATTCTTGTTTGTCAATTTCAACATCCGTGGCTATCGACTAAAGATATTGGGTTTTAATCCCAACAAAAAGTTTGGGCGATCGTTTTTGTTTCCTGTTCTCACCTGTTGCACAATTTTTTTAATCGATATCTTATCTTGTTGGAGTCTAATAATCGAAATCCAAGTTGTATGATTTATTTGACATCGATTATGGTCGATCGTTTGTTATGGTTATGATAAATCTTATTGATCTAGAAATCGATTTTGAAAGTGCAATTTGATGGGTGTTATATTGGTATTTCGAGCACCAGTGTTGAACAGACGAAGAGTGGATGAACAAATCTGAGTTTTGATTTTGATGGTCAAACAAATAAAAATCAAATTGGAATGAATGATTTCACCTGTGAATTTAATAGATACGAATGACATGTGAATCGTAATCGGCATTCCATTTGGTAGCGTTCGGAACTAGAACATGATTGGGTCTTCATATACCGATTTGCTGTGCAATGGGTCTTGGCATGTTGAGCCTTAAATCGGAAGTGTGGTCAAACTTCAAGGCCAAAATTGTTGTGAAAAGTTCTTACCTGTGAACGAATGAAAAACGAATCAATCTCATCTGGATGAACATTGGTCAAAATCGAAAAGTCAAAATTGATGATCTGCGAATGCCAAATTGCCAACGAACGAAACTAGGCTCGTTCTTCACTCACGAACATTCGTTGACTGTGATTCACAAGCGAACCTCTGCTTAGGTTTGGGGTATAATCGACGGCCTTGGAACCAACCTGGAACGAACTTGGGTTCGCGCGATCATGCTTAGAACCGAATGGAACCGAATGTTCGGTTGGGTTCACTTTTTGGGTGTGTAATCAAACGAACCTTACAATCACAAGCGAAACTCATAGAAGAGACGGTCATAGACTCGAACATTTGAAGCGAACCTAAGATTCGCTTCTGGTTGACAAGATTCGCATCTTGTGCTTGGAACGAAAGTGTAAATTTGGAGGATGTTGATTTCTTGGATACATAGGTTAGTCGCGAGTTATGTCGCTGTATTCATTCATCTGCATCTAAATGGGGAAGATAACTCAATGTTTCAGTTTTGGTCCCTGCAACTTCAGCAAATTGACATTTTTGGTCCCTGTTGTTTTCACAGTTTGGAAGTTTTGATCCATTTTTAGAAACTGTTACAATTAAAGGGGGGAATTGATGCAAAATTACCATTCCAGCCCCTGTCTTTCAGCAAGTGACAGTTTCTGCCCAATATTTATAAAAATTTACAAATTTAAGGGTTGGTGAACAGTTTTGAATTCTTTAATGCACATATTTTTTCATGAACAGAAAAATAAAGATTCCATCAAGTCTTGGCGATTCGAAAAGTCGTTTTTCATGGTCACGTCAAATTTTCACGACTTTTTCGGATTTTATACTTCAGCGTTTATATCATTTTGTCACGGGGGAGCTTAGTAAATTTTTTATCCATTCAAGATCATTCTCATGACCATTTGAAGGCTTTATAATCATGTTTTTTATTATAAATCGGGGGAGAATTTGGTATGGTCATTCGAAATTGGATTTGTAACTTTTCAAATTTGAAGATTTTTTTATAAAGCTTGTGGTAGAATTATGAAGGTAGCTTTTACAGCGGAAGTTCTTCATCGAG
The DNA here is from genome assembly GCF_052625555.1 of Lactuca saligna. Classification (NCBI taxonomy): domain Eukaryota; kingdom Viridiplantae; phylum Streptophyta; class Magnoliopsida; order Asterales; family Asteraceae; genus Lactuca; species Lactuca saligna. The sequence goes on along the minus strand of NC_136422.1, from coordinate 166,969,181 downwards.
CTCTGCTAAAGCTTTTACATAGAAGTATCCTTTACAACGGAAGTTCTTTATCGAGCTCTGCTAAGGACTTGTTATATCTCCGACTTCTAGTATTTTCTATATCAAGTGGCATTACGAATCTTAAAGTTTGGGTTGTTACATGATATTTTTTGATGGCTTATATCATTAGCTTATTTGAAGATCATTGTGACTTGGAGGGGGAGCTCTTCAAAGACAAGAAGTGATTCGGTTTCTTTGTTCTGAAATGGCTTTTTATGGCGGGTTTGGTTTTCATGAAGATTCTTTGGGATTACATTCGAAAATGAAGTTTAAAGACATTACTTCATTGCTTGATTTATATATCCTAGAGCCCATGTTTGAAGACTATTGAAGAATAAAGATTCGTGGATTGCTTCATATATTCCTCGTTTCAGATCTTTTTATTTCCTAGATGCTTGTTTTGGAAGTTAAAGCATTGTGATCCATTCCATACTTTGAGGGGGAGATTGTAGGGTTTCAAAGCACTCCATGGATGATGGCAGTGGTCCCCTTTGATGAATTCTAGGTTAAAAGCCCAAGACTTTTCTTTTCCCTATAAATAGTTATGTATTATTCATTATTAGGGTTAAGAGTGAGGCAAAATGTAGCCGCCACGTGAGGTTTCTTATGTAGTGTTAGATTCTTTAGTCTATGCTGAAAGTGTAATTTATTCCTCATATTTGAATAAATCGAGTGATCATTCGACCTAATCTTCATATTTGTGTTTGTTCTTATTTTCCGCATCTTGTTCATCAAATCTCAATTAGGGTTTTATTCCCAACACCCACCCAATGAGTATAACGGGCCCCACCTAACGGCCCCCGCCCAATGAGTATAATGGCCCTTCCTTAACTCATATAACAGGCCTCGCCCACATACAGTTCATATCGGCATAATAGGTAATAGCATACATAGAAACCATCGGGCCCCGCCAAGTAAGCATATATACACATATACATACAAGTTTCACACAGACAACGAGTATTCTAACATAACAGATCATGGGTCGGAATTCGTGCCTTTGACCTACTAAACAGAATGAGGAAACTCACCTCGCATTATCGAATCTCGTAGAAAGAATCCCTGGCTATTGGCCCGCTAACAGAATCCCCATGCTACCAGTCACAAAATAATCATCCAATCAATAATCGGATCCTAACCTACACTGAGAGTCCAAGCTAGGGTAAAAGACCTTTTTACCTTTCCATAACATGGGCCAAGACCCAAGTCCAATTGTCCAAAGGCCCAAAACTCCAACATAAACACCCAAAGCACAACTACGGCCCAAATTTCCAAATTGGGCCCTCAAAACCCTTTATGGGCCTAAAATCCAAAGGAGCCCCAAAGTTACAAACCAGACGCCCAAAAAGTAGTCTAATGGCCAACAAGGACCAAACTAAGAAAACACAACAATGTCCCAAACCTCAAAAGCACAAAATCAATCAATGGGGAGTACACCCAGCGTACTAGATACATACGCGCCGCGTACTCAACCATAATGCACAACATACAACTTCCTGATGCACAATCCTTGCATTATGCTAAGTGTACCTCCTCGTACACCCAACATACTAGCTCTTAATGGGTTAAGCCTAGATGTCCAAAACATAGATCTGGTCCCTAGGCAAGGTATTCACCAATAAAGTTTCCAACTTTACTCACAAACATGTTTTAATGGGACTCAACACCTAAAAAGGAACTTAATAAGAGCTTACTACATCCATGGACCAAAATATTCCATACAATTTCCATTTTTATGAATAAGGAACCTTATTGGAGCTTAGATAAAACATTCATTACTTCTCGAGTAGATAAAAAACTCACCTTTACATCAAGAGACTAAAAAATGTCAAAGAAAGTCTATAAAATAGATCCAATCAAAAGATCATCAAGGTTAAAGCTTTTTACCTTAGGAAGCTTGAAAATGGAAAGCTACTCTTGGATCTAGAATCTCAAGCCACACCTCCAAATGACTCTCTTCTTCTCCTTCTTCACAAAGCACCCATTAAGCACATTCCATGCTCAAAATCACCAAATTGCAGCTAGGGTTCGATTTTAAAGCTAAAAAGGGATGGAGGCTAAAGGTATTAAGGTGTGACAAAAGCCAAGTTATTACACCATTTTTGTGGGATATAAACCAAAATATGTTATTTGGAAAATATTGCTTGAAACTAGTTAAAAGTACCAAAGATTTAGTTTTACAAAAAAGAAAACTTAAAAATCTATCATTTTATGTAGAAGTGGATTTTTTAACAAAAAGTTGTCATAACTAGGTTATGGTACCATTTTTGTGGGTTTTAAACAAAAAATGTTGTTTAAAACATATAAAGTTAACCTGACTTAAATATCACAAAAATGTAAAAATAAGTTTTACATAGATATATTTCACTATTTGTGACGTTAAAAGTTAAAAACTAGAAAATGGACATTTTCATACTAAGGACTCACTTATTAGTGCTAGATGTAAAATAGTTGTTCTTTATGAATATCTAAGCATGCTATCCTCTCTCTCTCTCTCTCTCTCTCTCTCTCTCTATATATATATATATATATATATATATATATATATATAATGGGTACAAATCAAAGATTATAATAAACTATAATAAGCATAGTTTATGCGGCATTAACACTATTGCAACATTTTTGAACGAGACGAATAACTATATAAAAGATTTATATAATTATTTTATACTAATTTATTATCATGGAAAAGTGATAGTTATGCATACACATCTTTTCATTACAACAAAACGTAAATGTGTTAGATCAATTTTTGTCAATCAAAGACTTCATCGTACCTACTAGAGTACCTACAAAAGTCCTTTATTATAACAAGAATCTCCTGTAAGAGAGCATGATACTTGTGTATAGATCTATATGAGACTGACAATCTTACACCTAGACCTGACAATTCCAAACACAAATACACGAATGTGTGAGAGACACGACACGACACGAATACATCTTGAAAATTAAGATAAAGCTTATTTTTCATCATGTAATCATATCATGTCAACTTCGCAGTTGACACGTTTTCATGATACGAATACACGAATTGTCAGGTCTACTTGCACCTAAGCTGCTTGCAACAGTTAGACCGACAGGTATGGGGTAACAAATGTCTAATATTTTGACGCCTAAAGAACGTTGTAACAGGCCATCTATGTTTTAGCACGGCTATAATAACTCACATGGGGAACCACCGATAAATTCAGTTTATGGGGAAACATACATTTAAATGGTTTTAAATAAGATTAAAACTGCATATTACTATTTTAAGTATTAAAATACTTGTACGTTTCGTTCTTAGGGTTTTTAAGACTACACCCATTTTTAAGGAAAATTTTGGATTTTCTGGAAACGAACACTATCATTTTACAAGGAAAGACTTACAATTCTTCATACAAACTCTTATGAACTCACCAACTTAGTTGTTGAAACTTTTTAAAACTACTTGTATTCTCGGGAAATCAATAAAGCATGTTGTTACAAGCTTTTGAGGATCGGACGCTAAGGCATCAAACAAGTCTTTTTATCATCATATTGTAATTAACTTTGAAACACGCAACTCTTACGACAATGTAACTTTTTCAATTATATTTATGATGATTGTGTTTTGCTTTAATCACTATTATACGTATTGTTGTGATACAATTCATGAAATCATCCACCCCCAGACATTTTCGCCATCCTGGTTTAGGGGTGCGACATAGGGTTTGGTGAAAAGAAAATGAGCTTAAATAGGGTCCAAGGCTCTAAAATAGGGTTTACATGAATTAGAAGTATGCCCCGCGTACTCCCATTACGGTTAGCGTACTCCTCACATGAGTCACAATCCTCCTTCTTCTTACGCCCAATGTAAACCGAGGTACGTCCCGCGTACTGACCTTGGCACGAGTACACCCCGCGTACTCCCTATACATGCCCCATGTACTAGGGTTAGCTGCAAACCCTACAACCTTCTGAAGCCCATAACTTCTTCATTATAAGTCTGATTTTGACGTTCCTTATATCCATGAAAAGGTGACAATAAGCTCTACGCTTTTATCAAATCACGCATGCCTTAAAATTTCGCAAATAAAGTAATGCCCGTGTTTCAAGGCTAGGCATTAATGATAATGAAATAAGTCTAGTTCAACCTTTATAACTTGTTTTGAAATAATAAAGATTTATTGTTTAAGTATTATTTATGTGCTTATACTTAATTATTATGATTTAATAAATTAATGATAAAAATAAGCGTCGAAAATAAATATTAGATAAACTTGATATCTATGAAGGAAGTTGTAGTGGTTGAAAGAAGGATTCTGGAGATATAAAGAATAACTAAATCCGAGTTATAACGAAGAAGTTATGACCTGTCAAAGTTTCGCAACAAAATCGGTCTGACGCTGTATGACATAAAAATTGAATTTATGATAAAGTGCTTTTTAGCCTTAGAGATCTAAATGAAAGTCGTAGTATATGTTAAACCGAGAGTGTGCATAAAAATAATGTCCAAATCTAACTTCGTATGAGGAAGTTGTGAATTTTCTAAGATTTGGCATAACAGTATACAGTGCGAAACTTGAATTTTAGATCGAACCATTTTTAGCCGACAGAACCTAAATGAGAATCGAAGATCTTGTCGATTGTAGTTTAAGGGTAGAAAGGCAGACGAAAATGGACGTTGGATGAAGAAGTTATGAATTTTTAATGGACTTTTCTTGTACCGGCCTGTTAAAATATAACTTAAAAAATAAGGTCAAAATTAGCCGATGGAGTCTAAATGAAAGTTGTAGAGCACGTATGTGAAAGATATGAATTTTTGAAGTTCATTCACAAACTTCGAGGCTGGAAGAACGTCCAGCGTACCAAGTGGTGCGCTTAGCGTATAAATATGTACGCCAGCGTACGAGATATGTACTCCCAACGTACATTTGTTCACAGTCTATAATTGTCCACGCAACCTACTCCATTGCGTGGTGGACACGAGTTCGTAGACTTGACGCGTCCGAGATAATCCTTTAGTTTGCCCCACGTACCATGATGTACGCCCAGCGTACTAGTTGAAGTAGCAGTACGCCCCGCGTACCATAGAGTTACGCCCCAACGTAACTCGAGTGTTCAGCCACTATAAGTAGTGAGCGAGGCCATCCGACTTTTATTTGCAAAATTCATCATCTCACCCATATACTTTCTTTTAAGTTACAATAAATACCCTTAACCCTAAAATACCATCCTAGCATCATAAGCAAGTCCCGAAGCACTCGAAGATCACGATAAAAAGAGTTTTCGAGTCGAAAATCTGTCCACGTGAAGCCCGGTTTTTGAGAAAACATCCTAGTTTTATCGGAAACGATCATTTTAAGAGACGAAGTGATGCACGATTATCGTTAAATCATGTGGGTGTGTGGTCACTTTCATCTTACACATAAATATGAAGTATTTTCTATAAAATACGTGTTATGTGTATAAATTTTGTTTGTTTATTTGAGATGGATGGTGAATGAAGTTTTTATACATGTTTAGAATGATTTAAACTGTATATGTATTTTTATCTACAAATATGTTGGGTGTAACATGGGTAGATGAAATAGTTGATGTGTGTTAAAATGATGAGAGGCCTCGTTGTTGTTGTTGTTCCATTCATCTAGCGGGGTATAGATGACGACCACAGATTATTGTAGACAGTCCTGTGGAACGCTAGCAGGCTCGCAACCTTAGGTGTTTTGAACTTAGTGTTCACCAGTTGTACTCCATCCCCCATGGTTGCCTTATTTGACACGTATTGCTAAGGAATCCCCTAAGAAGTGCTGTCGCCCCGATGATGATCCTTAAACTAAGTCCCTTATGATAAGTGTTTAAGGACGTAATGTTAGGATAACGGGAATGGGTAATCTGGGATATTGTTGGTTGATGAAATTAATAAATTTATTTATTGTGGGTTGAAAACCCTATATGCTCACCAGGCTCCCAAGCCTGACCCACTCAGCTTTTTATACTATAGGTAGTGGACCCAGAGCATAGTTGGATGATGAAGAGGGATTTTTGGATTATAGGCCATTAAATGTAAATATCTGTTGTAAGGTCTATAATATACTATTTATGCTTTTGGTCTATATCGATGTGGACATCTCGAGTTTTGTAATGAAATGAAAAATACATTTCTTTAAAAAATTATTTGATAAATTTTTATCATATTTTGTTTTGGGACAAATTCTGCATATATTTATCGGAGATATTACTCTGATTTTATTTTAAAAGCATAAACTAAATTGGTCTTTTCTAGCCGATAACTTGGGGGATGCCACAGTTGGTATCAGAGAATTAGTTAAAGCGAACTAGGAATTTGTAGGATTTCTAGACTTAATCTTAGAATGCTAAATGATGATTGTGAGATGAGCGTCTACCATATTTTAGACACAAGCACTAGTATATTTTAGGAAAGATGACTAAAATTCTTTTATGTTTTAAATGCAATATGTTTTCCATATATGCCATTAATTGTTCGGATCTATGGTCTGTTTCCGACCGAATCTGGAAACCTTATATGTTAAGGATTCTAAGCGTACGACTATGCTATTAGAACTAGCATGTAACGTTTCGGAGTGATAAGGATAATTTAATATCTATCGTGAATAAAGATCTAAATTCTCCTTATTTTGTGTATAGATTAATAGATTATAATGGCAAGAACTCGAAGTGAAGATGGAAATGCAAACAGAAACCAATAACCTCAACTCCAAGTGATGGAACAGGTGCCTATAGCAGAAGTTGCACTAGAACCAATCACAATGGATGGAGTACAAGCCATGATTCAGACAATGATGGCTGAAGAAAGGGAGGAAATGAGACAATTGTTACTGAACAACAGGAGTGAACCTTCAATGCCTGTTGAACAACCAGAAGTAAATGATGATCAATCAGAGCGAACGAACGATTCAAACATTGGAGGATATGCTGAGAGCATGTACCCTGGAATTCCAAGGTAATTGGGATGAACATTTACCTTTGGTAGAATTTTCCTACAATAATAGTTTCCAATCGAGCATTAAGAAGGCACCTTATTAAGCTTTGTATGGACAAAAGTGTCGAACACCGTCATGTTGGGTTGAAGCTGGAGAAAAGCAGTTTATGGGACCTGAGATAGTTCATCAGACTGCTGAAAAGTTGAAAGTAACTAGGGAAATGATGTTAGCAACTCAGGATCGTCAAAAGATTTATGCTAACAAGAAAAGACAACCGATAACATTCAAAGTTGGAGATTCGGTTTTACTTAAAGTCTCGCCGTGGAAGAGACTTATAAGATTTGGTAAAAGAGGAAAGTTGAGTCCAAGGTTTATTGGACCGTTTAAAGTTCTTCAGAAGATTGGGAACCAATCTTACAAGCTAGAACTACCAGAAGAACTAGATGGTATTCATAACACTTTCCATGTGTGTTATTTGAGGAAGCGTACGGGAGAAGTTCCCGACATTATTCCAATTTCTGAATTAAGGCTGGATGAAAGCAAGAGGTTAATTGAAGAACTTGAAGAAATTGTTGACCGTAAGACTAAGAAGTTGCGATGCAAAATGGTCGATTTAGTGCTTTTGCGATAGAAACATACGATTGGGTCAAATTTCACCTGGGAAACATAGAGTGACATAATGAGTCACTACCCACATTTGTTTGCTGATGTATGATTCCAGGGACGGAATCATCATAAGGGGGAGATGATTGTAACGCTCGTGTTTCTAGGCTAGGAATTAATGATAATGCAATAAGTATAGGTCAACATTTGTAACTTGTTTTGAAATAATAAGATGTATTGTTTAAGTATTATTTATGTGCTTATACTTAATTATTACAATTTAATAAATTAAGGATAAAAATAAACGTCGAAAACAAATATTAGATAAATCTGATATCTATGAAGGAAGTTGTAGTGGTTGAAAGAAGGATTCCGAAGATATAAAGAATAACGAAATCCGAGTTATAACGAATAAGTTATGACATGTCGAAGTTTCACAACAAAACCGGTCCGACGTTGTATGACATAAAAAGTGAATTTACGATAAAGTGCTTTTTAGCCATAGCGATCTAAATGAAAGTCATAGTATACGTTAAACCGAGAGCGTGCATAAAAATAATGTCCAAATCTAACTTCGTATGAGGAAGTTGTAAATTTTCTAAGATTTGGCATAACAGTATACAGCCCGAAACTCGAATTTTAGATCAAGCAATTTTTAGCAGACACGACCTAAACGAGAATTGAAGATCTTGCCGATTGTAGTTTAACGGTAAACAGACAGACGAAAACGGACGTCGTATGAAGAAGTTATGAATTTTTAACAGACTTTTCCTGTCCCGACCTGTTAAAATATAACCTTAAAAATAAAGTCAGAATTAGCCGACGGAGTCTAATCAAAAGTTGTATAGCATAATTTCACTTATGTGTGGATATAAAGAACGTCAAAAACAGAGCACGTATGCGAAAGATATGAATTTTTGAATTTCATACACAAAGTTCGAGGCAGGAATAACGCCCAACATACTTTTGTTCACGGTTCATAATTGGCCACGTAGCCTACTCCATTTCATGGTGGACACGTGTTCGTAGCCTTGACGCATCCGAGATAATCCTTTAGTACGTCCCGCGTACCATGATGTACGCCCAGCGTACTGGTTGAAGTAGCAGTACGCCCCGTGTACCATAGAGTTACGCCCAACGTAACCCGAGTGTTCAGCTACTATAAATAGTGAGTGAGGCCATCCGACTTTTGTTTAAAAAAATTCATCCTCTCACCCCTATACTTTCTTTTAAGTTACAATAATTACCCTTAACCCTAAAATAACATCCTAGCATCATAAGCAAGTCCCGAAGCACTCGAAGATCCTGATAAAAAGAGTTTTCGAGTTGAAACTCTGTCCATGTGAAGTCCGGTTTTTTTGAGAAAACATCCTGGTTTTATCGAAAATGATCATTTTAAGAGACGAAGTGTTGCCCGATTATCGTTAAATCATGTGGGTGTGTCGTTATTTTCATCTTACACATAGATATGAAGTATTTTCTATAAAATATGTGCTATGTGTATAAATAATTTTTGTTTATTTGAGATGGATGTTGAATGAAGTTTTTAGTCATGTTTAGAATGATTTAAACTGTATATGTATTTTTATCTACGAATATGTTGGGTATAACATGGGTAGATGAAATACTTGATGTGTGTTAAAATGATGATAGGCCTCGTTGTTGTTGTTGTTCCAGTCATCTAGGGGAGTATAGATGACGACCACAAACTATTCTAGACAGTCCTGTGGAACGCTAGCAGGCTCGCAACCTGTAGGTATTTTTGAACTTAGTGTTCACCGGGTGTACTCCATCCCCCCATGGTTGCCTTATTTGACATGTATTGCTAAGGAATCCCGTAAGCAGTGTTGTCACCTCGATGATGATCCTTAGACTAGGTCCCTTGTGATAGGTGTTTAGGGACGTAAAGTAAGGATAATGGGAATTGATAATTTGGGATATTATTGGTTGATGAAATAAGTAACTTTATTGTTGGTTGATGAAATTAATAAATTTATTTATTGTGGGTTGAAAACCCTATATGCTCACTAAGCTCCCAAGCCTGACCCACTCAACTTTTTATATTACAGGTAGTGAACTCACAGCATAGTTGGAGGATGAAGAGGGATTTTTTGGATTATAGGTCATTAGAAGTTAATATCTGTTGTAAGGTCTATAGTATATAATTTATGCTTTTGGTCTGTATCGGTGTGGACATCCTGAGTTTTGTAATGAAATGAAATACACATTTCTTTAAGAAATGCTTTGATAAATTTTTATCATATTTTGTTTTGGGACAAATTCCGCATATTTTTATAGGAGAGATTACTCTGATTTTATTTTAAAAGCATAGACTAAATCGGTCTTTTCTAGCTAAGAATTTGCGGATGTCACAAATAACAATCTAATTTCCATAAAAAGCCCGAGTTGATAATTTACCAAAATACCCCTTGGCTCCAAGACACAAACTGAACACATAGATCATCTAAATTACGTCACCCACATCCAAATGGTAAACTATTCGGGATAGGGCATTACAGAAATCCTTGAACATTACTCTATCATTCACCACTTTTGAAACTAGAAGTATTTTTGGAACTTTTTGAGAGTGTGACATCACCATGTACTTCCAAGGATTGCATTGTATGATCAAAATCAGCCAACTTTCTCATTTTCCTTCCTTCCTACGTCCAAGACATCTCCCCCCCCCCCCCCCCTTTCTCCTTGGTTGATTTCATACCTAAACAAAAGTATAAGTATGGTTGTGTTGAAGTGTTTAAATTTCTATGGAGGCATGGACTTGCATGGGCATGTGAGGCTTCCTTGGGCTATAAAAGGAAGCCATTGTCTTCCTATTTTACTCAAAATTCATCATCAAACACTTCCTCACACTCTCTCTCCCTCTTTTCCTTTCATTCTTAGCTAAAACCCCCTACAGAGTCAGCCTCATCACCACCATAAACCATCACCACCCCACCCTTTACCCACCTATTTCGACAGCCCAAAACAGCCCCAAACCCTTTGCCCCTACTTCTTTCCACTTGTTTGCTACGGATATAAGTGAAAAATGGAGGCAACAAAGCTGCCAGAGTCACTCTACCACCTGCTGCTGTTGTTAGGCAGCCTTCGGCCAACACTTTGTTATCCATATTTTTGTGTGCTAATTTATGGATTATTCCAAGTGCCAGCTTCAAGTTTTTGGTGTTGTTTTATGGGTTTAAATCAAGTCCAAACCAAGTTCAAATTTGGTTGTTAGATTGGTGCTATCTCGAGGTGTTTCCTAAACACAATCACATCCTCATGTCTAAACTGAAATCACACATTAAAGGTGAGTGATTACGGCCCCTTTTTATTGTTTTTACATATCTTGGGGGGATGCATGTGTTCATATGTTGGTTTATGGAAAACATACAACAAAATGTTATCATTTTATGTGAAAATGCAACTTAGTTTATAAAAATGTTATTAACAAACACATGTTATGTACACGTAAACTAGATTTAAACCTTGATATATACATATGTTATGTTGTTGAAATAAAACAACTAATCATGAGAACATATGCTAGTGACTACAGAAGTTATGATTTTATGTGACAATGTATGTCATAAAACTTTACCACTTTGTAGTATTTCAAAGACCAAACTTATTTCATGAATGTGTGTATGTATGTATGTATATATATATATATATGTGTGTGTGTGTGTGTGTGTGTTTAAATACATATGTATATTGGTTATAAAGATTATAACTTAGAACATATACATATACGTATGATCATTACTTTGAAACGTACCACCTAATAAAAGCGAGTAGATTACACTTTTATGTATATACCAAAAATACTTGGCTTTTATAAACTCTATGCAAGTGATTATGCCTAGTGACTTGTCCACATATAATTTAGGGTTGAGAGCTATTCACATACCTTTGTTAAGTGCTTTATAATGATACACTACTCATCAGTTAAGTCTAAACCCTTAGCATACCCACACTATTATAACAGTTAATCCTTAGAGCGAGGTATGTATGTATAGATCTATACGGGGTTGACATCCACACCTACGGTTTCTAGCTACAACCTCGATCGATCAATCGAAGAAGGTGATATGTATCTATAATCTTTACTACAACATATAATGAAGCGTTTTAGAGGGTATATTCAGTCACATAACTCGCTTATAGGACTTATTATATGTAATTAACTAGAATATTTCTCTCTCACACTACAAACCATGGACTTGGTTTCTCTCCAAACAATTTTATGAATGGATTTACTTATGCAAAGACACCTTTTGGTTTTCAAAGTTTATTCAAAGACTCTTTACAAACACAGTTTTAAGTATGGTTTTACTTACAAAGAAAATACTTTTTGAATGTTTTTAAAAGTATCATTACTGTTGTTGTCAGAAAACATGTAACTCTCACCAACCTTGTGTTGACCCTCAAAACTACATGTATTCTTAGGAAATCAGTAATCAAAACATTTCAGACGATAGAATGGTCATGGATTTTAGACAATCTAATTTACTAGTTTTTGTTATGTCTACCTACCTATTTAAGGCAATTCATGTATTATACTATTATATGTATGAACCTTGTATTGAAACGTCAAGATAGAATACAAATGGTTTTTCGTTTATTGTTGTACTTGTGTTATATATTTAGTTTACCTGTGATCCATGAACTAAGTCGCATTGCCCGACATGTTCTGCCGCCTCAGCCAGGGGGTGTGACATTTTTGTTTCGGTAAAAGAAAAGATGATGGGTTCTCTTTACTTAAGTTCGCTACAACACATAATATGTTTATCCTATACTCTTTCTTTTGGAAGAGGGATGCCTATTTGATTACATTTCATAGCGGGGGCATAACACTGGAATTAATTATATTCTATGTAGTGTTAGGGTGCAAAGTCATGCTTGGATGTAACGTTTTCGGCTTTCCTCTTTGTATGTGTAAATGGGTTGAGTCTTTTCCTATAAATAGGAAGTGAGTGACTCCCATTATGTAAGAGTCCATTTTGGAGTGTTAGACTAGAGAGAGAAATTGTATACAAACCCATTTGTATAATCTTTCTAGATCTAATAAGAGCTTACAAAGATTTATTTACTCCATATGTTCTTGAATTTTACATGATGATTCACTAAATCTTTCTAATTCCGCATATGTTCTTGAATTTGTATAATCTTTCTAAATCTTTCTCAATTACTCATTCTTCCGTATTCAATTTTGACTTTTCAGTCAAACAGATGATAATCGAATTGAATGAACAAGAAAAAAATAGATGTACTCTTTTGATCAGGGAAATCGAATAGATGAATAGAAGTAGATTGGGCTCGATCAAATGTGTATGATAACGAATAGTAAACAGATCATAATCTGGGCTCAAATAACCAAATATATGAACAGTAAAGAATTATAACTTGGGCTTTCCAATTGAATCAAATTAGATGAATATTAGATTTAAACAAAATGAGTTGAATATGGTTTGATCTAAACAAAAATAATTGGATCAACAATGGGGTTGAAACGGATTAGATCCAATGAGGCAAACCGATCAAAAATGAAAAACACAAAGTACGAATCGAAATCATGGACGTTTTGGGATCCATTTGAGAATTTGAGATACCTTTTTGACGAATCGAGATCCATTTTCAACGAACGAATCAAATTTGGAAGATCTTGGTTCTTTTGTCAGAATGAGAAAATTTCCAAATCAAACATTGTACCACCCACCATGCGAGATGTACAACTCGTTCTTCGTGTTTTTCGTGTTCTTCAACGATCCAAGAGCATCTTCAAAAAAAACACCAACACTTTTGGGTTTTGACTTCAAATTCAATGCAACCTTTGGAGATTGTTGCTTTGGAAACCAAATTTGTTTCACTAATTTCGGCTTCACAACATTTGATAATTTATGTGAGTAAATTCGCTTATTCTTCCGATTCATCTTCTTCTTCTTTTTCTTTCTCATCTTTTTGCATCTTGAAGACTTGACTTCATAAACAACCCCACTTTTCACAACATCAACTTTGTGAATTTGAATCAAATCTTTTGGAGTTTGATATTTGTGAATTTCTTGAACCACCGGCTTCTGATAAGAAATCATTCCTTCAAACGAATCACAAGAACACAAAATATCATCGATTTGAACTCCAATTGAGCAAAAAACTTTTTCATCTTGAAAATCAAATTGAACTCCTTTTTCTTGAACATCAAGAACGTCATATTGAACTCCATTGTTTTGAACTTCTTTTCCTTAAACATCATGAACACGATGAACATCATCAAGAACATGTTCTTGAGCTTCACGACAATTTGCATAATATTCAAGTTTATTTCTTCCCGGTTTACAATTAGCAAGAGGAATTCCTTTTATGACTTCACCATTCCTCTTATTTCTTCGTCTTTCTTGATATGTTGTAATCAATCGATCAAACAAATTTTTGTTTTGATAAATTGGATAACCAATGAAATCTCCCTTTCTATCCCTTTCTCCATTTAACATAAGTGCATCTTCACTTTGCGATCCAACAGTCAATTGATAAAGAATGCATTCAAAAGAAGTGTATACGTATAGAAAACTTTCATTTCGAACCAACCATTGCTCCATAATTGCTTCTTTTCTTTTGAATCAAATGTTATGAACTTGAGTTTTCTAGAAAGAGAAAGTGTAAATCAAGTAGATCTCTAGAGAGAGAAAGTGAATATGAACCAAATTCTAGTGAGAGAAAGTGGTACAAACAAGTATTCTAGAGAGAGAAAGTCGAATTATGGATCAAATCAATGAAAAATTCGACTTCAAGAACACAAAAATACTCTAATCACGAAGATCCATAAGAACATGAAGAATCACCAAATCAAGATCGCCATCAAGGATCAATTCTTGATGAAATCAAGAACACCCGCTCTGATACCAATTGTAGTGGTGTTGATTCTGATGGCATATGCGGAATTAAAAAGATTTATTTACTCCATATGTTCTTGAATTTTACATGATCATTCACCAAATCTTTCTAATTCTGTAGATGCCATCAGAATCAACACCACTACATGTAGGCAAGATTTTAGGGCACACAAACATTGCAAGATAATACATGGTGATATTTATACATTACAACATACATTGTTAGTTGTCGATTTTCCTTTAGGAATGTGAGCAGGAGGAGGAACCAAGAATCGTAAACCAATGATTATCTCGAAAAACTTGAATGGGGTAACTACTGAGGCTTTTAGGGATAAAGTGGTCAAGGAAGTGGAAGCTTGAGATAGCTAGGTGAGGAGTGCATAAGATTTATGGAATAATATCGCCAAAACCATTATAGAGGTAGCTAAGGACACTCTATGGATTTCATGGTGGTGGAATACAAAGGTTTAAGTGAAGGTTAGGATTCACCATGCCTGGTTTAAGAAGTTTTTAGATTCTAGCTGGACGAAAAGAGAGGTAGGATGTAAGAGACCTAAGGAGGAAATTGGGTATCTATTTTTAGTCTCTAAATAATGATAGTTCTTTCGAAATGATGGATATGTATAGAAGGCTTTTCAGGAAAGCACCCAAATAACATTAAGAGTCCTTACTTGAGTATTAGTAGCGAGAAAAAGGAGGAGGATAGAGAGGAATAAACTCGTAGATTTGAGATCAAATTCCTATTAATGTTTGGATGTGAATAAACTTGTAGATCTGAGAGCAAATTCCTATTAATGTTTGGATGTGTCTCGGGGATGATGGAGTTAGATGGTTTACAGACTTATTTAATTTTTATCTTTGAGACTATTGAGATGCCCGAGGAGTGGAGATCAAGTATTGTGATCCCAATTTATAAAAGTAAAGATGATGCCCAAAGTTGTAGGAACTATAAAGGTACTAAGATTCTTAGGAAAACCATGAAATTATGGGAGAGAGTATTAGAGGTATTTTGTGTAGCGTCACATGTGTTTCAGAAAACCAATTTGGTTTAATGCCTAGAAGGTCAACGAATGATGCGATTTATCTCTTTAGACGTCTTATAAAGAAATATAGAAAAAGAATTAGAGATTTCTATATGGTTGTCCTGGACTTGGAGAAGGCATATGATAATGTACAGTGAGGGCATGTTTGTCACTCTTGGTTATCGACATCCACCTCTCCTTACACCTTAATAATGGGATTAATAGTGCATTTTTACGTTGTCGTTGTAGTTATTTTTTATGGAATATTCATGAAAATAACTACACTTTTAATATTTGAACATTTCAACCACTATGTTTTATTCCGGTTAATAAAAGCCCCCAATTATTGAATGAAATTTCAACTAGACCAATAGCCCAAGTTAAAACTAACATGTATTCTTATTTATCTACATGACATCGTATGTGTTTTATCAAATAAAATTATGATTTTTGAAATGACTTCTTATTTTATGGTTTAGCAAGTTATAAACATACCATGTCGGTTAATAAAAGCTAAAAGTTAGATGATATTTTAATAAATACATATGATGTCATGTGGGTTAATAAGAAATGGTGTAATTTTTTAACACGATAAATTGAAAATAAGGATTACAACGGATGCAGTGGAATTTTTCTTTCAAAAAATGAATGGTTTTTATTGACCAAAATAAAATACAGTGGTTAAACCTTCAAGATGACCAACATATAGTAAATTTTATCTAAATTGCTCTTTGTTTGAAGGATAATGATTTTATAGGTTAATAAATTATGTTTTATGTATATATTTAGTCATTTAACTTTTTAACATAATTACCATTAAACTAATATATATTATTCAAAAAACACTATTTTGATCGGCTATAACAGATCTAGCCTGTTTCCGATGTTTCCGACAACCTTGACATCTACTAGGTAAATCTCCAGCCAACATCAATGTTCCTACAAGCACGTACAATTAAAAAAAACAATTTTAGTTATTGTCTCCATCTCCTATACAAGGATTATAAAAAATTTAAAAAAAAAAAAAAGGGGAAGAATTCGATCTTTCCACATTTTGTAATCCAAGTCTGAACACAAAAAAACACATATATGAAATCTTAGTTCATGTGTTGGGTAGATTTAAAGGGGGAAACCTGCAAGTTGTGTTAATTTGAAGGAAAAAACGAATTTTTTTAACTGCAAGTCTTGTTTAATTGACGAGAAAGAGACACGCAACTGGTTAATATGATGGATAATACAATCAGATGAGAAATAAAAGAAATAAAAAATCAAAATGGATAATGAGTGTTTCGTACTTCCCGTTTTACAAATGGTTTATGGAATCAAATCATTTTCGGATATTACTGGACCATCACTTTAGGAGAGCAATCCAAAAATGGAAACTTATGGAGGAGAAATCGTTTCGGATGCCACTAGAGTTTCAGATGTGTTGACAAGGATGCGGGTTTTTTTTTTTTTGTTGATATTTTTAATCCTAAACTAAGGATGATAACTTCTTGTTGTAAGTTGTAACACAAATACAAAGCCTATTCTTTTCCTAAAAAAAATACAAAAGCTAAATAGAATAAAAAGCTTTAAAAACATACTTAGAGAGTGTTTGCATTTAGATCCTCAAAATCTTTTTAGACAAAACAACTTATGGGAAAATAACTTAAAAGCCAACGAAGTTTCCAAACAATTCAAAAAACCCCAATCATGTTTTATCTGTTTATAAAAACCTAACGAACTTAACATTTTGTCTAAAAAATCCAACAAAGTTCTAAATCGTTCAAAAAATCCCAATTTTGTTTTGTTTAAGTTCGTTGATTTTTTTTTAACAGTTAAAACATGATTGGAGTTTTTTAAACGTTTTGGAAACTTCGTTGGTCTAACAAGTCATTTTCCTGATACGCTAATAAACCACGTCATCCATTTCTCTTAATTGACTTTCAGGAAATTATAACTTAGTTAAGTTTTTTAGACAAAATGTTAAATTTGTTGGGTTTTTTTGAGCAGACAAAAAAATTATTGGGGTTTTTTGAACGGTTTTATATATATATATATATATATATATATATATATATATATATATATATATATATATATATATATATATATATAGAGAGAGAGAGAGAGAGAGAGAGAGAGAGGTTCAATAGAGAATCATAATTAACAAGGAACCAATCGTGAGCGTCAAAACTCATAATGATCAACGGCCAAGGAAATGAATGTACACTTTTATATTTGACGCACACACACTGGATTATATCAAAAAATCCACCTCTTTACCAAAACAAACTCACATTTTTTTTTTGTTTAAAATTTTTTTAGGCCATGATTTTTATCAAAAAGAAAAAAAAACGAATATACTGTTGTTATCGATTTTTCGTCATCTTTCCATAGAGATCATGTTGATATATAAAAAACGAACTTTTTTTCAAAAAAATATTCACTTCATTTTGTTAGTTTTTCAATATTTAAGTTTATTTTAAAAAAAAGTAATTATAAAAAAAATTGAACACTACTAATAAGCATCAAGACAGACTAATGAAAAAAAAATATAAAAAAAAAAAATTAAAAAAAACTCAAATTTATAGATTCACACTGTGAATCTAAACTGTAAATATTTCAATTTTCAACATTCACATTCTGAAAAAGCTCAATCACTTTAGATTCACATTGTGAATCTGACTTACTATTATGCACACTATGAATTGGATAATGTTAAAAAAAAAAAAAAAAAAAAAAAAAAAAAAAAAAAAAACATCGATCATTTTAGATTTACAATGTGAATCTAAGATTCACATTGTGAATCTAAGATTCACATTGTGAATCTAAACTGTAAGTATTTCAATTTTCAACACTCACAATGTGAAAAAACTCGATCATTTTCAAATTCACACTGTAAATCTTACTTACTATTATGCATACTGTGAATCTGAGAATGTTCACAATGTGAATCTGAACAGGTTCACAATATCAATCTGAACAGGTTCACAATGTGAATGTAAACTGAAACGTTTTTTTTACATGAATATGAATATATGTTTAAAAAGTACAAAAAAAACATGAATTTTGATATATTATTAATTTTTTTTCTATAAAAAAATATACCTTAACTTTTAAACAAAGAAAATGAAGTGAGTTTTTTTTCGAAAAAAAAGTTCGTTTTTATATATCATCATGGATCTCTTTGGAAAAAAGACGAAAAATCGTGAAAAACAGTATACTTGTTTTTTTTCCGATAAAAAACATGTCCTAAAAAAATTTTAAATGAAAAAAATGAAGTGAGTTTTCTTATAATCCGGTGTATGTGCGTCGATTGTAAAAGTCTACAACCTTTTCTTTTGTCGTTAATCGCTTTAAAATTCGACGCTTTGGATTCGTTCCTTGATTCGTAGGTTAATAATGGGTATGTGTATATATATATATATATATATATATATATATATATATATATATATATATATATATATATATATATATATATATATATATATATATATATATATATGAATTAGTTTTTTGTGGTGAGAAAAAATCAATAAGTTATGTTTTAAAAAAAATTCATCTTACCTTAAAGATATTTTAAAGTAATATTGATTTTTACAACTCAAAAAGCCATAAAAAGTTTTAAAAAATTACAAATTCTAACTTCTTAAAATCTTATTTTTGAATGGTTAATATGAAATTGTTTTAAAAGTCATTTTCTATTTTTCATAAACATTTTTTTTTAACTTATACATTTTTCAAAATGTAAATAAATCAATATGTTGCTTTGAGATGAAATCCCAAACACCTTCTTTGAATGTGAAAATCATGAATAAGTGGGAAAAAAATTCCTTGAAAATCTTTACTAGCTAGAGAAGATGACTGAAAACTTGTTGAGATATCGTGATCACATAAGATCATGCTTAACATGCTAACATAGATGTCATATTAACATTATTAGAATATCCGATCAAAATACTATGTTTAAATGAAAAACCAAATGACTTATAACATAACGGAATTAAAAGTTGATGGATAGATTTACATCAGGCAAATCTTGAAGATTCAAGTAGTCTTGACAAGAAACAAAAGGTATAGAATAATGGATGTATACATGTTGCCATTCTAAAATATATTTAAATAAATATTCAATTTAATGGTAAAGTGTATATATACTTTTAAAAAGGTGTAGTTTAAGAGTATAATTTAGAGATACCTTTCCAAAAACCATA
Organism: Lactuca saligna; assembly: GCF_052625555.1. Lineage (NCBI taxonomy): Eukaryota > Viridiplantae > Streptophyta > Magnoliopsida > Asterales > Asteraceae > Lactuca > Lactuca saligna. Next base: position 166,949,496 of record NC_136422.1, on the reverse strand, counting down.
ATAATAATAACTAGGCTGTCATATAGTGTCCCAAATTTGATTCATTACTTGATAAATTAGATATAGACAACCACTAGAACTTTTATGGATAGACATTCTTTACTGAAAACGATTTAATAATATAAGGAACAAAGAAGAGGAATAAAGTGCAAATTTAATGGTGTCGATTTCAAGCAATTTTTGAAGCCCATGCTCATTATCGGCTACATATAGAAAAAAGACATTTTAAATAATTTACATACCTTAGTTGAGTTAATATATCAAACATACATCACAGTTTATTAAAAATATATAATAAATTTAGTTAGTTAGAGCACGTTCCTTTGTTTGAACATTTGGTAGCCCCTCGCACTATTTAACATTTATAGTCAATTTTTGTAAGTCAATGAATACAATCACATCACGAGATCAAACAACTGTGTTTGCTTGTAAACATTTTAAAACACCAAATTTAAAAGGATATTAATTTAATGGATCTTGATTGGTACATCTTTTAACTTTACTAACAATTATATATATATATATATATATATATATATATATATATATATAGAGAGAGAGAGAGAGAGAGAGAGAGAGAGAAATGTCTGTAATATTCCATGTGTATCATGCCCTCTACGTCATTCCACGCTGCAAATGAAACCAAAATCATTGGTCTCCATCTACACAATGTTTAAAACTAGAGTGAATGATTTTTCTAATAAAATGTTTATTGGTTTTATTAATTGGAATTTGTTTAGAACAACATAAAGACAATGGGTTAAATCCGACGAATGTATATCAACAATGAATAATCATATTAGTAAAAGTGTAAAACAACCCATCTGTAAAGCTTGTGTTAAAACACTAGCAAGGAACTAATAAATCATTACAAATACATAGAATTGGCAATAGAAGCAATAGAATGGTTTTATACCCATAAAATTACAATATTACGCCACTGTTAATCCAGAAGCGCGAATAAGAAATGATGTCGTTAAAAAACAACACCACATATATTATAAAATATTAACAACATTGAGTTTTTAGTAGTTGTAGATCATCTTATAAAACTTTATATTCGTATTTATAGACTAAGGTTATAATTTAGTAAGTTGTTAAATACAGATAAAAGATTGTAGATCAAGTTACACATTGTCAATTTATTATTTAATTTTCAAAGAATGTTGCAATTGGTTACTTAGAAAAAGACTTTGATGATATGGTCAAGTACGCAAATACGCAATAGCAACCTAGTAAACAATTGTGTACTCAATAATGTGTTGCTTGCTTTTTTGTAGTTTCTTGTACAAAAAGAAAATAAAAATATTTTTGTAATATGCTTTGATAAAATATAATTTTTATGGTACTTTTAATTAATATATAATTATGAGTATAAAATATACAACCGCTTATATATGTCACCCGTGTACAATTATAAATGGGTATATCTTATTTGAACCTCCAATTAGGGTGTACGCAACGAGGTTTGGTGAGATTAGAGCTAAAATCGCAAACCGCACCGTATATGCAGTTTGAGTTATTTAGAAACCGCAAACCTTTTAAACTGCATTATGTGGTGCGGTTTTGTGCGAGCGGTTTATGCAGTTCACGTACGGTTTTGCGATTTAACTAATTATTTGCTTTAAATTTAATGAAAATACTATTATTGTTGTCACTAACGGCTCACTAAGTGGTAATTAAAAATTTTGCTGGTCATAGAATCATGGTCTTTAACTACTTATCAATAATATATATATATATATATATATATATATATATATATATATATATATATATATATATATATATATAAGTTAATAAAACATAATGACAATAAAATAATGGTCACTGAATTGTTAGTTGAAAATAGATTTGTGAAAAAAAAGTATGGTCAGTGCATTAAATTTTGGATTAATTAAATTGAAACAAATATTGATTACATTTCAAAAACTTAAGATAATATCACTAATTTAGAATGAATCGAATTAATAAAGGGTAAATTACACAGATGATCCATATGGTTTAGAGTAATCTGTATGTTTGGTCCCTAAGAACCCTTTTTAACTCGAACCATCCCTATTTTACATTTTTGTTGCACGTTTGGTCCCTGTCATATCTAAAAAGACTAACTTACCCTTATTGATTTGTTTTACCTTTTTGGGTAAATTACACTAATCGTCCCTCGCACACATGCCAGAAAGCGTGTTTAGTCCATATTTTTAAAAATTAACTCGGATAGTCTCTTATGTCGTTAAAAGTTGCACGCTTCATCCCTCGTTAGTTTAATTTTGCATGTTTTATCCCTTGTGAGACATGAAAGGACTATAATGCCCTTTTTATTTTCTTTTTCATTTATTTTTATCAATTTCAATTGTTTTTAATTATTAAAAAGTATTATAATTATTTTTCTATGTATCTAAAGAATACTTGACCACCACCACCATCGGTAATCCCCACCACCACCACCGGTACTCTATGCCATCGTCGGAAAATGGAGCACCGCTGCCACCCCTCTACTTACCCCCACCAACTCCCCGGTTCAAAGCTCATCTTTTCCATTGAAAATAATCACCAACCACCACCTCAATCAATCTTTCATTCACTTTTTGTAAAGCTTCGGTGACCTCCACAACAACATCAACAGAAGTCTGACTAAGCTCCAGTTTAATCTTCTCAAGCTTTTCAAGAACTTGTTTTGCTTCCTGTGTTTCCTCCGACGAAGGATCCAAACAGAAGTGTCGATCTAAAAAGTAAAGAGAAGGTTAAGGAGGAGTGTAGATCTATTATCCTCAAACCAGAGTGAAGATTTGCTACCCTCTCATTAGAAAAAATAAGAGGCGGCTAGGGTTTGGTGCGCATGTGCATATCTTCTTGGAGCTTTCTTCACCATCACTTGTTGTGAGCCGCCCGCACCCATAGGTTTGTGTAGAAACCCTAACATCGCCGTATGAAACCCTAAATGTAGATCTAGGTTTGAGTTTCAGACCTAAATGTAGAGAGGGAGAGGATGTGGTTCCTGATGTTCGAATTTCCGATTTGGGTTTGAGTTTAAGATCTAAATGTAGATTTGAATCGGTTCGAGATTCATGAGGGGTTTTATTTTCAAATTAGAAGGCAGGTTTTGGGTTGAATATTTGATGCTTGACAGTGAGGTATGGTTTATCAATGGTGGAGCTTGATGATAATTGGAGATGGTGGATATTAACTCTAATTGTTTGTGGTTTCTGGAGGGTATTTGAGATTAACGATGGTGATATGAAAGAGGGGAAAATAAAAGATTTTTGGCTAGTTAGTTTCGTCGGAGGAAGGAGGAGGACGGGCAGTTTCCGATGGTATTCAGTGGTGGTAGACAGTGGTTCTGGTGGTGCTGATTTCTAGGAAAGGTAGAAGGAAAATGGAAAGAGAATGGGAGGGGAGGGTGGGGGTATTTGATTTTTTCATTTTTTTTATAATCTAAAACTGATAAATGAATAAAATAAAATGAAAAATGAAATTAAGGGTAAAATTGTCATTTCATGTCAATAGGGACTAAAAATGCAAGAAAAAACAAACCAAGGGACGGTCCGAGTTAATTTTTGAAAATAGGGACTAAACATGCTTTCTGGCATGTGCATGAGAGACCAATGGTGTAATTTACCCTACCTTTTTTAAATTATCAGTTTATTAAAAAAATTATTAATGAAATGTTGAAAACATATGAACCAAATAAACATTGGTTTGATTTAAGAACCTATACCACCTCACTTTCTTCCCCTTTGGATCTCCCCTCCATCCTTATGTTCATTCGTCGAAACTACCACCAAAACACGACGACCACCACCACCTCCGACAACCACCACCACCTACGGCAACAACCACACCTTCGGCAACAAAAAGACATAGTGAAATGAAATATAGAAAAATCGAAACTACAATCAAAATATTCCTGAAATTGCTAAAATTGCTGAAATCAGCTAAATGAAATAAATTCCGGAAATTTACTAGAACCGTCTCATAAGAACTTGATGATATCACATCCAAAAAAATCTTAAAATGAAACCTTATGCCACCTTACGATTTCGTTGCTGATTATCAAGAAAAATCCCACTATCAAACATGATTATGTACCTTATGTACATAAAAGAAAAAAAAATAGGAACAATGAAGTTAGAATGCATGAAAAACGTTTAACAAAAGATCCTAGGTTCACCTTGAGAAAGTCGGTGACTAAGTGACGGAAAATTGATCCAACTCCCGTTAACAAACCACAAATCAAACAATGATCTTGAATGTTGATTGTAATCAAAGAATATAAAGAGGAAACAAACTAATTGACTGGAGAATCATGTTGGTTTATATTCGTCGGGAAAAAATCATAATCTGGGTTGGGGATCGAGAATGCAAGGTCAAGAACGGTGTTAGGTTTTCTGTTCTTCGGAATGGTAGGCAAACCGATGGCAAGGGTCCGAGTGAGAGAAGAGAGAAACAAGATTCTAGGGTTGGTTTCTGGTAAAGCTCCCAATGATAGGGTAATAAAGCAGTAGAAGGGTAGACCTAGCTTTCGGTTTCCGACATCTTCTATGTTGATATGGAAGGAGGTATCACCGATCTCAATTTGGGAGCATCGTTGATCTCGATTTGGAAGAAATGAGAAGAGATCGTGAGATTGAAAAATTGTAAGGAGAGGAAAAACGGGAAAGAAGAAGATTGTGGGGTCGACTGAGGTTTTGAGTGGGTAAGGTTTTTTATTTAATAATATAAATATTAAATAAATAATAAAGTAATTAAAAAAGAAATTAATAAGGGCATAATAGTCTTTTTACGTCAGACATGGATCAAACGTGCAACAAAAAATAAATTAGGTACGGTCCGAGTTAAAAAAAAAAAAAAAAAAAAGTTGTTAGGGACCAAACATACAGATTACCTTAAACCATAGGGAGCATCAGTGTAATTTACTCATTAATAAACGTTATATCTGTCAAAATATTTCCGTGTGTGTGTGTCTATATATATATATATATATATATATATATATATATATATATATATATATATATATATATATATATATATATATATATATATATATATATATAATCATTAATTGATTTTATCAATGTGGGGCGGTTTAAACCGCAATTTTGTAATTAATGCGGTTTAACAAAAATACAAACCGCAAACCGCACGAGTGTTTTAAATTGCATTATGTGGTGCAGATGGTATATGCACTTTGTGCGGTTTATTGCACACCCCTACCTCCAATGATGTGTCATATGTGTGTATGTGGGTACCACAAATGTGGGTCCCACATACACATATGTCACGTCATCACATCATGGGGGTTTATTATATAACATATGTATAAACCATGTCTATAGAAAAATATGAAATATCATATGTTTAATGTGTTATCTTCAATTTTGTTTACACCATTACATTCAAATGGGTCTTTACACATACTAAGGTGGTAGGGTGTGCAGCGGGAAGAAAGAGCGTGAAGGGATCATGTACATAGGAACACAACATCGGTCGTGCGGGAGTGGAGGTGAGGGATAGGAGTGGAGGAAAGGGTGTGCAGCAGGAAGAAAGAGCGTGAAGGGATCATGTACATAGGAACACAACATCGGTCGTGTGGGAGTGGAGGTGAGGGATCGGAGTGGAGGAAAGAGACACCGCATTCTCTCTTCTATTTTGATTGGTCGGACTTTTCATTTTTTTTTTAATATTTATTAAATTATATACCTACTAAAAAATTATAAATAAATATATCAAAATTCATGATTTTAATTCCTTGCAAATGAGTATAATATATATATATATATATATATATATATATATATATATATATATATATATATATATATATATATATATATATATATATATATAAAGTGAAAAACTTTCTTAAACACACCGGTAAGAAAAATAAAAATAAAGAAAATAATGACATGACAAATAAATAGTAAAGAGTAAATTACTGAAAGCATCCCTATGGTTTGGTCAAAATTACATATTTGGTCCCTAACTTTTTCTTGTGCACTTGGATCATCCCTATGGTTTGATTTTGTTGTGTTTAGATTAAACTGCAAATTTGGTCCTTGTGGTTATCAGAAAAATATGGATGGAGTCCAAAAAAGTTTCAACTTGCACCACTGGTCCAAAATCATAAACTTCTTGTGGTTTTGACCACTGAAAAAGTTAAAAAGACCATTTTACCCTTTTAATTTCTTTTTTATATATTTTAATCCTTTTTTTTAAAATAAATAAGAAAATATGTGACAACCCAAAAATTTCCATTCGGTAAAACCATCCACTACAATTGAAGTTAAAATTGTTTCTGCTAACTTTCAAACTTTTGGGATAAGTTTGAGTGTTTTAAAGTTAGTGCTCCAGAAGATATCAGGAGAGAGGATGCCCTAGGGTTTAGTAAGTTACAATAAGTGCCTAACACTTCAAGAGTTTGGAATATTACAGTCCAAAAATGGTATTCAGACCGAAAACCTTCAAGACTATATAAGGAAAACTTAGCCATTTGGAATTCATTTCTTACATTTCCAACTAGAGAAAACCCAATTTCTCTCTCAAGGATCTTCACCCGATCACTACCAATTGTAAGGACTTTAGCCTAGAGTGTATTTAAGTGTGTTATATGCCTTGATAACATGAAAAAGTCAGCCAAAACACCAAGGAAATGGTGTTCACGGCCCAAGATCTTCTTGGACCGTGAACACTAAATTTAGGGCCAAAGTGTGCCCAATGTCCCTCCAAACCTTGGAACTGAACCTAGAGACTACCCATGACTTGTTTAGACCTCAAAAACATTAAGAATCAAGGGCTAGAAGTGAGTTCACCCCTAGCTTTCAAAACTTGCACTTACACATGAGTAGCCATGAGTTTACGGCCCTAAACTCCCTTGGGTCGTGAAGTCATGGTAGTAAACTCATGTGAGTGCCTTTATACCTTCCTATGTTGAATCACATGTGATTCCAACACTTGGTCAAGGTCTTTCCTAGTCCCGGAAGGTGTTTTCTTTCATATAGTTGTATATAAACACTATATTCATGTCAATATGTGTCCTTATATACCATTTAGGACTTATTGTATCCCGGGACTTCATTCGTGGAACTTCTCATCCTTACACGCATAACCGTTTGAATCACCCACATCAGGTGAGTTCATACCCCGTAATGAATCTTTAACTATTTTAATTGTTTTAAGGGGGGGGGGGGGGGGGATACAGGTTGAACACAATGATAATTTTGTAAATGTTTATTGTTAAACATCTTTCAAAATGTTACTTCTGTTATTTATAAGTTGTCAAAACATTTCAAAACTCGTTTAAGGTTATGTTACTTTATAGTTATACAAAACTCCATTTGTAAACTAAAAGCATAACTTAGTAGAGAAATGAGTCTTTTCAGTAACAATCCAAGTAGAGCATCAGTAAACTATTATAGGTATAGTTTAGGAGAATGTTATTCATTACTTCTAGTACAATGAAGCACACAAAGAAACAATACCAGAATAGAACGAACAGTGAAGAGAATCAAACATTACCAGAACAGAACATAACAAATTAAGTTGCTATAGCATGAGAACACACAGACAGGATCTAATTATACCAATGAATCACTAACGCATTAGTGATAGTTATATTGGGTATACATGATCATATAACTTTAATGTGAATTACACGGCTTGCATGGATTTGCTTGGGTCGCGTTGGGTTCCCTTAATCTCTTTTCATTGAGAGCGTTTAGGAGGGGCTCTAGCTTTCACATTATGACCGTAATAAAAAAAAATATGTTTTTAGGTTACCTGTACATCCGCATGTCATTATAAACGACATCTGTGTACTTACTTTTCCCATTACTTTCATAAAGGGACAATACCACTTGAAAGTTGATCTATTTTCTAGTCAAGATAGTTATAAACTAGGGAGAATATACTTTACATTTGACAAAGGAACAGTCGGGTTTAACACAGAATAGAAGATGCCTTGGTAGAAGGCTACGATTAAAGGTTAGGATCATGATGCTAACTTTATGATTCCTTAATTTATACGCTATAGGATACCTATATGCTAGTAGATTCCAACAGCTAATAGGATATGTGCTCTTCGCCGTAATTCCTGTTCCCGTTGGATGTGGGCTTGCACCGAGGTCACCTAATCTATTATCTACCCGAATCTATATATATCTATGCTTAGTATACATTAAGTCATTATAGGGGTACCAGGTATGGATCAGGTCATAGGACACAGAGTCAACACATAGTTATTCTAGTACAAAACTTACTTATCAAAGTCAATATCTTTGGTATACAAAACTAGAGATTTCCTATAAAAGGGCTTAATCCATTTATTAAGCCAGTACAGTTTTAGAGACTTTAGGTGAATTAACTCTATAACACCTTAGTTTATACATCATGGTTATATATAAAACTAATATCCAATAGATAGTTAAATGTGTGTCTTCCCCCGACATCCTGTTCCTGTTGGATGTGGGTTTAGGGCAGATTCCCCCAATTAACTATCTACCCGATATCAGATTATATATAGCAGTATAAACAAAGCTATTATAAAAGTAATCACCGTAGTCATTTTTTTATTATAAGAAAATAGGTTTTCTTAAAAGAACTATCCATTAGATATAAAGGAACCATTACAAATAACTCCATGAGTAACAAGTGAATACACCAGTGTTATACATGACAATGATCTAACAACCAATGAAATGTGTGCTATCCGCCTTACTTGCTGTTCCCCGTTGGGTTGTGAGTTTAGGGCAGATGCACACAATCGATTGTTTATTTACTCTAAGTATATATAACTTCTACCCACTTAGTACGCATAGAAAGGCTTGTAGTGTCATTTTACTTAACTTCCATTAAAGTAGGAAATATAGGATTTTCTAGAGGAACAGGCGAACTTTTCAAAATAGAACTTACAGCTTACATCACTTGTGCATATACATTTTCAACCACATTTTACAGCTTACTCACATCACTAAAATCTTATGAACTCACCAGCTTAATTGCTGATCAACTCTTTCAAATAACTTGTATTCTCAAGAGACTATTAGACAGGTGCTCGTGCTGGAAATTTAGAAGATAAAGCATTACAGCTTCAAGTCTTGTTATGTTATTTGTTTATGACTTCTATGTTTTGTGAACACACACATTGTAAAAACTTTCTTTCTAAATAAAATGGTTGTTCATTACTTGCTTACCATATACATATTTCGTGATACTTGACATGACGTCCTCCACCCCCGAATGTTTCCGCCGTTCCGGTTTTGGGGTGTGACAAAATAGCAAAGCCAACTCACCCACCCTCCACCGTATCCCCTTTATTTCTCCCCCCCCCCCCCCACACACACACTCTCTATCTCTCTCTCTCTCTCTGATTGTGTTCTTAATTCTTCATCCTATGTTCTTCAAATCAAAGAGACCTCATTCCTTCTATGATTATTTTGAGTTCATACATCAAATCCTTTCTTCCTTCGCCTTTATTCCAACAAACCTATCTAAACAAAAATTAATAGATAGAAAGGGATAATGGATTAGAATCAATATTGGGTCTAATTTGGTCCCATCTTCCTCACATCACAATCGATTTCACACCAGACCTCCATCATAGATACCATCTTCTCCTCCAAGCTACCATATCTACACATTAACCATATCCATCACTGTTTATCGAGATCGCTACATCACCATCTTCACACTCTATCATCTCAATAGCTAACACCACCACCTAGAATCAAAAATACAAACAAGTAAAAAATACCTTTGTTCTTCCATGGTATAACAGACCCGTAAATCAATTCCTCAAGGGGAAGAGGTGAGACATAGACAAGAAAAACGATCCATATTATTTGATTTCCACATATGATTGAATAAAAGAAAGTGAGTATGTTTAGAATTTCTTGATGGAAGCAACAAGGAGTATGAAATTCAGATCCACTGGTGGTTTGAGGCGTCGGAATCCTAATCCTGGTAAGGTAAGGGGATGTTGTTTTCGGTAGCGATGGTGGTCACCTATTTTAATCTTTGAGGGGGATATTAGGGCTGAAGATGAAGGTGGATCTAAGGAGAGGATATCGAAGGGTATTTATTCCATAAACCCATGACGTTCAAGCGACATGGATCAATGATTCCAGCGACCTATACATTTGCTTCTCGTTTTTTAAAAGAAAATTAAACCCATGTTCGATTGGTAGTGGTTTGGTTGTTGTGATCTTGTCGGGCGACGAAGACAGTGGGTGCATCAGAGAAAGGTGTATCGGAGGAAGAAGATGTTGGGTTTGATCGATGATTTTTTTTTATCTTTTGTGTGTGTGTGTGTGTGAGAGAGAGAGAGAGAGAGAGAGAGAGCGAGCGAGAGAGAGAGAGAGAGAGAGAGAGTGAGAGAGATAGAGATAGAGAAAAAGAGAGGTATGGGAGAGGGTATGGTGGAGGGGTGGGTAAGCTATCTTTGTTATTTTTTTATTTATTTTCAAAAATAAAAAGGATTAAAATAAATATAAAAATTATAAAAAACAAATTAAAAAGGGTAAAATAGTCCTTTCAACTTTTTAAGGGACCAAAACCACAAGAAGTTTATGATTTTGAACCACTGGTGCAAGTTGAAACTTTTTTGGACTCCATCCACATTTTTCTGATAATCACGGGGACCAAATTTGCAGTTAATCTTGTGTTTATCGTCAATTGCAATATAAAGTTAGGGACCAAATATGTAATTTTGACCAAACTATAGAGACGAAAAACACAACAAAATCCAACCATAGGGAGGATCCGAGTGCAAAATAAAAATTAATGATCAAACGTATAATTTTAATCAAACTATAGGGATGATTTCAATAATTTACTAAAAAATAAATGATGGAGTAAATTACATGAATGGTCCCTATGGTTTGGGGTAATTTGCACGTTTGATCCCTAACTTATTTTTTTAGCTCGGAAGGTCCCTATTGTTTTTTATTGTTACACGATTGGTCCCTATTTTTTGTTTTTGTTACGCGTTTGGTCCCTATCTTACGTAAAAAGACAGTTATTTAAATAGGGAAAAAATTATAGGGTGGGTAAGGTAAGGTGAGGGGTGAGGTTGGGGGTGTGTTTATTTAAATAAATTAAAAAATCAAGGGAAAAATAGACTTTTTATGTAAGACATGGACCAAGCGTGTAACAAAAACAAACAATAGGAATCTTCCGAGTTAGAAAAATAAGTTAAGGATCAAACACGCAAATTACCCTAAACCATAAGGACCATTCGTGTAATTTACCCTAAATGATGTTTTTCGCACACCATCGGTCTAAAGGCATTTGAAAAATAAACCATCTTAATTGCACATCATGAAATATCCGCTGTGTAATATGTAATGTGTTATGTTTTAAGTCTAAACAAATTCATAATGAGCTTATTGATGTTTTAAGAGCATTAGGTTAGCCCAAAGCCCCAAACGAGTCATTTGCAAAGCGCCCTATACTCCAGCCCAATTCAATCATAAAACTAAAGACAGACATAATTAATAACCGCTAGTTTTAATCCACTTAAATCGTGAAAGTAGCCCAAATATATACGATAATGTATTGTTTACCATTTACAACTTTAGGAAAATGCATGACAATGAAGTATTACTTTTTACTAGATTTGATTACTAACTAGGTGTGAAATAAATGTGTTTAATTAAAAATTTTATATAAAATTTTAACAATTTGAAAAGTTTGAATTATAAGAAAAATATGAAAAATTTGAATTATTAAAATTAATGAGACTTTAATGTATTGAATACATTACATATATAACTTTTTCTAATAAATATTTTACATATATATTACATTACACATTAAATGTGAAATTTTAATTTAATAAATGAAAAATACAATAAAATGATAAGTGGAAAATAGAAAATTTAAAAATTCTAGAAAATACAATGTATCCAAATGAATGAGAAGATGACATGTGACAAAAAAACCTTCATTTATTATAGTAGATGTTACTTTTTTTTTATCATTAAAATTATATTAAATCTGTTAAATAGATGATCAACCCCAAAAACAAACGGTTTTCAAATGAACACGCTTTGTTGGCACCGCGACATGGTGACATATAATCCCCTTTACAAGCACCCACAAACCAGATAAAAATAAAAACATGTCACCTTCTTTCACATTTGCCGCCCAATCTTTGAAACCACTTCTAGCATTAAAATCTGGTTGCATAACCGCTAGATTGCATCATGAGAATCGATTATGTAAGTGATATGGTTCCGAATTAGTTCAAGCTATGAAGCACACAATCGGAAGGCCTTAATATATCATTTTAAAATGGAAATGGTGATTCTGACATTTCTGATGACATAGCAGAGACAACATAAATGGAGAAGCGGTGATGGTAGTGTGGTTCCGCCGACAGAGCAGATAGATGGTTTCAAAGAAAAAGGGCCGACGGCGAAGATGGTTTCTGAGGAGAGAAAATAGGGATGATGATGGTTCCAAAGACAGAGAATCCCCGAGAAATTTCAAGAAAATCGAGCTGAAGATTCATGAAAAAATCACATCATAGCCACATATTCTTCATGTGTCTATTTATTGGAACGAGACTTTATGCTTGATGATTAATGATTGACAAAGCTACAACCTTATCCACATCCGGTGACAACTCAACGATACCCAAGAAGGTATGTTCCCAACTAATTTCCACTAACGGGTTCAAAACAACACTCAGAATCGAACCACCATCTAAAGGTGTGTTGTAGGTGTTTCTCTTCTTTACCCCCCCCCCCCTAAAAAAAAATCAAACCAACCTATGAAATCAAAGTTTAATACCCACCACATGTTTGCATAAATGCATCGGCGAATCTTACTCCTCTTTATAGGGATGAGCAGTTTGTCCCAAATCCCGATCTCATACCGGTACCGTACCGAATGTAAAAATATGGAACGGTACTTGGTACTTCAAATACATGAAATTTGGGAATTGGTACCGTCGGTACCGGTACTAGTACCGAAAATCGGTATCATTCCCGGTACTGGTACCGGTGATGTTAATTCGCTTCGATACTTAGGATTGACTTTCGACCAAATTCGGTTTTCGAGAAATCGGAAACGGTACAGGTTGGTACCGGTTCCGTCCCACACTCATCCCTATTTCTTTATTTAGCGAAAAAACACATGGCAAGAAGATGATTGGTTTGGTTTAAGAGGTGGACGATGCTTTAGGTGTGTAACATCCAATTTCAAATAAAATAATTAAAAAGTAAACCCAGAACACCGAGATGTAATTATTATTATTATTTTATGTTATTATAACCAAAATCAAATAATAATTAGCGAGGTATTGGTTTCGGGAAGCCAGCCGACAAGATTTGAATCTTCGGGGGTTTAAGTGTAATTTCGGGAGTTATTTTGTAAAGATTTTCAGAAGACAGTTGGTGTTTGGTATTATTTGGACTTAATATGTAAGGATTTATGGAAGCAGGGACTAAAGAGTAAATTATGGACCTAAGATGAAAAGGTTTTGTAAAGGAGGGACTGATTGGTAAAATTTTGGATTTGATTTGGAAGGATTTTCAGAAGGCGGGATTTAAATGGTAAATTATGGATTCATTTTGAAAAGAATAATACAAGGAGGAACCATTTTTGTTATTATGAGATATAGCTTAAAGGAATCAAGGTATAAAACTCGTCGCTACCCTCTCAAACTCTAAACCTAGTTATGTTGCACCCACTACCCTTACCTCACCTCCCTCCGATCGCCACCACCCTTCACTCTCGTTTCTGATCAGAAGACAACGACATCAACAATCAGATGTCCGTCGTTCTTCTCCATCTCCTTCTTCAGACGACAACGATGAAGAGCCTCACGTTTAGGCTGAATCTGTGGATCATCGAGATCGTCTAGCATGGTCGCTGCTTTGCAATGAACGTTGCCGCCACAGTGCTGCTACCGGAGACGCTGTGAGCAGCTCGAGTGACCGTCGGAGGTCGATGAACTGACATGTTCGCTGCTGTGTGGTCGTTAGCAACCGAGAATCTTTGGGTAAGGCCATTTACAATGGTTATCTCTCCTCTCCTTTACTCTTCTCGGTGGACTGACGTCGGAAACGTTGGTTGATACCGTTGGTGGCCCTATGGTTGTCATTTCTGTTTGTTCCAGCCTCCTCAGCCACCTAGACGGTGGTTGGGAGTTTTTGTCTCGTATCTGGAAGAGATGGGACTGTTGTGACATCCCCAAATTTATCGGCCAGAAAAGACTGATTTAATTTATGCTTTAAAAATAAAATCAGAGTAATTTTCCAAAATATGTTGCGGAATTTGTTCCCAAAACAAAATTTAATAAAAATTTATCAAAGCATTTCTTAAAGAAAGATATTTTCATTATATACAAAACCTCGGGATGTCATTTTCCGATACAGACCAAAATCATAAACAGTACATTATAAGTCTTACAACAGTTTTTTACAACTACTGGCCTATAATCCAAAAATCTCTCTTCACTGTTCAAATTATGCTCTGGGTCCACTATCTGTAATACAGAAAGCTGAGTGGGTCAGGCTTGGAAGCCTGGTGAGCATATAAAGTTTTCAACCCACAAATAATAAATTTATTAATTTTCATCAACCAACAATAAATTTATTAATTTCATCGGCCAACAATAACCCTGATTACCCGTTCCCGTTATCTTCACTTTACATCCCTAAGCACATATCACAAAAGACCTAGTCTAAGGATTTTCATCAGGGTGACAACACTGCTTTAGGGGATTCCTCAGCAATTTATGTCAAATAAGGCAACCATGTAAGGGATGGAGTATACAATTGAACACTAAGTTCACAAACACCTATAGGTTGCGAGCCTACTAGCGTTCCACTGGACTGTCTAGAAAAGTTTGTGGTCGTCATCTATACTCCGTTAGATGACTAAAACAACAACAATATCGATGCCTCTCATCATTTTAACACACATCAACTATTTCATCTATCCATGTTATACCCAACATATTTGTAGACAAAAATACATATACAATTTAAATCATTTTAAAACCTATATAAAACATTCATTCAACACCCATCTCAAATAGACAAGCAATAAATATACACATAACATGCATTTTATAAAAAAAACTTCATATCTATGTGTAAGATGAAAGTGACTACACACTCACATGATTTAACGATAATCAGACAACACCTCGTTTCTTAAAACGATTGTTTCTGATAAAACCAGGATGTTTTCTCAAAAACCGGGCTTCACGTGGGTAGAGTTTCGGCTCGAAAACTATTTTTCTCAGGATCTTCTGGCTCTCCGGGACTTGCTTACGATGTTAGGATGATATATTAGGGTTAGGGGTATTTAGAATAGGTAAAAAGAAAGTAGAAGGGTGAAAGGAGTGAAAATGTAACCTAAATTCGCCTAGCTTCGGTTCCTATTTATAGGAGACCGAAACAACTTAGTACGCGGGGCGTACAGCTCAAGTATGCAGGGTGTACTGCCTTGCATAAGTCTTCGTTGGGCGTAACTTCGTACGATGGGCTTCATCATTCATGTTTCTTGAGTATGACATTCATCTCGTCATCAATTGCAAGAATCCAATTCTCCTTTTTACTGGCCTTTTCGAAGCTTATTAGGTCAGAATCAGAGAAAAGAGTAATATATCCACATTCATCAAAATGAATCGATCTAGTGTTAGAATAGATACTTCTTAAAGATATTCTAGTTAGTTATGGTGAAGAAGAGTTAGATGATGACATATTGATGCCTTTGGTTGATTTGCTAATTTACTAGGGTTGATGATGAATCATTCATGGGTGTTGATATATGATCGTTTTCTTGTTCTGAATTGGAATTCTTCTTAATGATTTCATCTTCAAAAATTTGAATGGTTCCATTTTCTTTTCTTGTTGAACTGAGATGATTGATAATTTCATGGTGGGTATGGGCAATGATGTAATGGCATGGCAGTGACGGTTTAGAGTTGTGGTGAAAAGATATAAGGGGAATGAAGGTGGTTGATGGCGGATAATGGTAGCCAACGGTGATAACAGATGGAGATGGAGTTGTGGTTTCTTAAGAGCGTGTTTATGTGTATGTATTTTGAAAAGATATGGAAAGAAAAGAATATGAATAGTGGAAGATTGGGAGAGAGAGATACAGAGAGAGAGAGAGAGAGAGAAAGAGAGAGAGAGAGAGAGAGAGAAAAGGGGAGTAGTGGGCTCTTTTTAATATATATTAAACATTACAAAATTATTATAAAAATCTTTAAAACATTTAATAAATGTATAATTTTCTTTTCAGGACATGAACTAAAATTGCAAGCAAACTTGTTGAAAAAGACCATTCATCCAAATTTTCAGGGTTTGGACTGTATCCCTAAAAAATACAAACCATAGAGACCATTTTTGTATTTTTTTTTCAAAAAAAAAATTATCGAAGTTATATTTGATGCAAAAATTGATAAATCAATGAGAAACAAATTATATATGAGTTTAAATTAGATAACGAAGAAGAAAAAGTAAACTTTCAACCAAGTAATTACTAATGAATTGGATTGCTTAAATAAATTTTACTATAAATATATGCTTTATATTATTTTTATATATTAATATCTATCAGGACCTGGTCCAGAATTGGGGACTAGAGGTGTCCCCATCCCATCCCTGTTTTTTTTATTGAGATTCTCCATCCTCGGTCAACTTGGGGATTTCCCTATCAAATTGGTTGTAGGTTTCGAGTTCCTCATCATGTATGAGCAATGGTAGAGCCTGAACAATATATTTAGGGGGGGGGGGGGGGGGGGGGAGTATTAGAAACTAAAATTAACTTTCATACACGTAAAAAACCACTTTATGAAACAAATAATACATCACACGTTTCATTGAGAAAATAGAACTCAAAACATTGATTCACATTCATTGAGATTTTGAAATGATGATTTTCTAGAGAATTAAGATTTTGATTTTTGAATTCTGAAAAAGAGAACTGACCTGATTGAGATTGTCGATTGCTGATAACTGATTGATTTCAGGCTTTATTGATCAGTTGATGTCGAGCTTCCAGCATGGGGGCGTGAAGAGCAGGCATGAGCGGTGATCAATTGATCACTTCTTTACTGGTCAGCTCAACAACTTCTAACGAATGACGAAGGAATAAGGATCGACGAGGGTAGGAACAAATGATGATGTGCTGTGACTGATGACGATTGATTTTTGGTGTTTGTCAGACTATTGGAAAGTACAGGGGTCACAACCCAACTTTTTAAATCTAGACCTAAAAAATGGACTATTTACATTTTTATATCAAGGAGGACAGCCCTAAATGCACCCTCGTTGGTACAAGGATTTTTTTTTTCCATCCCCGCCTTTTATAAACTTTTCATATTTTCTTATCCTCGAATTTATTGTCATAATCAAAAACACTTTTAAAATCTCATAAAGCCTTTAACCAACCGTGTTAAAACATAGATTTATTACCATGTAGTGTTTTTTTTTTTTAAAAAAATATAACTATATTGTATCGCAAAATAATCTACAGAAAAGTTCTAATGTTCGAAAACGTAAAGCAACCATAAATTTTTATAAATCCTATACTACTATTATTATTTACATTAATTGGTTAATATATTTAATCAAATATATATTTAAGTAATTGGTTAACATATTTAAGTAGTTATCATAATATATTTAATCCTATATTACTATAATTATTTACATTAATTGGTTAATATATTAAAGTAATTATCATAATATATTTAATCAAATCAATAAAGTAGATTGGACTTGAGGAATGATTGTAGTGGGTATCGGCCCACGTTTACTTAACAAAGGCTGTCCAAGATTTTGTGGTCTTTAAGTTTAACCGTTAATTTAATCAGTCAAGTTTTATGGCCCTCCTCATCACCTTTAAGTCTTTTAAGAGGACCACTTTTTTGATTATTTAACAGATACTGTTATATTTGCGAAAATCATACCATGAATTCATGATTAGACCTTTTTCTAACATACGACACTAACATTAATCACTCATGATTAAGATTTATCTTCGCACTTATTGTGTTTAACAGGAGCCATATGGTCGAAGAAATTGGTGATGTGAAGGCGTGAAGCATACCCTTTTTATTCTAATTTTTCTACCTCAGTGCACTTTTTTAGTTCAGATTTTTGTTTTTTCAACTTTAAACTATTGTTTTTGTTGTTCTTCTTTGATTCCAACTGTATTACTAAGGGGTGTTTGGATAGGGAAAAAATAGATTGTTTATTGCTTATTGCTTAATCACACCGCAATAAGTAAATTTAAGTGTTTGGATAGGAGTCTTTAAAAATCAGCTTATTGCGGTAGGAATAAGCAAAATAAGCTGATTTTAATAAGCAAGGGGAGGAATGCTTATTGGTCATTTTACTCATCTAAGCTGTTTTGTTTGCTAAACACTTCAAATGCTTATTGCTTATTGCTTATTCCCACCACAATAAGCCAATCTAAACATATTTAAAAAAAAAATGTTATTCTCACCACAATAAGCAAATAAGCAATAAGCTAATAAGCTAAAAACTATTTATCCAAACACCCCCTAAAATTTCGACTGCATATCCTTTAACTCGGAAATGTCAAGAAAACAAATTATTGTAGCTTTTTAGAGTGGTTCATCCAATTCCCTTAGGTTAAAATTATGAAAAACACATCTTATCTTATGTTAAAATGACCATTTAATCTCATTTTCAAGGTTTATTTAATTAAAAAAACACACATCTTATCTTATGTTACTTTGTTCATATACAAACATCATTATCTTTTCAACTACTTTATCCAATACAATAAAGAAAAAAACCATTTGCATTGATTTATAGTATTTGCTTCGAAATCAACCTAGATGTGGAGTTTCCCACTTATAGGCCATGAACACTACTACACTAGTGATTCCAAACATAGCGTAACGACCACTATCATCTCATGAAAACTTGACCTAATCATTGGTATGCATCGTTTTCTAAATCAAAAAACATCAATTCAAACATAAGGTTAGATATTTACCTCTAGTTTCAATCTTGAACCAAAATGATACCCTCGCATCAACTTCTTCATTTTCTATCATCATTCTCGAATTTTCAAAATCCGTGAACGAATTTTGTTCTATATTGACCACCAAGGCCACAAATATTGGCTAAAATGATTGTTAATCAATTCTCATCTACTTTAGATTTTATTTTCCATCTAAATGACAAAACTGGGCCTCAATTTTGTGTTTTTACATAATTCACCCCAAACTAAACACACCCATTTGATTTATCTTAGACTAAATGAAAGTTTTGAGTAGTACTTATGTTAAGGCATAGCTGTTTTTTAGGTTTATGAAGAAGTTATTATTTTGGTGGAGTGGGGTCAGGAGTGGATAGGATGGTGGGCGTAAATTAATACAAACAATTATTTTGGCGTTAAATAAATAATAAGAAATGGAAAAATAAATCAGTAAGAGATCAAATAATTATTTTACATGACAAATAAATAAAAAAAAGTTAGGAAAATTTCTCATTACCAAATTTGAAAAAAGTTTTATTTATTTATTGTATCCAAACAAAAACAAGTACTTAACAGAGCGACCAAAATTGTATTCTAGTCGTTTAATTCTTTCTTAATTTCTTGATATTATATTTAAGACAACAAATTAGAATCCAAAAAACTTTTCGAAAAATAAAGCTGAGAGGTCTACCTAAACTTCTGTCGTAATTATAAGTTTATATACACTAAATGCTAAAGAGACCTCACGTCCACCTAGTACGATTACGTGCCAACCTCTAAACACTTTTTTTGTGTATTAGTTACTTTTTTGAAATAATTATTACTGGGCCATTAACTATCCATCTTTTATAGACTAGAAAAACTATCAAGCATATCCTTCATTCAAAATTACCATTTAGGTAATTTTGTGGTTAAACAGAAATGTCTTCGTTTGGCCAACACTTACTTATCAGTGAGGATAATCAGTGAAGATAAGGAGTTTTTTTGGTAATCTCTAATGAACCATTGAATAGTCATTTTGGGATAAGTTAACACTCGGTGCAAGGATGCCCTTGTTCCAAATATCAGGGATAGCATACACGATTTTAGATGTAAAAAACCGGAAAAATTATGACGTGCCAGAAAAAAAATTTCAAAAATTTTTCACTACGCCAAAAAGTCTAATGGGTAGTCATACACATAGGTCCGCCGTTGATTTGGTGTGTTTGGTTTAAGCTTCAAATGTCTTCTAAATAAAATAAAAGTCATGGAACTATCTCTTGAACAATTAAACGTTAATCTTATATTCTTTAAACCACTAAAAGGTTGGAATCAGTCGGTTCAACATTCATCATGATTTACCAGACAAACCTAAATGAAATATCACAAAGTTATGTTTTAGAAACATCTTTTTGTTGGAAATTGAAATAAAAATTATTGTAACACCAAGTTCCAGGTCTTTACTTTACTTTTTATTTATTTATTTGTTTTTTGGCTTTCAAGCTCAAATGATAAATTTTGTGGCCACAACGAGGTGATAATAGCACCACGACGTGGCGGTACCCGATGAAAATGCACAACTTAAATGTGCGGAACAACATGACAATCTATTGGCCACGACGTAACAACCATTTTATGCTATACCCTAATTCCGAGGTTTGTGGCCATATTTAAGGGAAGTGAGGGCTAGGGTTTACAGACCCTTTGCCTCAAACACTTTCCTTTCACCCTCAAAGAAACCTTAGCCTCCATTGTGTCATTTTTTTGGCGACCTTGAAGGAGAAGAAGAAGAAGGTGTTTTGAGCATTGATCCAACAAACAAACCTCCCCATCATCTTGTTGCTCATCTCCTGAACTTTTGTAAGTTATCAAGTTGTTATCTTTTGTGTTAAGACCTTTTAGATATAGGTTTAGAAGCTTATTCTTCATGTTCTTGTTGGTTTGAATGAGTAGATTCCATAAAGTTAGCAACTTTATAGATCCTTGAGGTCCCTTTGGGGTTATTGTCACACCCCCAAACCGAAACGGCGGTAACATTCGGGGGTGGAGGACGTCATGTACAGTATCACAACAATTGCATCATAGTAATCAAAGTAAACACAACCATTACATTGAAATATAGATATTTACATCTGTTTGTTACATAACTTGTATACATCAAAAGTATAACAAAATATAAAAGACGTGCATGACTCTATACGCTCCGTCTTCTCAAAAGCCTGTGTGAGTACATTTCTAATGATTTCTTGAGAATACAAGCGATTTTGGAAGAGTATCAGCATTAACCTGGTTAGTTCATAAAAATGTTTTTGTAATGAAAACCTGTCATTGAATCTATAAAAATGTTTGTATGTTTCCAAGAAAATCCAATATTTTCTAATATATATGTTTGTAACTGTGTTATGTAGTAGTGTATAATGTATCAATTCGTATGCCTAGTTACCGCTAGCTGTATTGTATATCGTTGTTTTGAATGAAAACCCTGGCTACCACCAGTAATGTATAAAATGTTCTGTTTGAAAACCATGGTTACCACCAGTATGTATTAATTTCATTACTTAAAATAAAACCATGTATTGTATCCCCTAGAATCCTCCAATGTAATGTATACTAGTTCTATTAATTAAAATAAAACTATTGAAGAATGAAATCCCATAAACACAGGTTAGTTTATACTATTGTGAGTCGTATAACCATGCTTGATATGACTGATGACTTCTGCGACGTTCTTTAGGCATCGGATGATATAATATTTGTCACCCCAGGCATGCCTGCCTAACTGTAGCTAGTAGTTTAGATGTGGGATTGTCAGTCCCAAATAGATCTATTCACAAGTCTCACGCTCTCCCTACAGGAGACTCTGGTTACACTAAATGATAGGATTTATTCCGTACCCCGAGGGGTACAATTGAAGAGATGTCTCACAATCCTGTATTAAATAGTTTACGTGTGGTTTTGTATCGCTCTCTTTTATTTGAATCCATTTGCATACTTTGTAGAGTAATAATAATTATACTTAAATAATTATTTAGTGATGTACTCTTGAAATACGAAAGTAGTAATGTATACGCTCTTAATTTGTAAAATTGTATATTGAAACCCCAAACTATACCTATTATAGTTTGCATGTATGTTATGTACTTGATTCATGTATTGATCTGAAAGCTATGCAATTATGATTGTAAGTTGAAAACATCCCTTATGCTCAACATGTTACAAAAGGGATAAAATATCTAAAATATTTTATAAAAACAGGTGATTTTTTAGTTGTATTAATTGCATAAGTTTTAATCCTGTGAAATTCTTTTGCATAAGTTCACAAAAATCATTCATATTTGGCTTGTATTCCCCCTGAAAATGTTAAAAAGAGTAAAAGCATAAGGAGTATGAACTTACTGTTGGTTGCGTGAAGGTGTCAGACTGTGAAACTAAAATGAGGACCCTTAAGTTGTTGTTCGCAGACTTAACAGAATCCTAATAATAATTAAACACATATATGCATATTATTAGCGAAACCATTAATTATAGTGTTGGAAAACACTTGCTTTTGGTTTGGGAATGTTATCAGGACTTGTTTGGATCGGAAAAAAGTGGGTTTTCAGCTAAGATTTTGATTGGGGTTGATTGCGGTCGTGAAGGGTTTTCGGCTGTGAACTGTTCTCGACCGTGAACGGTTCTTTGTCCTTGAAGGTTTTACGGCCCTTCAATGGTTTACTGCCTGTTCTTGAAGAAAATATGAAGGTTTGAACGGTTCACGATCGTGAACTGATTTCAGCCCTTAAAGATTTGAAGGGTTTACGACCGTGAACTCAAGAACAACAATGCTTGATTTGATGAAAATATAGGTGTTTGATGCCCCAAAATGAGTTCCAAGGTGGATTGAGTGATAGATGAAGAGAAAACTTGGGTTTTCAGGTGATGGTTTTTCTAGAGAGAGAAAATGTGTTTTCGGCCAGAAAGCATAAATAAGGGTAGGAACATGTATATATAGGCTGAGTTCATGGTTGGTGGTGGGGTCCACCTAACTGTGAATGGTTTACAACCGTGAGCGGGTTCACAGCCGTGAACACTATGTTGATCGAATTTTGCTGATTTTCGAGGGAAAAGCCCGAATTTTGGCGTGATTTTTGTTCCGACTCTTATATAAAATTTAATTATAAAATTAATGATTTTCCAAACTATAAGAATTTGATGGAACAAAATTTCAAAATTTATTTAACGGAATCGTGCTAACGTTAACGGAAAAAGGATCGGGCTGTCACAGTTATATGTTCCAGATCTAGAGTTCTATGGTGTTTTTGGTCTCATGCACAAATTTGAGTTCATTTCTTCCATGTTTTTGACCTAGTTTGGAAGAGACATGCATTTGACATGCATGTCCAAAAAGCACCGATTTTTATGATGCATTAGGAGCAGGAAAGTCTTCTGGAAAGTATGGATGTGTGACCTTGGCGATTAAGAGCTTAACGCATTAAGATGGCCAAAAAAGCTCCCACAACTTGAAGTATTGGCCTCCATGACGTGACGACAGACAATCTCCATGACTTTTTTGTTGGATTAAGGTGTCTGAGCTCATAACTAAAGTGATATAATATTGTAATTGGAAGCAAATACCTTTTTGGGTTGCCCTCATAACTAAAACTTGATTAGAATAACATTTATAGAGATGATGATTTATTAGATTATTATATGATTAATAAACTAATTGGAAATTGTGAATAAATGATTTCTTAATATATTATACGATTAATATATATTAATTAGAAATAGATAGTTGATTTGTTAATTTATTATTTGATTAATAAATTAATATGAGATCAATTGTTAAAATGATCGAGTTGTTAATTTATATGATTAATAAATTAATATGACATAAATTAGAATTGACTAATTATTAATCACAATTAATCTGGATTTAATTTGGGATTAATTAAAATTAATTAAAGGAATTGTTCAGTAGTTGAATATAAGAGACATTTCTAGAACCATCCTAGGGTGGATGGTTTTGGGAGCCCTTTTAGGGTTTTTAGAAGCCTCCTGAATGTTAATGAGAAAATTATTCGAATTGGAACTAAATCTGTTATTTAATTGTTTAAATCTTGTTTTGTTCCTAAGTTACCTAAACTATAAATAGGACTCCTTGGGCATCAATTTTCATGACTACTCTTTCTTAGAAGCTTATGAACAAAATTTTATACCTTTCCTCCTCTATCCGTAAGTGTCTTCTAGTTACAGGGTTTGGGTGTGAGCTATTAGAGACATCTTCCTTTTGGTGCTAGCTTTCTATGTTCTTCAAAGAATGCAAATTATGTTTTTTTATTCAAATTATGTTGCCTTAATTTGAAGACATAGATCATTTTAGGTTGCATGTGTGTGACATCCCTGAATTTAGGTCATAGACTATGAACAACTAAATTACAGTAAATCATTTTGTAATTTAAATCATTCAGTTTTAGTACATCTAATATAAAATAAATGAGTTTATTTCAAATATTATAAGGTGTCAAACAATACCTTACTCCCAAATGTGTAAACTGGCAAACAAATCAAACAACTCAAACTGTAACACTATGTAATGCGTCTGAAAAACTTAAAATTTGTATTAAGCAGTTATGAGCGAAGTAAACATTAAAACCTTATAGTACATGTTCCACTGTTTCCGAAAATACAAAGAACGTCCAAAACAGAGTTCGTATGCAAAAATACTACAGTTTTAAGAAATCAGACAGTAGAATACTACTTTTCTTTAATCGCATAAAAATGAATCGATCCTTTGAGGCACTTACACACCTCCAATGAAAATTCCAAGAGCGTTTTTGGACTTAGGATATAGCCTAATATTTAATCTGATACTCAAAATTGTTATAGCAAAAATATTTGCGAAAATCAAATAATCGAGCATTACGGGCTATTTAGACACAAAACGTTAAACAATATTTCTCGGAGTTCCATAACTCAAAATATTAATCCGTTTAAGTTTTTGAAATCCTTGAATTAAACTCTATCTATCGGCACATTTGACAAAAATTCTCGACTTTCGGATCTCAATGCACATGGCTATGTGTGTTTTTGGGCACATAATCAGGGTGTAATCTCATGTGAAGCCTACATGGCCTTGTTAGAAGGAAAAATCAACTTCTTTTCTTGCCCATCCCTCTTCCCACTTGCTCTCCCCCCTTCATTCTTCCTTATTGCTTACACTCCATCTAAAAGGGTACAAAGTATGGCTCATGATTTAATTGAAGGCATGGCTTCAAACAACGTTGTGTATGTGTGTTTGCACCATAAATAAAGTACATTAGGAGCCTGTTAACTCACCCACAACCATCAAATTCTATTCTCTAACTCTATAATCTTGATCTTTCTCTCTCTAAACTCTCTCCATCTCTCTCTCTCTCTCTCTCTCTCTCTCTCTCTCGGTAACACACACATACACCACCACTCTACCACCATTCCACCACCTAAAAACCACCCTACACTACCTCATAATTCCTCCCTTAAACATCACTACCCTTATAACACTTCTCCTTGTCAGTTCCAGCTTAAAAAGAGGAGGAAGAACCGAAGGAAGCCACCCCCAAAACTTCTGTTGCCACCGTCTTCGGAGCTACTGTTGGCTACCACCAACGCCATCCGCCACCTCCACCTGCTACAGTAAGCCTCCTCCACCTCCTTTACACTTTTCATTTTTGGTTCGTAGCCTATCATCGATCGAATAAGTAACCATAGGACCATTTGTTTGTTTGTTTGTTTGTTTGTTTGTTTTTTGCTTTTTTTTGTGTGTTTGTGCATAGGCTCGACAAGAACAGGAGGTATCAACCTCATGCTAACCAAACCTGATTCCAATTTAATTGTTTCTTACCCATTCTCAAAATATTTACAAATCTAGTCCTAACCACTGGAACTTTATTTAAAATGAAAAAACCTTTCAAATGAATCCAAAGTTTTAATACAAAATTTAATATATTTATTTTTAAATAATATTGATTAATTTTGTATTAAATAAACTTTAGATTAAATAGATTTTTAGAATTATTAAATAAATTTAATTTAATTAAAATTTTAAATTAAAATTATGGAAGATATTAAACTTAATTTTTTTAAATAAAGTTTATTTAAATAAATTTTGGAATAACATATCTTTGGAAATTATTAAATAAGTCCTTTACTTAGTTAAAATACCAAATACCCTCCACATATTAGTTAATATTAATATTTCCAAAGGAAACTAAATTATCTCGGAATATCGTGTTCACGACAATACATCCCGACTTTCTCGCATCCATTCTAGAAAAAAAATCGATAATCACATTTTAAGGTGAGTGTTACTGCCATTCTTTTATATTTTTATATCTTTTGGGAGTGAATACATGTGTTAAATGATATTAATTTATACAAAAATACACATTAAATATTATTATTTTATGTAAAACTATAACTAGTTTATAAAATATCGGTTTAACAATTATATGTTATAGACATATAAACTAGTTTTAAACTTCAATATTTTCATATGTTACTTATTAAAATGATATAACTATTAAAATAGCATATGCCTTTTTTACCATCAAACTCTTTAATTTTTATGTGACATTGTATGTCATAAATTTTATGTCATAAAAATTTGTAGTATTCCTAAGGGTTTAAGCTATACATGTGTATGTACAAAGTTTTTACAAGAAACATACTTTGTTATAAAAACTAGGGCCTTATACTATACATGCATACCAATTATGCTTGACTTTTATAAACTCTATACGTTTCATTATGCCTACAACTTACCCACTTTTAAGTTAGGGCTGAGAGCTATCCACAGACTTTTTAGTTAACGACTTTTTAGTGAGATTATATTCATTAGTTGAGTCTAAAAAATTTGCATACCCACACTACTATAACCGTTACTTTTCGAGTGAGATACATATGTATAGATATATGCAGGGTTAACATCCCTACCTGTGGTTGCTAGCTACAACCTTGACTGATCAATAAAAACGGGTGATAAGTGTCTACAATCATTACTGTGACGTCCAATGAAGCATTGTAGCAGGCTACAATCAGTCACACAGATCAGTTATAGAACTCACTATAAACATTAACTCGAATCTCTCTCACTCATACTACTACTCATAAACTTGATTCTTTCAAAACTGTTTTAAGCATGAATTTACTAATACTAAGACACATTTTGGATTTTTCAAAGCTTATTTAAATATGGTTTACTTATAAAGAAAATACTTTTTGAAGGCTTTTAAAAGTATCATTACTGCTATTAGTAGAAACCTGTGACCCTCACCAACCCTGTGTTGACCCTCAAAACTACATGTATTCTCAGTGAATCTATAATCAAGCAAATTCAGACGACGAATAGTCATGGATGTTAGAAAATTTAGTTTAATACTTTTTGTTATGTCCGTCTACTTGTTTAATGCAATTCATATATTATATTATTATTTGTAAGAACCATATATTCATACTTAAAGATGGAATAGAAATGTTGTTTTGTTTATTGATGTACTTGTGCTATATATTCAGTTTATATGTAATCCATGAACTTAGTCGTACAACTCGATATGTTCCGCCACCTCGACCAGGGGTGTGAAAGATTGGTATCAAAACTAAATTAGATGTAGAGAACTCGTATACTCGAAAGAGGAAATACAACTATAGCGACAAACTCCTAATAAAAGTATTATTATTAATTACACTACTTCTTGGCTACATTTGAAGGGCCGCATAGGGTTGTTCGAATTCAGAACAATTTAATTGCCAAAATGGTCCTGCTCTCTGGTGTTTAATGTCTGACCCTCGTCTGTACATATTATCCTTGTAGTACAAAACAAAATTTTAATAATACCACAAACCTCACCGACACTAATATATAAAATTTATATATATACACTGACCTGCGATGAGAACACTTAATAAAATTCTAAATATCCCTTAAACTAAAACTACCAACTCAACCCTTTAGGTCAGATGCTTCAATTAAGGTTATTACCGTACGTAATCCATACCACAAATAAACTTGGAACACGTGCCTATGTTATTTATGGTCGGGCCGGTGCACAACCAACCTTGAGCAAGGAGTTTGACAGACTACAACAGTTGAAAGTGTTAGAGATTGAAAAATGTTCCCAAGATTTGCTGCAAATACCTAGTACCTTAGAAATCTTATATCAACCCCAAAAAAACATATACATTTTAAATCAGAAAAATACTTAAAAATTTAGGATAACGTTAAGATTTTCCTAGTTCACCTAAATCCGAAGAACTGATAGCTTTGCTACCTAAACATAGCAGAGAAACCCATGTGTCCCCAATCAATCATTCAATAGTCTCCAAACTTCTCTCTTCCAAAGATGAAGAAGATTTCAATTCTCTTTATTATTTGAAATTGGAAGGATTTCAATTCCCTCCCTATCATTTGGAAATCTAGAGGATTTTCGAATCAATCACCTTTCCTCTTTTGTTTGGAAATCGGTAGGATTTCAGGAATCAATCTCGCTCTATAAATTGAAAACCTATGGGATTCTTGGAACAAATTATACTAATACACTATCATACAATACAACTCCTACATACTTGTTTACGATTAAGTAGTATAAACTACTTAAGTGTGTCTTTCTCTAAACGTTTAGGCTAAAGGCCCCTCAAAGGAATCCACGAGTTCACCAACCACCACCATTTTGAATGGACTCAAAACTAATGAAAACCCTAATTGCACAAGGGATTGCCATAGCTTTAGCTACGTATGAGGTCACTCGGAATGAATCTTCCATGAATAGTGGACATGATGGAGGTATTCTAGTCATTAACAAAAACAACCGCAAATCATGTTCATCCAAGGATTTCTTAGAATACCAATACCATCCCTTCTTCACTATGGAAGGAGCGATTGGTCTATTATGTTGGATAGAGTTCATGGAGGCAGTGTTCCGTATCAACCTTGTGCTAATGACTGTTGTGTTAAGTATGCCACTTGTACACTAATGGATTCCGCCCTTACTTGGTGGAATAACCATACCATGTCTATAGGAATCGATGCAGCCTGTGACATTACTTGGGGAGCCCTGAAACAGATGCTGATCCAGGAGTATTATCCTCGACAAGAAATTCATGCTCTAAAACAAGAACCGTTGAACCTTACTATGAAAGAGTCAGAGGTGAGTTCTTACACCTCCCGTTTTAACTACCCTGCCAAACTCTGCCCAGGTATAGTAAACTCAGGATACAAGAAGATTGAAAGGTACATTTGGGGGCTAACTCCCCCAGTTCAAGGCCTGTTTACAGCATTTAGACCCACTACATTTGATAGTGCTAAATGATTGGCATACCATTTGACTGAACAATATCTCCGTCCGAGTACCACAATCCAAAAGACGAAACAGAACCGGACGGAGGGTACAAAATGTAAGTACCACTAGGAGTCCAAAGGGAACTTCAAACTTCTCAAACCTAAATCAGAATCAATGACTACTACAACACAAACACAAACACACCCAATCCATCCAAGTCCTACTCTGGGACTTTACCCTATTCTACCAAGTGCAATTTTCACCATGTTGGGAATTGCATGGTCTGTAACAATTGTAACTTTAGAAGTCACACCACTAAGTTCTGTAGAAAGATGTCAACCACTACAAACTCAACCACTGCTATAAGAAAAATGCGTAACTGCTTCAAATTCATCTAACCGGGACACTTCAAGAAGGATTGCCCTAAGCTAAAGAATCAGGGAGGCGAAGGAAGCACATAGCGATTGATGCATAAGATGCTCGCTAGGACCCAACTCTGGTTAACGGTACATTTCATATCAACAACATTTATGTTTTCGTATGATTTGATATTGATAACGATGTAAGCTTTATCTACCATAGTTTTAGAAACACGATAAAAAATAAAGTCAGCAAACTAATAAACTTACGGAATAGAAATATCAATCAACCTAATTAGACAACACTTTAGAAATACTCACCAATTTCCTTCTCACCTTTAATAACCACATATTTCACATCGAACTAATGTCTATTACCATTGGAAGTTCGATGTGATCATCAAAATGGAATTGTCATCACCTCATCGAATAGAGGTTCAATGATATGAAAAGCCGTCCAACTACCTTTACCCAACAACGAAGACCTCATGATATACAAAAATAAATCATGAAATATTCTAAGAATCATCTCTTGCATGAAGGCAAGAAACTATTTACCTAAGAGATGCTTCGCTTTGTTGGCCCATATGGTGGATATGAAAGACAAGGGTAAGGAAATCAAAGACATACTACATGTGTGCCACTAACTGGACGTATCTTCAGAGGATCCAACTAGAGTACCTCCAATCAGACAGGTCGAATTCCGAATCAACCTAGTCCTAGGTGCAGCAACAGTGGCATGATCTCCTTATCGTTTGGCTCCATCAGAAATGCAAGTACTATCCAGTCAAATTCAAGAACTTCTTGACAAAGGTTTTATCTGGCCAAGCTTCTCTGCATGGGGAGCCCCGATATTATTTGTCAAAAAGAAGGATGGATCATTCAGGAAGTGAAAACTTTACCATCAAAAACTGGTATATACTCCTGAGGATCGATGACCTATTCGACCATCTACAAGGATCTGATCTACGATCCGACTATCAGCAAATTAGAGTTCAAGAAGCAGATATTCCAAAGATGGCATTCCATACAAGATATGTTCACTACGAGTTTCTGGTTATGCCATTTGGACTGACCAACACACCAGCCGTATTCATGGACCTTATGAATCAATGTGTGTAAAACCTACTTGGATAAATTCGTGATCATCCTCAATGACCACATATTAATATATTCAAAACCATGGAAGAACATGGCCAACACTTGCGTTTAATTCTAGAAATATTAAGAAAAGAGAAACTTTATGCAAAGTTTCCGAAATGTGAGTTTCTGGATTAACAAAGTACATTTCCTCGGCCATGTGGTCATCAGTAAAGGGATTTATGTCGATTCTGTGAAGATTGAATCGGTTAAGTATTGGAAAGCACCAACAAAACCAACCAAAGTACGCCATTTCTTAGGGCTTGCAGACTACTATTGGAGAATCATTGAGAACTATTCCAAGATAGCCAACCCTCTTACCGCACTAACCCAGAAAGATAAAAAGTTTGATTGGGGAGACAATCAAGAGTCCGCCTTCCAGAAATTGAAGCAATGATTGTGCAGTGTGCTGATTCTATCTCTTCCTAAGGGAACAAAATATTTTGTGGTATACTGCGATACCCCTCACCAAGAATTAGGACACGTATTGATGCAACGAAATAAAGTTATTGCATACACATCCAAATAACCTATGCCAAATAGGACGATACAAACCCTAGACAACATTTCCCGTGCCTGAGTGTTAGACTTCGGTATGCATGAGATACTCACTTTCCATTAGTCAAATTTTCATATAACAATAACTATCACGCTAGCATTAAGGCCACCCCATTCGAGGCCTTGTATGGGCACAAACGATGTTCTACGATATGCTGAGCAGAAGTTGGAGATACTAAAGTAGCTAAAAAGAATGCTAGAGATGCTTTATTCACTGGTCCCGAGATCATTCATGAAACAACAGACAAAATGATTCAAATAAAGGAACAATTGAAAGCCACACGTAGTCGACAGAAGAGCTATGCCAACCATTAGAATTCAAAAGTAGGAGACTGTTTCCTGCTAGTGGTTTCTCCATGGAAGACTGTCATAAGATTTGGAAAAAGGGGTAAAATAAACGCCCATTACATCGGACATTTCAAAATCCTGGACAGGGGTTGTCCGGTAGCATACAATCTCATATTACGTCAAGAACTTAGCAAAGTTCAGGATACCTTCCACATATGTAATCTAAAAAGGTGTCTAGTTGATGAGAACCTCGTCATTCCACTCAATGAGATCCAGGTCAACACTTCAATTTTTGGAGGAACCGGTGGAGATCATGGATCAGGAGATCAAAAGCCTCAAGTAAAGCCGCATACTTATACTAAAAGTCTGATGGAACTCTCGTAGAGGGCCAAAGTTTACTTAGGATGCGAGGATCAAATGAAATAAAAGTGCCCACATTTGTTCAATGATGTTCCCTCCACTAGTGGAACGACTTAATAATAACACAAAGTAGCCTAGAACTTAATAATTTTGGGTCAAAATTCTCTTCATTGGGAGGTAATGTGATGTCCCGGAATTTAGGTTATAAACTACCAATGACTAAATTATAGTAAATATTTTTGTAATTTAACTTATTCAGTTTTAGTGCATCTAATGTCAAATAAATGAGTTCATTTCAATTATTATAAGAT
This sequence comes from Lactuca saligna, assembly GCF_052625555.1. Classification (NCBI taxonomy): domain Eukaryota; kingdom Viridiplantae; phylum Streptophyta; class Magnoliopsida; order Asterales; family Asteraceae; genus Lactuca; species Lactuca saligna. Next base: position 166,917,231 of record NC_136422.1, on the reverse strand, counting down.
GTCAAATGATACCTTACTTCCAAATGTGTATATTGTTAAACAAATCAAAAAGCTCAAACTGCAACACTGGGTAATGCGTCTGAAAAACTAAAAATTTGTATTTAGCAGTTATAAGCAAAAATAACATTAAAACCGTATAGTACATATTCCCCTATTTCCGAAAATATAAAGGATGCCCAAAACATAGTTTGTATGCAAAAGATACAACAACAATAAAACATTGGTTTTCTTTAATCGCGTAAAACCGAATCGATCTGTTGAGACACTTACATACCTACGATGGAAATTCTAACAATGTTTTTGGACTTAGGCTATAGTCTAATATTTAATTTTATACTCACAAAATATTTTTAGCAAAAATATTTGCAAAAATCGAAAAATAGAGCGTTACAGGCTATTTAGATGCATAACTTTAAACGTGATTTCCCAGAGTTCCATAACTCGAATTATTAATCAGCTTGAGTTTTTTTTTTTTTTTTTTTTTTTTTTTTTTTTTTTTTTTTTTTTTTTTTTTTTTTAGAATCCTTGAATTAAACTCTATTTATCAGCATGTTCGAAAGAAATTCTCAACATTCGGATCCGGATGCACTCGGTTATGTGTGTTTTTGGCCACATAATGAGGGTGTAACCTCAAGTGGGTCCCACATGGCTTTGCTTGAAGGAAAAATCAGCTTCGATGTGTTTATATATATATATATATATATATATATATATATATATATATATATATATATACATAGAGAGAGATAGAGAGAGAGTAATTACTAAAGTTTTAAATTTATAAAACTGATTTTATCTCAACTGGATTAATAAGCACAGTAGGCAATGCACTTAGTCGTGCTATAGTATACTTGTGGTAAGACCAAGTGTCGAACACAAGGGGAACGATGGTGAACTAAATTGGAATTCTTGATTACAAGTTACAAGTATAAGTAATCAATAAGGTTTTTATTAAATTAAATCTCAAATATCCTATTAACCTATAAATCTCGATAAACTGATTGAAGACAAATCTTTGTAGGTACTTTGATTTAGATAAACTACATTTCAAAATAATGGTTACTACTGATACAATGAATATTTATTCATTATTCACCGATTCCTAATATGATCAACATCATGGTCACACTACTAATCCTTTGATTTCAACATAACGATTATTTCATTAATCAAGTGAACAAACAATCATGCAAATCAGTATACAAATCGTATTAAGCAATATGTGATCTTATTCAACTCTATTAATCATAGGAGTTTAATCAAGCATAGAATGGTCATTCTACTCATGCACACACATTAAAGTTCACCACTTTATTTCCTAACCCTAGGTTTTGGTCAAAACACTAGTCATAATCACCAATAGTCACTGGACAACTATAATTCAAATTAACACAGTCTGATAGTCATCTAAACTCTATTAATTCAGTAATAGGAAACAATGTAACAATCTTTATCACATATGGATCTTAAATGAAACTTGACAAAATAAATTAAACAAGAATAAAACAATCCAAATAGTAATACAACCATAAACTCAAAAATTAACTTAATCATAAACACAAAGTAAGAGATTTTAACACATAAATCAGAAAGTAACATAGAATGGAATCATAGTTGAATGCTAATCATGGTCACGACAACAAACCAAATGATCTCCGACATGATTTCGCTCTCTAATCCCTCATATCTTTCTCCTATCAGCTTAGAAACCTTCTGACCGCCTTCTAGGCGTAGACATGAACTTCAGAGTACATTGGGCGTACACCCATTACGAGGGGTGTAATGGGTCTCTTCAGTCCCTTTTTCCCCTTTTTGCAATCCAGCTCCAATTTCTGCCTCATTTGTTTCTTTTCCGCTCTAGCAACAATTATACCTGTAAAATATAAATTTAAACATTAGAAGTACCTTTTAGTTCTAAATAGTCATAATTAAGGCTGAAATATAAAGGTAAGATATATATATATATATATATATATATATATATAGCAGAGGACCAAAACCCTAATGTGCGGTCTTGCCCCCTATTTAAACACCTCTAAGCCTTTAGACCCGACATTATTCGCCCCTAGAGTCTCATTTTCGTCCCTCATCACCTGAAAATATTTGTGAGAAAGATTTTGAGCCTAAGGAGTTGGTTTTGTGGTCTTTTTAAAGTTCATTCAAGAAGAAGGAGATCCTAAGCAAGCTTGGAGTGGCTTGGAGTTTCAAGATTCTGCACTTAGATCACCTTGGGAGGCTTTAGGAGGTATAAAGTCATGACCTTTCCATCTTATTTTTTAGATCTAGTTAGGGTTTCCATTTTGTCCCCTTTATTTGGATCTAGACCTTCTCTTGGATGTGAAGCAACTCCAGAGACTGAGATGTCTAGATCTAAGCTTTGTATGCATGCTAAGTGCAGAAAGTTATGATCTTGGTGGGTGCTAAGACTCCATGCATGATTTGAGAGCTCTTACTTAAGGTCTTAGAGTGAGAAATGAGGTTTCGAGGTCCTTCATAGCATGCAAGGTTATAAAGTTGCCAACTTTATGACCTAGGATGTTAAGATGTGCTCAGATCTGATTTTAGGACGTTGATCTATCGAGTAATAAGCACTTAATGGAAAGAGTGCTTAATCTGTTCCTTCGCTAGGTGTAGCATAGAGAACATCATGCAGAATGTGCAGAAGCCCGGTACGCTGCGCGTACCATGGTGGTACGCATGGCATATGTACCCGTGATGGACTTGGACTTGTTTTGGGCCCATAAGCATTTTGGGGCTTAATCTATATTTGGGTCTGGCCATAATTCGAGTTAATGGGACAACTGATTAGCCTTGGGCTGGAAGTATTATAGTTGGGCCATGTGGCCCATCAATAGATTTTGCACATGGACCTTGGGGCCCATTAGCCAAGGAAGACTCTTGGGCCATTAGGAAAGGACTTTGGAGTTGAGTTTTCATTTTGGCCATGATCAAACTCTAATCTTGGGTTAATATTGTTATTATTCAGCAGTATTGGTTTCAGACTGTTATGAGAACATCTACTCACCATACCTATGGGTCTACGACACCAAGGCCGGCCCATTATATGATCATGTTATGTGTGTGTTATTCGTTTATGAATTGATATGTTATGTGATATTATGTTGGTATGGAAGACCTTGGGAGGAGCCGTCGCATTGGATATAAAACCATATGGGCTAGCCCATGGCATTCCAAGGTAAATACCATGTGTGGTAGCCCATGGTAGTCCTAGGTAAAGATCATGTGGGGTAGCCCATGGCATTCTTGCTGGATTATATTGCATAGTTTCTACGACATGTTATAGATTTATTAGCTAATAGGATATATGTATGTGAGTATGTGTGGTATGCTCTGGGAAACTCACTTAGCATTTCGCTTACAGGTTGTTGATTTGTTTTAGGTACTTCTGAGCCCAAGGACAAGGGCAAGGCGTGATGACATGGCACACACTCTACCTCTCTTTTTTTATTGTATTTGGGACCCTCTAATGTTTAAAAGGAAAACAATGATGTAATGAATGTTATTTTGAAAGCATATGATTGGGAAACTATGGTTTATGAGATTGGTTTTGATTAACTTAAAAATGAAAAAATTTCTTTTAAAATTGGTTCGTTACAAGTTGGTATCAGAGCCTTGGTTTGAGGGATTTGGGCACATCCTCGGGTGTGTCAGGACTCAAATTATGGAGGTGATAAAATGTTTTCAAAAGTAACCTAAAAGGAATTTAAAAGAAACCCAAAAGATGAGAGTGCGACGCACGTGATCAGCCGAGCCAAGTAAGTAGTATCCCAATTTGAATAACCATGCGATACTGATATTGAGCTTTGTTGATTATATGGAACCTGCTAAGTGTATGTTTTTTTTATTTTTTTATTTTTATTTTTTTTAAATTGTATATGGTTACGAGCTTATAGCCTTAGAATGATTGATTTGGCCTTATTTTCTTTTCCTCGTTTGGGTATAGTCTTAGGGAAGAATTTCTTATTCGAAAGTCTATTTGATCCTTTCTGTGTATAATTTGCATGCATAAAAGTAGCCTGTCATGATTGGTTTGGTTGATATGAGTAGAGCGAGTCTTAGGACAACCCAAGGCTAATGTATTTGGTAATTGTGGGATATGGTTAGGTTGTGGGACAAATCAAAGTTATCAAGTAGAGCAGTAGGGAAAGGTATAGGTAGGTGTGGAAGGTAGTATTGGGTCCGTACTACTGGAAGCACATGACCTGTACCCGAAGCATTACTAGATCTGACGACCTCGAGGAGGACCAGTGTCGGAAGATCCCCTTATATATAGAAATCCTGATCATTTTAATTTATGATATTTCAATTCAACATGGTGATGACACGGTTGGGAACAGGGGGATCAGGATCGGGATCTGGATCCGGGGCTGGGTCAGGCGGTACTACTGATGGTATTGATGAGAGGCTGCGTGAGTTGATTGCTCCTGAGTTTATGATGGGCATACTTGATGCTACCCCAGTCATCTTTGGGACGGTCAAGGAGGGTATGATGGAGATCATGGAGGAGAGACTTAGGGCATTCAGGGCTGATGTTGCTGTGGGTCAGGGTGGAGCCTGAGCTCCCTTGTTTCGGGAGTTCAACGCATGCGAGGATCCAGAGTTCTCCGGGTTCAGAGACCCCATTGTGAGCAGACGCTGGGTAGCGGATATTGAGAATGCCCAGTGCACGAGTTCTTGCCCGGAGGAGGCAAAGGTTGGATTTGCTTCTTGTATGCTGAAGGACAGGGCTCGAGATTGGTTGGGTAAGGTTACTAGCCAAGTGGGAGTAACCGGTGTGGCTGAGATGTCATGGGCTGAGTTTGTTCGACATTTCGATGAGGAGTTTGCACCACCTATTGAGGTGCAACGATTCGTGAGGGAGTTTCATGAGTTACAGCAGACCACCGAGACTGTGGCCGAGATCACCGCCAACTTTCGAGAGCGAGATTTTTTGATTCCTCAGTATGCTACGGATGAGGAGATGAGGCGGACCCGATATCATGCTATGTTGAGGGATGATATTTGAGGGTTTGTGAGCTTTACAGGGTGCAAAACCCTGAACGAGATGGTTAAGAAGGCCCGTGAGAGGGAGATGTAGTTGGAGTCCTACACAAAGTAGAAGATTGAGCAGGTATAGGCAGTAGGGGCTCAGGCTAAAAAGCCTAAGACCTTTGATTCTTCGGTTAGGGGCCAGCAGGGCTGGGGATGGTGTGCCAACTACATGAGGTTTCATAGTAGGGGTTGTCGGACAACCGAGATATCAGGATGTTACTCTTATGGCCAACAAGTCCACGTGAGTAAGGATTGCCACAAGAAGGGCTTGATATGTTTCCACTGCAACCAGATAGCCCATAAAAGGCCGATAGTCCAAGGTTCTAGGGAGGAGGATGAGGATCAGTGGCGGTGCCCGCACCCACCACTATGAGGATTACTTATGGACGCCCTATCAAGGCAAAATCTCCAGCGGTGAAAAGCCATGCTTTTCAGCTGACTACCGAGGAGGCTCGGGCAGCACCAGACGTCGTGGCTGGTATGTGTTTATTCTTCTTTATCTTGTGTTTGAAAATTGCTTATATGTATGTGTTATGTTTTGCATAGGGACCTTTTTGGTCAATGGTATGTCGGCTCATGTTTTGTTTGATTTGGGTGCTACCCGATCATTCGTGTCTCTTGCGCTTAGTAAGAAGTTCCGAAATGCACCTGGGACTCTGGATACCCCTCTCGAGGTGGAGATTGCAGACGATCACATTGTGAGTGTTGCGAGGGTATTTCAGGACTATGTAATGAATGTGCATGGAGAGAGGTTTCGCATGGATTTAGTCCCTATACTGTTGCGAAGACTGAAGGTGATCATTGGGATTAACTGACTGGGGGCCAGTGGGGTCATGATCGATTATGAGTGACAGTTGGTCCAGGTTTGAACCCCATGTGGGGGAGAGCTAGTTATTCATGGTGAAAGGGCCTCGCAGGGACCGACCCTCTATTCGGCTGCGAGGGCAAGGATGTTTCTACAGCAGGGTTGCTAAGGATTTCTAGCTCATGTTTCAGATACGAAAGCAGAGGCCGTATCGGATTTGGGCAGTGTGCCAGTTGTGCAGGAATTTCGGGACGTATTTCCCGAAGAATTGCAAGGAGTACCTCTTGAGAGGCAATTGGAGTTTCGTATTGACTTAGTACGGGGTGCCACCCTGATCGCGAAGGCACCATATCTGTTAGCACCACCCGAGATGCAGGAGTTATCTATGCAACTTCTGGAGCTGCTAGACCAGGGGGTTCATACGTCCGAGTATTTCCCCGTGGGGTGCACCGATTCTTTTCGTGAAAAAGAAAGACTGATCGTACAGGATGTGCATTGATCATCTAGAGCTGAACAAGTTGACGGTGAAGAACCACTATCCTTTGCCAAGGATTGACGATTTATTTGATCAGCTTCAGGCTGCATCTTGGTTCTCCAAGGTTGATCTTCGGTACGAGTATCATCAGATGAGGATTAAGGATTAGGATATACCGAAGACAATTTTCAGGACTCGTTTTGGGCATTATGAGTTTGTGGTGATGCAATTTGGGCTCACCAATGCCCCGACAGTGTTCATGGATCTCATGAACCGGGTATGTAGACCGATGCTGGATCGGTCAGTGGTCATTTTTATTGATGATATCATGGTTTACTCCAAAACTAGATAGCAGCACGAGCAACACATAAGAGAGGTGCTAGAGACTTTGAGGGCGGAGAAGCTTTATGTAAAGTTCTCCAAATGTGATTTCTGGCTATATGAAGTGTAGTTTTTGGGGCATGTCATCAATCAAGAAGGTATTTCGGTTGACCCAGCGAAGGTGGAGGCTGTTATGCGATGGGAGGTACAGAGGAACGCCTCAAAGATTCGTAGCTTCTTGGGTTTAGCAGGTTACTATCGGAGATTTATCTAGAATTTCTCCAAGATTGCTACGCCATTGACCCGTTTGACCAAGAAGAATGTGACTTTCTGGTGGGATGAGGATCAGTAGGGGGCTTTTGAGACTCTGAGACAGAGGTTATGCGAGGCTCCAGTCCTAGTACTGCTCAAGGGGTTGGATGATTTAGTGGTATATTGTGATGCATCGATTTCAGGGTTGGGTGCAATGTTGATGCAGCGAGTGTTGGATTAATGTCTAAGTCCATAACTATAACTGGTAAGACTTGACCCGACCCGGCATGGTCCATTTGGGTTGCATGGCATCATGCACTTGGATAGACTATAATGAGAGAAATAAGACACTTATGATTATTAATATATTATAAGTTCTAGTATATTAATAATAAGAATAATGAGATTATTTAATTAGTATTGATCAAGAATTAATCTAGGATTAATTAAGTGATCAAAAGAAGACTAATTAAATATATGGGTTGATTGTGTAAATCATCCATACTTGTATAGTGGGCTAATGCTCCATGGATAATCAAGTTGGGCTAAAACCCATAGGATGGTCCATGGATGCTCCATGGTGTATTTGAACACATGGATCCAAGGAAATGGAAAGTCATGACAATTAGGGATTACCCTAATTGTAACACTATATAAAGATCTTATTCTTGACAAAATCGACACTAGTATCATTCTAGAGAGGGCTAGCCGATTTCATGAAGTGTAGAATTCTCTCTAAGTTATTCCAAGTGCTTATGGTGTTGTGTGAACCATTTGAGGTGTCACACTTGGGGCACTAGGCACTCAAGCTTCATGAAGACAAGCATTAACAAAAGGTATGCTATTCAAACTTGTGTTATTCAAAGTTTAGTATGCTAGAATAGAACAATACCTTAGAAAGTTGATATTTGCATGTATAATAGAGAAAACATAGATCCAAGGTATTTAGGGTTGCATGTACAATTAGGAGTGTTAGAATGCTCATAAGCCTACAACGAGGTTATGTGATTGCTTATGCCTCGAGGCAGTTGAAGCCTCACGAGGCAAATTACCCCACACATGATCTGGAGCTGGGGGAGGTGGTGTTCGCCCTCAAGATTTGGAGGCATTATTTGTATGGAGTACGGTTTATTATCTATACTGATCACAAGAGTCCTAAGTATTTGATGGATCAGCAGAACATTAATATGCGGTAGAGGAGATGGTTGGATGTACTGAAGGATTGTGATTGCGAGATCCTATACCATCTAAGGAAGGCCAACATGGTGGCCGATGCTTTGAGTCGCAAGGCGACAGGGTCCCCGATTAGGGATATTTGTATGAGGATGATGTTGATTTTGCCTTTGTTGGATATGATCAGAGGGGCTCAGGTTGAGGGGGGTGAGGAAGGAGATCTGGAAAACATAGAAAATTCAGGGTCAGTATCCATTGTTTGTCAAGGATATCCGCGGCCTTTTGACTCAGTGTGGCCGAGTGTGGGTACCATTGATAGGGGGAGTGAGACAGGGACTGTTAAAGGAGGATCATAAGTCCAAGTTTTCTATACATCCAGGTGCAACAAAAATTTATAGGGACTTGAGACTGAGTTATTGGTGGCCCTGCATGAAGCGGGAAATCGCCTGGTTTGTGGAGCAATGCATGACCTGCAGGAAGGTCAAGGCCGAACATCAGTGGCCTCATGGCAAGGTTCAACCATTGCCCATTCCGATGTGGAAGTGGGAAGAGATCACTATGGACTTCATTACGAAGCTACAAAGGACGAAGAAGGGAGTGGATGCCATATGGGTTATCGTGGACAGACTGACAAAGAGTGCCCACTTCATTCTGATCTTCGAGAGTATATCCGTAGAAAATTTGGCAGACATCTATGTTCGAGAAGTGGTGGCTAGGTACGGGGGTGCCAGTGTCGGTGGTTTCGGATAGGGATGTTCGGTTTACATCCAGGTTTTGGAAAAAGTTCCACGAGGAACTGGGTATTCAGCTGCATTTCAGCACGGCATATCACCCTTAGACTGACGGTCAAAGTGATGGAACGATCCAAACACTGTAGGACATGCTGCGAGCGTATGTGCTGGATTTTGGAGGGAGTTGGGATACGTATCTCCCACTGGCTGAGTTTTCGTACAATAACAATTATCAAACCAATATTGACTGAGCTCCATTCGAGATGTTACATGGACGGAGGTGCAGGACCCCAATGTGTTGGGACGAGGTTGGGCATCGAGTCATAGGGAGCACGGAGGTGGTGGTCACGACCACCAGCTTGATTCAGCAGGTGCATGACTGGTTGTGAGTCTCACAGAGTCGTCAGAAAGGCTATGCTGACCGACGATGCTCGGATCTTGAGTTTCATGTCGGGGAATTTGTATTGCTGAAGGTGTCGTCCTGGAAAGGGATTATCAGGTTTCGTAAGCGGGGCAAGTTGTGGCCTCGGTTCATAGGCCTGTTGAAGATTATAGACCGAGTGGGCAAAGTGGCATATCGTTTAGAGCTACCAGAGGAGTTTAGTCAAGTTCACAACACCTTCCATGCATCTCAGCTTCGTAAGTGTGTTGCAGAAGAGACCACAATTATTTCCTTGGATGACATTTAGGTGGATGGGAGCTTGAATTATGTCGAAAAGCCGGTCGCCATCTTACATAGAAAGATAAAGGGTCTTTGCAACAAAGAAGTGAAGTTGATAAAGGTACAATGGCAACACCGGAAGGGCTCTGAATGGACGTGGGAGCCGGAGGAGGAGATTCGGGAGCATTATCCCAATCTGTTTTCAGCTACGGACTTCGAGGATGAAGTCTAGTTCAAGTGGGGGAGAGTTGTAACACTCCTAGTTAGGTATTAATTTTAAACCCTCAAAATGGAACTAATTAACTAATGGTTTCCTTTGGGTATGCTGGGCGTACCTAGGGGTGCACTTAGCGTACTATGATGGAAGGATCGCAAAGGAACTATGCATACGCAGAAGGTACGTGGGGCGTACGCAACAGAGGACCAAAACCCTAATGAGCGGTCTTGCCTGCTATTTAAACACCTCTAAGCCTTTGGAACCGACCTTATTCACCCCTAGAGCCTCATTTTCGTCCCTCATCACCTGAGAATCTTTATGAGAAAGAGTTTGAGCCTAAGGAGTGGGTTTTGAGGTCTTTGTAAAGTTCATTCAAGAAGAAGGAGATCCTAAGCAAGCTTGGAGTGGCTTAAAGTTTCAAGATTCTTCACATAGTTCACCTTGGGAGGCTTCTGGAGGTATAACGTCATGACCTTTCCATATTGTTCTTTAGATCTAGTTAGGGTTTCCATTTTTTCCCCTTTAGTTGGATCTAGACCTTTTCTCGGATGTGAAGCAACTCTAGAGACTGAGATTTCCAGATCTGAGCTTTGTATGCATACTAAGTGCATAAAGTTACGAGCTTGGTGGGTGCTAAGAGTCCAGTCATGATTTGAGAGCTCTTACTTAAGGTCTTAAGTGATAAATGAGGTTTTGAGGTCCTTCATAGCATGCAAGGTCATAAAGTTTCCAACTTTATGACCTAGGACGTTAAGATGTGCCCAGATCTAATTTTGGGACGTTGATCTATCGAGTAATAAGAACTTAATGGAAAGAGTGTTCAATCTATTCCTACGTTGGACGTAGCATAGAGAACACCGCACGTAATGTGCAGAATCCCGGTACGCTGCGCGTACAATGGTGGTATGCATCCTATATGCAACCTTGATGGACTTGGACTTGTTTTGGGCCAATAAGCCTTTTGGGCCTTAATCTATCTTTGGGCCTGGCTATATTTCGAGTTAATAGGCCAACTGAGCAGTCTCTGGCCGGAAGTATTATAGTTAGACCTTGATGGGACATGTGGCCCATTAATATATTTTGAACATGGACCTCGGGGCTCATTAGCCAAGGAAGACTCTTGGGCCATTAGGAAAGGACTTTGGGGTTGAGTTTTTAGTTTGGCCATGATCAAACTCTCATCTTGAGTTAATATTGTTATTGTTCAGCACTAGTGGTTTCGGATTGTTAAGAGAGTAGCTATTGTATTCAGTAGTTGGAGGTGAGTCTTCTCACCATACCTATGGGTCTACGACACCAAGGACGACCCATTATGTGATCATGTTATGTGTGTGTTATTCATTTATGAATTGATATGTTATGTGATATTATGATGGTATGGAAGACCCCGGGGGAGCCCGTGGCATTGGATATAAGACCATGTGGGGTAGGCCATGACATTCCTAGGTAAAGACCATGTGGGGTAGCCCATGGCATTGGATGTAAGACCATGTGAGGTAGCCCATGGTAGTCCTAGGTAAAGACCATGTGGGGTAGCCGATGACATTCTTGCTGGATTATATTGCATGGTTTCTATGGCATGTTATAACTTTATTAGCTAACAAGATATGTGTATGTGAATGTGTGTGGTATGCTCTGGGAAACTCATTAAGCATTTCGCTTACAGGTTGTTGATTTGTTTCAGGTACTTTTGAGCGTAAGGGCAAGGGCAAGGCGTGATGATGTGGCAAACACTCTATCTCTTTTTTTAAATGTATTTGGGACCCTCTGATGTTTAAAAGGAAAACAATGATGTAATGAATGTTATTTTGAAAACATATGATTAGGAAACTATGGTTTATGAGATTGGTTTTGATTAACTTAAAAATGAAATTTTTTCTTTGTAAAATTGGGTCGTTACATTAGTTTACTAATATCGCATAAAACAATCCATTTGAAACCCAACCATTATCCTAAGACCGCAATGCATGTATTTGTGTCTATAATTCCTAAAAACATCCCGTTCCAAAATAATAAGAATCCTTATGAACATTAACCCTTTAGTTTATACGACATTCATTTTTTCAACCCTCCAAATCTATCATTAAAAATCTTTCTTAACCTCAAGGTATTTTTGGTTAAACTACCAAGCATACATAAATTCTAAAAAGAATTACAACTTTGATTCCTCAATGGAGCTCTTTGAATTCATCTCTTCTTTGATAACTTCTTTTCAATTTCTTTGAATTCACCAACTTCTTGTTTGATTTTTGGTATCTTCCACTTTTGATTCTTCATAATTTTTGAGCTTTTGATTTTCATACGTTGAGAGCTCCAAAATTCTTTCAACTTTTGGTAATTTCTCTCTCTTTTTTTTAACTCACTTTTTTTTTTCACTCAAATCCTACATGCTTAAGCAAGGAGCTTATCTTTAACCTTTATTGGTTAGAGATATTAGTCTATGTAGAATGACTACATAAGCTCTCCTGGATGGATTTCAGGTTCATTCTGAAAAACTTATTACATCGTATAATCTACCAGATTATCTTTCACATCTCATGGTTTTTCACTAATAATGGGTAGCCACAAATACACTATAAAATTTATTAGCTCAGGTAAACATTCAGGCTCGCATAGGATCGTCTCACACAATAATAGCATTAAGTTTTTTTTTTTTTTTTTTTTTTTTTTTTTTTTTTTTTAATTATCACTAGATTTTCTAAACTACACTATTATTTCAAGTTTATAAAATTTTAAAATTTTTTGTTCTAATTTTTCAGTTTAAACATAAATCTCTTTTACGACACCTACCTCACACTTATTTCATACAGTGCCCTCATTGTATGCAAAAACAACTATTTAAGCACATAAAACCAATGAAAAGGGAGAAAAAAGGAACAGACTCCTCTGGGTAATAGTGGCGAGATTGAATGGGGCTGGTAAAAGTTGCTCCAAAAGTTTGTTGGAAGATTGGAAATTGGAACTAGTGCTTTTGAATGTTCTGAAAAATAAAACCAAGAACACCGAATTCTAAAATGTGGTGCAAAGGATTGAAAAGGAATGCAATGTATAGTGACTATGACCTGGGAAAGTGTCGATCATGTCGTGTCGTCGAATGAGGAAAAATATGAATTGTGAATAATAGCGTGGCCACGACGTGGTAAGTGTTTACCACACTGTGGTCTCTAGAATGACAGCCTCTTCTCGTGATGAAAAACTCCCCCACGACATACGAGAGTTTCAACCATGTTATGGCAGCCGTGTTGATACTTCTGCTTCACGTCGGAATAAAACTCCATGGCATGGGAACAACTCATCCATGTCATAGGAATCAATGTAGTTAGAAATGTCACTTTTAAAAATAATAATCCCTCCAAATATCGATGCACACCACACACTTATGAAAAATCGTGGCTCCTGATTATAAACTTCAAACTCTCACACGACTTTTTCTCTTGTGATAAAACAATAGTCGGTCCTAGCGGCAGAACTTAGTGCCAGCTTTTTAAGGGCGCACATTCTACAAAAGTCTAAAAGATCATGTAACATCCCGTAATTCAGGTATATTCCTTTGATCCCTTTCTTTCCCCAAGTTGTCAAATTAGTCATTGAAAAGAATGTTTAGCTTTTGAGTATGCTGGGCGTAAGGGAGATTACGTTGCGCATACTCATGAGGGTATTCATGATGTGGAGACTACCCAATGTGTTGGGCGTATCATAGTGTACGTTGGACGTACTACGTTCAGATTGAACCCCTAATTGTGGGGGTGAGCCCTATATAAGGAACATATTGGCCTCACTTTTAGCCACCATTTTCCAGAGAGTAAAGCCCTAAGAGTGCAAAACCCTCATTCTAGAGCTTGTGTGCTTGTGGTTGAGCTTGATAGTGTTCTTGTATGCTTTTGAAGAAAAGAAGGTGACATTGAGGAAGCTAGATTTGCAGTGCAAACCTTGGATCTGAGCTTTCCAGAGGTTGAAGCATCAGTTAAAGGTAAAAAGCTCAAAGCTTTCCTAATCTTTTTGATTTGTGCATTATAGGCCATTTCTAGGGTTTTTGTCCCAAAGGTGGAGACTTTATGAGAAAAGGGGCTCCATAGACCTTGATCTGTCCATATTTAGTGTATAAAGTGTTATAGATCCATACAAATCCCATCTTGGACGTTAGGAGTGAGCCATGCATGCGTTATGAGCTCATTAGTGAAGGAAGGGGTGAGTTTTAGACGATGATGACCTTTACAACCATGCAAAGGCGTAAAGTCTTCAACTTTATGGATTAGGGGGCTGTAGGGGATCCATATCTGTTTTTTTGAGCCAAGCTCTTAACTGATTAAGACCAAACGTGAGATGATAGTAAAACTAGGAGGTACGCTGAGCATATACCCCAGTATGCGGGGCGTAGGGTTCAATCAACCTGATATCAACATAGTGGTCGAGTATGCCCAACGTAGGAATCTGGTACGCGACGCGTACTCCTTAGGGTTGACTTTCGTTGACTTTTAGGGTTTTGTCAATAAGTGGACTTTTGGATCATTGGAAGGGTAGAATGGTCTTTTACCCTTCAAAGAGATCATAAGAAGGGATTGGTCAAGCTTTTGAGAGCCATTATTAATTAGAGATAATTTCTTTATATATGATTAGGCGGAGGCTAGATCAATGTTCTGAGTTCGAGATCATTCGAGTTTACCCGAGGTGAGTCTGCTCAATATACATTACCTAGGGTGGTATCTATATGTGGACCGAAAGGTCATACGTGTTTGTTTGAGATTATGTGTATTGTTATTATATATATATATATATATATATATATATATATATATATATATATATATATATGCCATGTGCCAATTTAACCGGATCGGAGGGTCCAACAAGCTACGGGACTGGAGGGTTCCAGTGAGACACACTGACCAGAGGGTCATACAGAGTGTAGCCTCGAGTGGAGAATTGTTGCATGTGGAATTTTGGGGAACTCACTAAGCATTCGTGCTTACCGTGTTATGTGTTATGTGTTTCAGGTACCCCGGAGGATCGTGGGAAGGCACTGGCGTGATTGTACACAGACCCGAGATTTGGAGTTATGTTTGTGGATCCTGGATTTAAACAAATGTTTTGAAAACTTATATTGATTTTTGAGAATTAATGTTGAGACATGTTTTTTTTGAATATTAAAAATGAAAAAAATTTTGTTTAAAAAATTATGTCGTTACAGATCAAAGAGCATCAACATGGAAAACAAAATTTATGCCCGACAACTATGCCAAAAACTTTTATATATATATATATATATATATATATATATATATATATATATTTATTACTCAAGTTTTAAATTTATAAAACTTATTTAAATTGGAATTGTTGATTATAAGTTACACATACAAGCAATCAATAAGGGTTTTATTAAATTAAATCTCAAATACCATATTAAACTACAAATCTCGATAAACTGACCGAAGACAAATCTATTTAGGTTCTTTGATTTAGATAAACTACATCTAAAAATAATGACTAACTACTAATACACTGGATATTTATTCCTTATTCACCGATTCCTAATATGACTAGCATCATGGTCACGCTACTAATCCTTTCATTTAAACATAACTATTAATTCATTGATCAAGTGAACAAATAATCATGCAAATCAGTATTTAGTTCGTATCAAGGAAGATTTGATCTTATTTAACTCTGTTAATCATAGGAGTTAAATCATTCATAGAATGGTTATTCTACTCATGCATACACATTAAAGTTCACCACTTTATTTCCTAACCCTAGGTTGTGGTCAAAACACTAGTCATAATCACCAATGGTCACTGGACAACTATGATTCAAATTGACACAGTCAGATGCTCATTTAAACTCTATTAATTCAACAATAGCTCACAAAGTAACTGTCTTTGACACATATGGATCTTCAATCGAACTTGAAAAAACAAATTAAATAAGAATAAACAATTCAAATAGCAATTAAACTCAAAGATTAATTCAATCATAAACTTAAAGTAAGAGGTTTTAACACCTAAATCAGGAAGTAACACATAATGGAACCATACTAGAATACTAATCATTGTCACGATAACAAACCACATAATCTCCGACATGATTCCACTCTGTAATCCCTTAGGTCTTCGCTCGTGTCAACTTAACGGCCTTCTGACCGCCTTCTAGACCCTCAAAACGGCAGAATAAATTTTACTTTTCGACTAAGGATCAATGGAAATCGAGTTCTTCCCTTAATTTGGCAGAAAGTTGCAATTTATAGGCTTTGGAACCAACCTACGTATGTTGGGCGTATTAAATTACGTGGGTGGCATACTAAGAAGATAATCACGATCTAGATTCAGACACCTAGCTCGGTATGCTGGGCGCACCACTAACTACGACGGGCGTAGTCATCAACGACAAATTACACATGGCATACACACATTATGCAGGGCATAATGGGTTTCTTCAGCCCCCTTTTTCATTTTTGTAATCTAGCTCCAATTTCTGCCTCATTTGTTTCTTTTCCAATCTAGCAACAATTGTACCAGTAAAACATAAATTTGAACATTATAAGTACCTTTTAGTTCTAAATAGTAATAACTAAGGCTAAAATATTAAGATATGATATATATATATATATATATATATATATATATATATATATATATATATATATATATATATAGACACACATACATCAATCTTTTTTTCTTTCCCATCCCTCTTCCCACTTGCTTTCTCCCCCTCACTCTTCCTTATTGCTTCCACTCCATGTAAAAGGGTACAAAGTATGGCTCATGATTTTAATTGAATGCATGGCTTCAAACAAGGTTGTGTGTGTATTTTCACTATATATTGATTGCATTAGCAACCTCTTAACTCACCCAAAACCATCATCTTCTATTCTATACCTCTATAATCTTGATCTCTCTCTCTCTAAACTCTCTCAATCTCTTTTGTCACAGTTTGGAAAATTTTAGATCCATCCAATCTAAACCCTAACCATGTATAAGTGAAACAACAATACAATCCTTGTTGCATTGTATCATCTATACCATTTGATAACATGTTTATAAGCTAATAACCAAGTGTAGATTGGAACCTATATTGATTTAAGTTGTTATAAGTCAAAAAAAGTCATCATATTAAAGCCAAAACCATAAAATATCACACCATATAGGAGATTTCAGTTTAGGTAATCTTATTTCTTACCAAACCAAAAACACATGCTTTAAGGGAGTGTTGGCCGAAAACACGTGCTTTAAGGATGTGTTGGCAGAAAAGACATGCTTTATGAATAGTCATGATTGAAATACCAATATGAAATAAACTTAGAACTGAAATCAACCCTTCCATGAAAAGTATAGGACCGAAATCAATATCTTTAAGGGTAAGTTAAGTGATTTCGGTCAAGCTACATAGAAATCATCTCGTTTTCGGTCAAGCTACATAGAAATCATCTCTTTCCAAGATGATAATTTACACATCCCAACATAAACATCACATGATTTTCAATCTCATATCCCAACAACATTTCACATATCCCAAGAACATTTCACATATCCATCCAAAATTCCATGGAACTCTTTTGCACCTTGTAAGTATTTAATATAAACAAGTGTTAGTTAACACTTTAATTTATTAGATTAACTAATTTGAACACAATATTACATGTTTAATTATTTGGATTTCAGAAATTATATGTGTTTTAACCCGAGGATCATCGCTGCCAAGTTATACCCAACCAAAAACACGCATTCGAGGTGAGTTCATACCCCCATATTTTTCCAAAAATTTTCAATGTTTTTAAAGGGGGGGGGGGGGGGGGAATACAAGTAAAACACAAGAAATCATGTGTTTAAAAATATAAATTTCTTATTATGTTTTCTTATCGTTAATATGTATTTAAATGTGAAATTTATTAAGTATGCCAAACATCGTTACTGTTAAATTTACAAACAATTGCAAAACATGTTAAGACGCAACTGTTTTTACATCAACGGAAACAAACTTATAAACTATAATAGGTATACTTTATGGAACATATGAACTATTTTACAAAGTTACATGTTATTGACTAAAAGGTTTTTCACTTTATTACTCGTAAACACGTTGAAGCAATTTGTGAGATATCTTCAGGTACTTATCTAAGTACTAGTAAAAGTCCTGCCGTATAACCAGAATCTCTTGTAGGGAGAGCGAGATATTTGTGTATAGATCTATTTGGGACTGACAATCGAACACCTTAACTGTTAGCTACAGTTAGGCTGGCAGGCCTGAGGTGACAAATATCGTTAACATTTCGACGCCTGAAGAATGTCGCGATTAGGCCGACTGGGTTAGTATGGTTATATGAACTCACAAGGAGAAAACAACGACATATTTACATAGTAATATATTTTTTAAACAGTCTTAAGGGGTATTAACTATGTGATTACTTAGCATATACATCAACCTTATATACAATTGATGTCCGGTAGGCAGTGGAATGTGTGATTTCCGCCTTACTTCCTGTTCCTTGTTTGGTAGTGGGATTAGGGCAGAATCACCCATTCGACAATCTGTTCGATCCCGATTATATACAACTCGTATGTACTAGGTGATCTTAGGAGGGTATTAACATCACTTCTAGTTTACAGGGCAAACACATCTTCAGCTAGTTTTACTTATGAAGAAAACTAGGTATCATCAAATTAAGTATGGAAATTATACTTGTACTTTTCGGTCTTGGAACATTCAAGACTACAATTTGGTTTCATGGAAAATATAGGATTTTCCAGGATAAACATCATTATTTTAAAAGAAAACAGTTTACAATTCAACATTCTTGAAACAAATGCGATTAATTATTGAAAACAATACTTTATAGTAGAGCAAGTGGAACTAGGAACATATTTACAAAGAGTTCAACACTTATTTACAAACTAGTATAGCATAAAGGACCCTTAAATGTTAATTCTATGATTCCTTAGCTTATACATCAGAGTTATATATAAATAATATCTAATAGTTAGTGGAATGTCTGATTTCCTCCTTACTTCCTGTTCCTTGTTTAGTTGTGGGCTTAGGGCATATTCACACATTCAGCTGTCCTTTCGATATTAGTTTATATATAGATAGTACCAACTAAGTGATCATAGAAGGAACTAGCATGGTCACATTTTTTACTAAGAAAATATAGGATTTTCTGGAGGAATACGCGAACATTTTCAAAGAACAAAGAATATACTTTCTATAAAAAAAATTCTTATGAACTCACCAACTTTAATGTTGACATTTTTTCAAGCCACTTGTATTGTTAGGAAAACTAGTAGATAGGTACCCTCTCAGGCGTTACGAAGACAGAGCATAGTTGTAACATCCCAAGTTCAGAAGCAAGAGTTCAGGGGTGTAAAGTGTTATTTGGAGGGTGGACTCGGCGAGTTAGAGCTATGACTCATCGAGTCGGAGCATGTGAAGAACATGTGATTAAGTGGCCTGACTCGTTGAGTCGGCGACTGGACTCGACGAGTCAGTGCTGGGAAGAGACAACCCTAAGATTTAGGGTTGGCACCCTATTTAAAGGATTTGTTGTCCACCCCTCTGCCCCTTGCTACCCTTTTGAGATCCAAAAACCCTAAATCGTGAGTGAGAGTCCTTGGAAGCAATTTGGAGCCTAGATAAGTGATTTTGTGAAGAGATCTTGAAGATCAAGAAGCTTGGATCAAGGAAATTTGTGGAGATTCGTATTATTCTTCAGTGGGAGGTTGTTTTGGAGGTAATGAATCGTTATCTTGGCCTTCTCCTTTCTAGATCCATCTTTCATGAAGTTTTAGGATTTGTTGGGGGATAATATGATGAGATTTAGGTGAATGAGTTAGATCTAGAATTAAAAACTCCATATTTGAGTTCTATTTGGATCCAATATGCAGAAAGCCCTTTTAATTGCTATGCAAAATCCATCCATCATGACTTAAGTTCCTTTCTAGATTGGTTTTTTAATATTGGGTCATGAAAGCATGTAAGGGTAGCAACTTTATGTTGTTAATGCACTATGGGGACCTAGATCTATTGTTTGGAGCAAAGGAGTAGATCTGTATCTTTCGATTATGGGAATACCCGTATGAACTCGGCGAGTGTGGGAGATGACTCGGCGAGTCGGGTCGGGGTTTGGTTCGATTAAGTTGCGAGTGAACTCGACGAGTTGGTCTGGGGTTTCAGGCTGAGTCGCGTAGTGACTCGGTGAGTTGGTTGGGAACTCAGCGAGTCGAGTCGTTTATGGTAGGTTTCAGAGTTAAGTGAACTCGGCGAGTCACTAGGTTGACTCGGCGAGTAGGGTCAATCAGGAAGGTTGAATCTGACCAAGAGTTGACCAGTTAACTTTCGAGGGTATGTTGGTAATTTTGGTTCTAATGGTTATTGTTTCATTTGAGTAACAGGTGGTGTTGTTCGTGGCGGTGATCGGGAATTTTGATTCTATCTCTCTAGCTCGGCCCTTTATTGGATGGGAATCCGGGTATTTGTTTGATATGTTATTGAGTTGCTAGATCTGCATCGTGGTAATTAGGATGGTATTATGTTAGTGACCTGGTTAAGGTCGGTATCCTGGTATATAGTGTAATGTTATGAAAGTGACCGGTTAGGTCGGTATCTTGGTTAGGATGTTGTTATGCTGTATGATTTGATTGAACCGTTTGTTTGGCTGAGGATTGTTATGTGATTAACTGTTTTATGTGCACATGGTTGATTGACTGGGGTTGGGTTGAGGCGGATCCTGCTTTGTGTTGTAGCCAACATACCCAGGGCGGACCGGATAAACCGTAGGCCCAACGAGCGGTTCTGAAGGCCCCAAGAGGGCGGTCCAGACGTGCCAAGGCTCGGAGAGTGGACCAGACCGACTGAAGGCCTGGTGCGGGCGGATCAATCATACTGTAGACTCAGAGAGTGGACCAAGTGGATTGAAGGCCCGGTGCGGGCGGACCAGTCACACTATAGACTCAATATGCATCACTGATCTGTATTGCGATATGATATGAGTATGGTTATATGTGATTGGTATTTTGGAAATTTTATGGATGTTACAATAGTAGCATTACGTCTTATCTTTTGCTATAGTTTTAATGTTAAAAAAGCAATGTTTTTGAATTAAATGTAAATTATATGTTAAATATAAAATGGTTGTTGTTGCTCTGATTATTGTTATACAATTGTTGTGATACTGTACATGACGTCCTCCACCCCCAAATGTTTCCGCCGTTCAGGATTGGGGGTGTGACAGATTGGTATCAAAGCATTGTTTATAGTGAACTAAGTATATCAACCCATAAAAGTTATACAACTATAAATACAACGGGACTAAAACACATGGACCATGAGTTATAATTTTTAAATATAATAATATTTTTATAAAAGTATACACACGTACATTTACACTAAAACAATATCATAAGAAGAAGAATACAAAATTATTTAGATGTTGGACACTGCATTCAAACCTAGACAATTATGTAATCATATATGGGATAAATATAGCTATATCAACTATATTTATTTGAGATACGACTAACATGTGTTTGGGAGTGATAGTAGTGTTGCAACAAGTATAAAACGTACCAACTCTATATACAAAGGAATACTAGAACCAAACATAAAGTTTAAAAATACTATAAGAGTATTTTACGATACAATACAATAAAAACAAGTCTAAAAACTTATCAACTTCGTATACCAAGAAACTATTGAATCAAAATATAGTTAAAATACTATAGGAGTATTTTAGGCACTATAACTAACTTATGTGAAAACTAAAAGACCCTTACTGGCAGGTTTATAATTGCGGAGTGTATGCTCCCAGGGTTGTGTATAATTGAGATTTTATAGACTTAGAATTTGTGATATTCTCTATATTTCCTGTTCGTTGTTTGGTTGTGGTCTTACAGTAGGATCACTTATTCGAAGGTCTATTTGATCTTGGTTATATATAATTTGTATACACTACGTGATTATAGGAGGACCCGGTAAGGATCACCATCAAATTTCAATAGATATAATTTTATTAATCTCATAGATTCTTTATATAATCTTATTCTCGCACAAATGATATATTTAAACATCGTAAACCCACTACAATAACCAAGCCAATGAACTAAGGAAGAACCAAAAGAGGGTTCACGGAGAGGATTCCGAGATGGGATCGGTCGAAGAAAAAGGCACTAGAGAGATCCTTAATGAACTTTACCCCCATGAGGAGCAAACTAGAGACCACCTTATATGTCATACTAATAATATATAAACTAATATAACTTAGTGAGTTAGTGACTACACTACTCGCACTATGTATTAAAGTTTACCGTACCTTTCGTCACGACTAGTAACAATAAAATCAAGAGAGATACTGCCTTCCAAAACCCACGAAACCTTATCAACTTAAGATTTCAACATCTATACTCTATTTTGTTAAACTTAACTTTGGTACAATACCTACTCTCACTCACTACCATAAATACATCATAGGGATGTTGGTTGAAATATTGAGAATTGTACAACAAAATGAGAAATTGATATGTATATATAAATAAATAGAGTACAATTAGCAACAACCATAGTTATTCACAAACTTGTTTCACATCATGAAATAAAATCATGTATTCACATGGAAATAACCAGCATACCAACACAACACTGATGCTACAGATAGAGTCCGCTACATTTCAAGCTGCGGTCACAGCTGTCGTGACAACCGTCATAGCTCAACTGAACGCTAACAACACAAAAGAAAATGGGAATAGTGTCGACAATTCTAACCGTAGTAACAACCAAGGAAAACAAGGAGTATCAGTCGTCAAGGGCATCTTAGACCACAAACCTAAGAGTAAGAAACGAAAGTTCTAGAACAAAAAGGAGCGCCGTTTATCTCAGGGTCCTACCAAGAGACAACAACCTATGGCAACCCCTACAGCCACAATATCTGCCGCTCCAATACTAGCCAGTAGTTATGCTGGAACACTTCCAAAGTATAACAAGTGTGACTTCCATCACAAAAGAGTTTTCCGGGTGATGCACTGTAAAAACTGCAACAATAATGGGCACACTACTCGCTTCTGTAGGACTCCAGCCCAACACATCACTTCAACCACCAATATCGGAGAAAGACTAGTATGCCATGCATGCTGTGCAATGGAACATTTCAAGAGAGATTGTCCAACAGAGAGGAATAATGGAGGAGAGGGAGGAGTTGAGGATAAGACATAAAGGAGGAATGATGAACCCTACTAGGATTTTCGGTACATTTCCAATAAATAAAATTTATATACCGAATTTTCACTAGAACTAGTGCCAATTAAATCATAATCATAAATTATTCCCTCATCCGAACAAATCACATCATTCATATAAAAACTAAGGATCCTTACAGGTGAGCTATGATGGCTTATTGTAAACATTAGGGTCATATATTGTTAAGATTCTGCAGGCTTAGAGTGAGTGATTCCGCCTTCTTTCCTGTTTCTTCCTTGATTGTGGATTTAGGGCAGAGTCACTCAGTTTTCTGTCTTCTCAGCCTTAATTATATATGACTTGTAAACACCATACGATTATAGACGGACCTGGTGGGGATCATAATATGAAATATCATCACTATCTATCAGAACACTCTTACTGCTAGCACTCGCTTAATGAGGTACAAAATGTTTGCAGTAGTAATAACACTGATAAAACTCAAAGCACTAGAAACGTACAAACAAATACAATATCACTCTAACAAACACTTCTTCTGAATCGACTTAACACATGTGTCAATAAGAAGTTCTGATGTTGTCATTCGGCATGTATTGGCTCGGTCCTCACCATACCAATCGCATGTGCTACCGAAGAGACCATTCGCCTTAAGCAACCGACTAACGAAACCCTTGTCACTCATTACTACAAACCCAAAACTAACCTCCAAATTGTCTCTCACTTCAAAACTTAGAAATACCCATGCCAAGGGTACCACACCTTCCTCCGTAGACAAGAAACTTGAAGCGAAAAACATCAAGGATGTTCCGGAAGTCCGTAACCTTCCCGAAGTATCCTCAACAGACCTCCCAAGAATACCACTCACACATCAAGTCAAGTTCAACAATAGAGACTAAGGACCTATATAGCTAGCATATCACTACTAAGTGTATACGTGAGGGTGGTATATAATTAAGATTCTATTGACTTAGGATGTGTGATTCCGCCATGTAACCTGTTCCTTGTCTGGTTGTGGACTTGGGGCAGAGCCACCCATCCGACCATATTTTCAATCTTAATTATATACGACTCGTATACACGAGGTGATGATAGATGAACCGAGTATGAGTCTCACCATGAACTTCAGGATAAAGCTGCCCAAGACTACGGGTGGACATGTTACCATTTGAGTGAATGTAGACAAGTAACCAAACCCACACCCTTCCCACCTTAAGTACAACTTACCATCCATAAACAAGCTGTCTGATTAAAAGAAAAAAAGTCACATACTTATAATAAAGGTTCGCTAAAATACCAATCAAGGACCTAAAGTCACATGGGAACATGAATATCAAATGGAACCGAAGTACCCACCTCTCTCCCTAGCTCAAAGAATAACCAGTCTAGAACGATTTTTATGACAAAATTACCTCTAATGACGGATAATCTCACACTTCCGAAAATTTTGGATCCACCCAGTCTAAACCCTAGCAAGGTATAAGTGAAACCACAGGGCAATCCTTGTTGCATTGTATCATCTATAGCCTTGATAACATGTTTATAAGCTAATAACTAAGTGTAGATTGGAACCTATATTGATTTAAGTTGTTATAAGTCAAACAAGTCCTCATATTAAAGCTAAAACCATAAAATATCACACCACATAAGAGATTTTGATTTAGGGAATCTAATTTCTTGCCAAACCGAAAACACATGATTTAAGGGAGTGTTAGCCGAAAACACATGCTTTAAGGAAGTGTTAGCCGAAAACACATGCTTTATTAATAGTCATGACCGAAATCCTACTACGAAATCAACTTAGAACCAAAATCAACCCTTCCATGAAATCTATAGGACCGAAATCAATATATTTGAGGGTAAGTTAAGTGATTTCGGTCAAGGTAGATAGAAATCATCTCCTTTTGGCCAAAAACTACCTTAAAATATCTAGATATTTAGTCACTTAGGTGGTTGATACTCTTTCCAAGATGATAAGTTACATATCCCAACATAAACATCACATCAATTTCAATCCCATATATATATATATATATATATATATATATATATATATATATATATATACATACATACATACATACATACATACATACATAACCGAAAACCAACCTCACAATTTACATCTGCAGGCCGAAATCCTTCGATTTGCTTACAAAGTTCATAAGGCAATCTTCATATCTTCAAAGCACTCATCCAGTTAACCTTCAAATCTTCATAGCATACCCAAGAACACTTCACATCTGCATCCAAAATTCCTAGGAACTCTTTTGCACCTTGTAAGTATTTAATATAAACAAGTGATGGTTAACACTTTAATTTATTAGATTAACTAATCTAAACACAATATTATGTGTTTAAATATTATTAGTAGTTCATAAATTATACGGGTTCTAACCCGAGGATCATCACGACCAAATTGTACCCAACCAAAAACACGCATTCAAGGTGAGCTCATACCCCCATATTTTTTCAAGCTTGTTCAATGTTTTTAGGGGGGGGGGGGGGGGAGGGGGGTGGATTACAAGTAAAACATAAGAAATCTCATGTTTTTAAATATAAATTTCTTATTATTTTTTCTTACCGTTATTATATTTTTAAACGTGAAATTTATTAAATACGCCAGACATCGTCACTGCTAAATTTACAAACAATTACAAAACATGTTAAGACGCAAAATTTTTTACATCAACGGAAACAAACTTATAAACTATAATAGGTATAGTTTATGGAACATATGACCTATTTTACAAAGTTACATGTTATTGACTAAAAGGTTTTCCACTTTATTACTCGTAAACACATTGAAGCAATTTGTGAGATGTCTTTGCGTACTTATCTAAGTACTAGTAAATCTCCTGCCGTATAACCAGAATCTCTTATAAGGAGAGCGCGATATTTTTGTATAGATCTATTTGGGACTGAAAATCCCACACCTTAACTGTTAGCTATAGGCCGGCAGGCCTGGGGTGACAAATATCGTTAACATTCCGACACCTGAAGAACGTCGCGATCAGGCCGACTGGGTTCATATGGTTATATGAACTCACAAGGAGAAAACAACGACATATTTACGTAGTAATATACTTTTTAAACAGTCTTAAGGGGTATTAACTATGTGATTACTTAGCATATACATCATCCTTATATACAATTGATGTCCGGTAGGCAGTGGAATGTGTGATTTCCGCCTTACTTCCTGTTCCCTGTTTGGTTGTGGGCTTAGGGCAGAATCACCCATTCGACTGTCTGTTCGATCTCGATTATATACAACTCGTATGTACTTAGTAATCGTAGGAGGGTATTAACATCACATCTAGTTTACAGGGCAAATATATCTTCATCTTGTTTTACTTATGAATAAAACTAGGTATCATCAAATTAAGTATGGCAATTATACTTGTACTTTTCGGTCTTGGAACGTTTAAGACTACATTTCGGTTTTATGGAAAATATAGGATTTTCCAGGATAAACCTCATTATTTTACAAGTAAACGGTTTATAAAATATCGGTTTAACTATTATATGTTATAGACACATAAACTAGTTTTAAACATCAATATTTTCATACATTACGTTATCAAAATGATATAACTATTAAAATAACATATCCTTTTTTTTTACAGCCAAACTCTATGATTTTTATGTGATATTGTATGTCATAAATATTATGTCATCGTATTTTGTAGTATTCCTAAGGGTTTAAACTATACATGTGTATGTACAAAGTTTTTACAAGAAACATACTTTGTTTTAAAAGCTAGTACCTTATACTATACATGCATACCAATTATGCTCAAATTTTATAAACTCTATACGATTCATTATGCCTAGAACTTATCCACTTTTAAGTTAGGGTGGAGAGTTATTCACATACTTTTTATTTAAGGGATTCTTAGTGAGACTATATTCATTAGCCGAGTCTAAATACTTAGCATACCCACAATACTATACCCGTTAATCTCTGGAGTGAGATAAATATGTATAGATCTATATAGGGTTGACACCCCCATATACGGTTGATAGCTACAACCTCGACCGATCAATAAAAGCGGGTGATAAGTGTCTACAATCATTACTACGATGTCCAATGAAGTGTTGTAGCAAGGTATGTTTAGTCACGTAGCTCTGTTATAGAACTTACTATAATCATTAACTCGAATGTCTCCCACTCATACTACCAATCATAAACTTGATTCTTTCAAAACTGTTTTAAGAATGAATTCACTTATACCAAGACACATTTTAGATTTTTCATAGATTATTTAAATATGGTTTACTTATAAAGAAAAATACTTTTTGAATGCTTTTAAAAGTATCATTATTGATGCTAGTAGAAAACCTGTGATCCTCACCAACCTTGTGTTGACCCTCAAAACAACATGTACTCTATGGGAATCAATAATTAAGCAAATTCAGACGACGAATAGTCATGAATCTCAGGCAATTTGGTTTACTACTTTTTGTTATGTCCGCCTACTGTTTAAGGAAATTCATATATTATATTATTATCTGTAAGAACTTTGTATTCAAACTTAAAGAGGGAATACAAATGATGTTTTGTTTATTGACATACTTGTGCTATATATTCAGTTTGTCTGTGATCCATGTGTTGGATTATGTGTCTAATCCCATAACTATAATTGGTATGTACTTGACCCGAGAGCAACATGGTCCATTTGGGTTGCCTTCACCAGAACAATCTGATAGGATGTATATTTTAGAAAGAGCTGATTTATGATTTATTAATATATTATAACTATAATATATTAATTGTGAAATCATATTATTTAATTAGTACTGATCAATAATTAATTTGGAATTAATTTAGTGATCAAAAGAGACTACTTAAATTAACAGGGAATGATTATGTAAATTAGTGATATATATTGTTTGGGCAATTGATCCATGATGGGCTAAGTTTATGTAAGTATCCATAAGAGTTAACCCACATAATATATCAATCATAACCCAAGTTTATGGATTAGGGTTTACACATGACTCTTGGAATCCTACACTATATAAATGTTACCCCTTAGAAAAAATCGAACCCTAATATATTCTAGAAGAATCATAACCGAATTTGGTGGTGTCTAACCTCCCTCTCAAAGTAATCCTTTGTTTAGGGTGTTTCTAAACCATTTAAGGCATCACACTTGAGGTGCTAAGCTCTTGAAAGGCCAAAACTAGAAGCTACAATAAGGAGGTATTCATCTTATTTGATTTGATGATTCATGTACCAAAACTGTATGCTAGTTGTAGGCTTTAAGCTTTGGAAATTTTATTGCATGTATAATTTGAGAAAACATATATCCAAAGCTATTAGGGTTGCATGTGCATCATAGGAGCGTTATATTGCTTAAAACCCAACAGTGATATCAGAGACATGGGTAGTTTTCTGTTATATTTGATAGTTGGTTAATTTTCAAAGATGAAAATATCGAATTTATGGTCTCTGACTGATGAACTCACCAAGTCAACTGACTGACTCGATGATTCCACTCATTAAAAGAGCAACTCGACGAGTCATGTTCATGCACTCGTCGAGTAGAGGCTTCTGGTTGCAGAATTTTGAGTTTTTGGCCAGAATTGGATCAGGATCATTACCACAAACTATTTTGTAATCATAAAAATCTTTTTTTTTGATATGGTAGTGATAATACTCATCGAATGAAAAGATAATTGTCAAAGTTTTAAGATAATTATTGGTTATATGATAAAAAAAGTTACTTGTAAATTGTTGATATGAATTATCTTGCCTTATGAGTTAAATTAGATCAATCTTAAATTATATGATAATTCTATATGTTAAAATTGATTTAAATGTTTTTTTAATGAATTCAATAACTTGTCCTCAAGCTATGGAACATGAAAAGACTCATCCATTAAAATAACATTAAACTCAAAAGTTATGGAATTCAAGAGTCTTGGATAGTTACAAAGCTTGTCATCAAGATGGAATCCAAAACTTTTTGAAGAGTTTCAAAACATGCCCTCAAGTTTTGGAATTAGAAAAGTTTAATTAAAAGGTTTTAATTTATAATACTGAATTCTAAAACATCAAGTAATTGAAAGGTTTCAAAAAATGCATCTCTAGGGTTCACAACTTAAAAATTAATTAAATAGTTTAATTTTTAATTTTTAATAGACTAGATGCTTTGAATAGTTCAATTACACCCTATGTACTTTTTAAATTAATTAAAGTGCTGAATTAAAAGAGATGTTTAATAAATCCATAATAACATGGTTTAAGATTAATTAAATTAAGAGTATAATTTATTAATAAATTAAGCCACCAAGTATTATAAACGTGTAAAATACACCCTTATACTATATAAAATTAAAAGTTTAATATATTATGTATGTATAAGTAAAAGGTCAGTCTTACCGTTAGTAGACCTCATTTACAAAGCCAGTCTATAAGGAGTGTATAAGGTTACTGCCTATAAAATGACAGTTTTATGGGTGTCCTTTCTCATCCATAACTTCCTTGACTGGTGGAGGGTCGTTAGCCGAACGGGTAGGATAGGACATTAATACCTATTAAAAGTATAATGAAAATACCAAGTAACTAAACACTTATAAATTCCCAATCTTAGTTACTTAGGAAAAATGTGAATTTGGTGCTAACCCATGAAATTACACTTTGCATATTATTAAGTCGTTAGTGGAGTGTGTGTGGTTAACCGAAACACTAATCTGGGACTGACAATGTGTGGCAAAGGGTATCTTGGTGTTAATCATGTTTCAATGGAGTGTGTGTAGTTAACGGGCGCATTGATTGGGTGATTTGTAACATTAAGTGTACCAAGCTAATTTGCATGGTTATTCGCACCTTGTTTGTGATCCTCAACATCCTGGTCACAAACTTAAAGGGCATAATCAAAATTTAAACATGCCATTGAAAAGTTCAATGAATCTCAAAAGATCTTGGAATTTCAATTCATTTAAAACCTAAAATTCTTTTTCCTTTTTCATGGTGGAAAGTGGTAAATTGTCATTTACCTACCTTCAAATATTTTTCAATTGGATTACGGCATCCTCTTCCGATTTGTAGAATATTGTGTTGGATCCTAGATTTAATATTTCATTTGGGTTTTATACAAAGGACTTAAATTAACTAACTTGAATATTCTCCCATTATAGATGTATAGGTCAGACAACTATGGTCTTCCCGAATCTTATGGAGAAAGCTTTCCTCATGAAGATGATATTCCACAAGACAATCAAGGTGAAAGATTAATCCCGTCTTTGTGTTGTAGTGGAAATTCACTTCCTCCACCTCCTCTGATAGTTCTCCCTGACCCACAAGTTCAAAGATGGAAGATGATATTCCACAAGACAATCAAGGTGAATTTTGAGCTGCTACTTCGGAGTTACGATAGACTGCTTACAAATATTTAGAAAGGTTTTTCTCATGTTACAAATAAAGAAAAATCTAAATTTATCTTTTTTTATATTTCCTTTCAATGGCATTTGTGAAAATTGATGTTTGTATGCTTATTCGTTTAGCAATATGGATTTGATTCTTTCGTTTGTGGTGGTGTCAAAATTTACCAAATAAGGAAAGATTCTCATCACCCAATCTTCAGTTAGATAGAAACTTGGAATCATACAACTTGTATTGTATGATGAATGATAATCTTCATCTTTGGGAAATTAAGACTAATTACTTATTCACATGTATATGTGAGTCAAGTGAAGGACTAGGCGATCGAGTATACTTGGTTGTGGTACACCACAAAGAACGATAAGACTATTCGTCATGATTTACTAAAAGCTTGGTAAACATGGTTATACTTACAAGATTAAGTATAAATCTGAATCATTGAAAAAGTATCAATTTATAGCAGAACGAATAAGAAGAATCAATTAGGTAGGAAGATAAAAGTTTCTCCAATCTGAAAGGAAAAGAGAGTACTTTAGTATCGTATTTTATGATCATTCTAGTGATTATGGAACCATATCACAATTGATCATCTAAGGACATCTTAGTGCTGTTGTATGGCTAAGAAGATGAATCATGAATTTTTGAAATGGTTAAATCAAAAGGTGAGTCATACTTCGTTCCAAAATCAAGTCTTAGAGTCTTACTCCAAGATTGTACATTAAGCGACATATCCTAAGTAGGATTTATAACACATCATGAAATGTGGAGTAGAAAAGTTTTCTTACTCTTGTACATCTGAACTTGGTAAGTTGTGATGTCTTGGATAAGACAAAGACCAACTAAGATCTATTGTGTGAAGTGTTTTGTCTTGATAAGAAACCACACTAACTCTTGACTATTTGTTTGTCAAGTAATGTTTCTTGACAAAAGAGAATCTTATATGTTAAGAGGCCAGTGGGAGTCTTAAAGATCTTTAAAAGCTTCAAGAACTATTCAAGAATAAACCTATTGTTAAACACTAGCATACGACTTGAGGTTTGTAACATATCGTGTTCGACATATTTTTGTTTTTGTGCCCATTCCAGTTAAACTCCGTTAATAAGTTGTGAAGAGTTTAACCATAAATAATCTCTTAACCAGC
Source organism: Lactuca saligna (assembly GCF_052625555.1). Taxonomy (NCBI): domain Eukaryota; kingdom Viridiplantae; phylum Streptophyta; class Magnoliopsida; order Asterales; family Asteraceae; genus Lactuca; species Lactuca saligna. The sequence goes on along the minus strand of NC_136422.1, from coordinate 166,885,834 downwards.
CCATCAAATAAGTGGAAGATTCATTAAACTGCGAAACATTACCCTGCCATAATGTAATGTGCTTCCAATGCCAATAAAAAGTAACCCATCCAATGGTATTTAACATCCAAAAAACTGCCAAATAAAATGCGTCCCAAGCCGAAATATCACAAGTACCGCCGTTGACTATGCATGTGAATTATATGAGTTCTCAATTGTTTGCATAGGGCAAAGCACCTTGATAAGTGAAAGTTCATTGATTAATAAGGGTGGGCTTCTTAACAACTTGGAAGACATACACCATAAAATCTAAGTGTCATAAGGTTTCTCTCCAATTTATGAAAATGATTGCGAGGAAATGCTTTCACTAAGTAGATTTTAAGGAGATAGAATTTGTGATATTTCCATTCTCAAATTCAATTATGACTACGACATCCCTCTTTAGAGTTCGAATTGTGAGAAATAGAAAAAAGGTCTAAACATTTGAGACTTATTGCTGTAAGTTCTAAAATTGTTTGGACACACATGTGAACTATCTAAGGAAAGGTGTATGAGTTTGAGAAGCCTAGATAAAGTCTTATCGAATCATCTTGTATCAGAAGTCTGAACTTTGGTAAGAAAGTCAACAAGTATTGATTTCTAGAAGTCTAGCTTATCTTTGGATACATGTCAAAGCAAGTAGGAGCATAAGTGTTATGCTAATAAGATAATAATTATTATGATAGTGGGAGCATAATTATTATGGTAAGTTTTGTGAGTTAGCAATGTTTATTATAGAAAAAAAGGTTTCAATTCACAAAGATGCATGGTCTGAAAAGTTGTTTTGCTATAATTAAGGGAGTGGAACTTTTACTTCATTTCAATTATAAAAGTTTAGATTGAGATTTTAATCAAATTTAGTCAAGGACATATATGAATGTTATGTTGAAAAGATTCGACACACATAAATTCTATATATGGAAATGTTATAGCAAGAGACTGGTAAAGTATCAGGTCTTTATGAAAGACAATATGAATCATGTCCCATATGCTTCGGATATAGGATCGATTTCATGTCCTATAGTATTCTCATGTTCTAATTTTCCAAATGCCTAGGGCATTAAGAAGGTAAAAAGACTAGAACCGGATATGACTAAAGTTGTTAAAAAATTGCTAAGAACAATCCAAGGTTCGCCAAAAATTGGCTGCTTATGGACAATTGGAAGTATAGTAATGAATGGACCATATTGATATGATTCTGAATAGATAGGATTCTATTAAGAATGGATAGTCATATGAAAATTATGGAAATGTTTCCATAATTGGAGTTGGATATCAAGAATCTATGAATAAGTTAGAAACTTTTACGCAAGAAAGATGTTCAAAGGAATGTACTTTGAATATGAGACTTCGTATCTATGGAATTCTCTTGTAATAATCTCCAATGGAAGTTTTGTAATTGGCAAAGTCTCTGTGACTTGGGTACATAGTCATTACAAAAGGATCACTACATATAAGCTTAGAATCTAACAGATTACAGTAAGTGGCAAGGACATGGTATTCTCACACTTACGATAAGTATTTGGAATTGTGAAATGAGTTTCATTAGAAATGTTTACAATTGATCTATTTTACAAAGTAGGGACAGTAGGTAAACACAGTGTACATGCATGGAGCATGGGATAACTATTTTTCTAATTCAAGTGTAAATTTGACAAATCAAAACATTATACAATGAATAATGTGTAATCAATATGGTGATTAAATAAAAAGTGTTTTATTTATATTCAAAAGTTTTGAGACCATATTGGATTCGATTATTCTTCTGTTTCACTTTGCATGTTTTGACTTCCCAAATAATAAGTTTATTCAAACCATCCACAGTCGATCATACTTTGGAAGTAGGTATTGAGTCAAGACTTTCATGAATCCGCCTGTAGATTGTCTATAGGCGTTTAGACATAACACAAGTTTGTTGCATTATTCATGAGTACTTCTTTAATAAGATTAGAGTATCGGATTAAACCCACCCTCATCTGAATCACTTCATTGATTTTATCTTAAGTGATTGTGGGACGATAATATCTTATATTCTTGAAACCAAGATATGTGAGTTGTAGTTTACAAGTCAGTTGCACATTGACATATGTAAATGCACCGGTAACATGGTTTTATAAAACATATTGTTGTGTGTGATTTGATGAGTAAGTACAAGAAAGACTTTGAGTCGAAGTTTATACATTCCTTTTACCCAATATAGGATAGAAGCATATCTGTGGCGCCTCGATGATTTAGTGATGACAACCCTAAGTGCTTGGCCAAGCCTAGACTGATTTGATTTGTTCAATTAGTCGGTCATCATAAATCGGAAATCGGGAAACAACACATGAATAGAGAGAATGATTATAATCCCTGTCTCAGCTCATACGATATCTAGAATGGATGAATATATGATCTCTTATCTAATGGACGCATCATTGATTATGTTAGAGTTTGACAACAACTTTTGAGAGCTACGATTACTAGTCGGGTTTTGAAGTAGTACTTGCAGTTATAGCTATTAGACTTAACCAAGTGGGAGGCTATTGGATTATATGTCTAAGCCCATAACTATAATTGGTATGTACTTGACTAGAGAGTAGCGTGGTCCATGTAGGTTGCCTTCACTAGAACAATCTGATAGGATGGATATTTGAGAAAGAGGTTATTTAGGATTTATTAATATATTATAAGTATAATATATTAGTTATGAAATCATATATTTAATTAGTGCTAATCAAGAATTAATTTAGTGATCAAAAGAGACTAATTAAATTAACAGGGACTGATTATGTAAACCAGTGATATATATATATATATATATATATATATATATATATATATATATATATATATATATATATATATATATATGGGAAAAGTGAATATACCCTTAAGGGTATATAAGTTTAGGTACCCAAACTCACTATACTACATCGTTTTGTATCATATATATACATTGTAATTGTCCAATGTTCTTATAATTCAACTTCTAACTTGATTTACTTCCTAGATTTTTATCAATTTCACATTTATATTCCTCTTACATAATTTTCATTTTGAACTATAATATATATAGCCTAGTAGGTGTTTGGAGAAAATATGTGATGTAAGAGGAAGATAATAATGAAATTTCGAAAATTTTGAAAGTAAATCAAGTCAAGGGTTGAAGTTTAAGAACATTATAATGAATATATTAAACAAAATGACGTATTATCATGGGTTTAGGTACCTAAGCTTATATACCCTTAAGGGTATATTCACTTATCCCTATATATATATATATATATATATATATATATATATATATATATATATATATATATATATATATATAGTTTGGGATATTGATCCATGATGTGCTAGGTTTATGTAAGTATCCATAAGAGTTAACCCACAAGAGATATAGATCATAACCCAAGTGTGTGGATTAGGGTTTACCCATGAATCTTGGAATCCTACACTATATAAATGTTCCCCTTAGGCATCATGATGGGTTTTGAGCATTCTAACACTCATATGGTGTACATGCAACCCTAGATGCTTTGGATATATGTTTTCTCTATTATACATGCAAACTTTCATTTTTCCAAAGCATCATCCTAACTAGCATATTATGAAGTATATACAATACAAAAATCTAGTTCAATGGAATACCTTTTGTTGTAGCCTGAAACCTTAGAACTTTAAGAGTCTAGCACCCAAATGTGTTTAGCCCAACGTAAGGAATCATGGATCATTGGCCCACACCATAAGAATGAATGATTTACCAAATCAGCCCCTAATATTTAATTAGTCTCTTATGATCGCAAAATTAATTCCAAATTAATTATTGATCGGTACTAATTAAATAATATGATTTCTTATTAATATATTAATAAATTATAATATATTAATAAATTATAATATATTAATAAATCATGAATATCCTCTTCTCAAATGTCCATCTATATAAATTGTTCCGGTGCCATGCAACTTAAATAGACCATGCTACTCTCGGGTTAAGTACATACAAATAGCAATCGTGGCTCTTAAATGCCTTTGTCGAACTTAGACGTACCATTTTAGAAAAGTGATTATATAATCTTTTGTTATCAAGATATTAGCCGGACAAATACATGGAACAACGTCGTTCTTATTGTCCAGCAACTTGTTTCGCGATTTCCGATTTGTTTGACATAGAACTTAATCGAACACATCAATTTAGTTCTGACCGGGCCCAACACATAAGTTAAAACAAAATCATTGAGGGACCCAAGATATATATTTTAATCCCTCAAGGACTAAAAGGAACAAATAAACTTCGACTCATATGCTTGTACTAACTACTCGTTAAATTGTACACAATAGCATGTTTTATAACATCAAGTTACTATTGCATTTTTGTACTATCAATACACAACCAACTCATAGTCAACAACTAATATCTCTTGGTTTGAAGACTTATATGATATAATAGTCTCACGATAACTCGAAATAAATTCCATGATGTGATACGAGTGAGCGTGGGTTTAATCCAATACTCAGACCTTATGAGCACTCATGAATGTTGTAGCAATCCTTTGCTATGTCTAAACCATTCAGACATCTACAAGCTAGATTCATGATAGTCTTGCCTCAATACTTACTTCCAACGTATGATCGAATGTGGATAGTTTCAATTATTTAATTATTCTGGAAGTCAAAACATGCAAAATGAAACAATAGTAAACAATTGACATGAGACAATACCATACTAGTAAATAAAAAACACCTTTTATTTAAGCATCAACTGTAAATTACAGCCCAATGCACCTCACATGATGTAAATGCTTAACCCTATTCAGTCTCTTCGTGAGGAGATCTGCTGGGTTCTCATCCGATGATACCATCTTTGCCAAGAGGAGTCCTTCTATTCGATGTCTTATGAGGTGATATTTTATGTCGATGTCTATGGATCTGCCATGATCCTTTGGTTCCTTCGCTAAGGCAATTGCACTCTCACTGTCAATGATAATCTCCATAGGCTCCTTTATAGCTGACACAACTACAAGGTCTCCGATGAAGTTCTTTAGCCATATCGCCTCCTTTTCCGCCTCGCTTGCTGTTATGTACCCTGATTCACATGTTTAATCAACTACTGTCTCCTGCCTGGAACTTTTCCAAGTTATTTCTCCTCCATTCAGGGTAAAGACCCAACCCGAATGAGAGCGGAAATTATTTGTGTCGGTCTGAAAACTGGCGTCACTATACCCCACCACTCTTAAGTCATCACTCCCACCAAGGTCAAGGACCCAATGCTTAGTCCTCTACAAGTACTTGAGAATGTTTTTTACCGCAGTCCAATGAGCCTTGCTTCCCTTGATATCTGCTTACCATGATCAAATAAAAGGCCTCATCAGGGTGAGTACAAGTCATAGCATACATGATCGAGCCAACTACGGAAGAATATGGTATTCTACTTATCTCAATTATCTCAGTCTCTTTATTTGGACTTTGAGTTTTACTCAGTTTGGCATTGCTCTGGATTGGTAAGTCACCTTTCTCGGAATCCATCATGCTTAATCTTTTCAACACCTTTTCCAAGTAGGTACTTTAACTAAGTCTAATTAGCCACTTACTCCTGTCTCTCAATATCCTTATTCCCAAAATATAGGCAGCTTCCCCGAGGTCCTTCATAGCGAAACACTTCCCAAGCCAGGACTTGTTGGGTCTAAATATGGTTTATACTTTACTTTTCTAGGCTTTAATAGTTTTTGGTCGAGAACCGAAACAACCTTGGGTTTACGGTTCATGTAGTGTTTGCAGTTGGGTGTCTTTGTGACTACAAACTCGTTTGCGGCTGTAAAAACATTTACGGATGTAAACGTGTTTGAAGCCACTATTCCCTAAATATATATAGTGTCAGTAGAGTCATAAGGGAAGGGGGTCTAAGTGTTTGAAAATCAAGGTGTTCTAGTGAGAGAAAGTTAGAGAGAAGAAGAAGAGAGAGAGAGAGAAAGAGAGAGAGAGAGAGAGAGTATGTGCATGTGTGTGTGTGTGTGAATCTCATATGTATGGAGCATCATTCATATTTTTTAATACATCATAGATTCAGTATCATCTTCTTCTTCTCCTTCTTCCATATTTGATCTTGCGTCATCCACTTGATTGGCATTACGCACCATCAAGTGGATCTGATTGATACATCAAGAAAAATTTGGGACTTACAGTTAGTATTAGAGCTTGGATTGTATCAATCATTTTAGCAAGATATGGAGCATTTTTAAACTTTTTATTTAACGATTTTATGTTTTTGGATAGTTTTTGAAAAAACATTAGGGGTTTGTTCTTGCTGTTTTTCATAAAAATGACCTTTTGATCGAGTTTTGGAGCTAAAAATTTGAAAAATCATATTTTTGGAAATAACTGGGCGTTTTCGGTTGTAAACTACTCATCAGTTTTCAACTGTAAACGTGTTCTCGGCTGTAAACCTATGATTTCGGCTATAAACCCTTGGGCTGTTAACTTGTTTACGGCTAGGGTTTCATTCTTACTTACGGCTAGGGTTTCACGTTTTCGGTCAGACCTCGGTCTTCACGGCGACGACCGAAATATGAGATTAGGGTTCCTTAGCGTTTTCGGCTTCCGAAGAGTTTTTGGCCGAGCTCGTTTTTGATCGTCGAATGATCGGCCTAGTAGGTGTCTAGCCCACGTGTGCAGTCAACAGCTCGTGTGTGTGGTCTAGTTTAGTAAGCAACAAATATTCAAAAAACTTGGTGAGAGTAAGATTCGAACCTGGGTCTCTCCCACACACAACCCACGCCTTACCAATTGATCTAGCTAGCCAAATGTTAAACATCTTCCCTGATTAATTCAAATAGCTTCGAAATTTCGCTCCTATTTTCAGATGTTTAACAATTTTAGCCCAACAATCAATTTTTTGAATTTTAAAATTCCATTTTGTACCCAAAATATTAGTTTTTAATTTTTGACTATCATTTTTGACTTTTGACCTTAAAAATTTGACTTTGACTTTCAAGTTTGACATTTGACTTTAAACTTTGACTTTCTCATTTAACCTTCAAATTTTTTACTTTTAGCTTTTCGGTTTGACTTCTAAGTTTGACTTTTCAAGTTTGACTTTTTAGCTTGACTTTTAAGGTTGACTTTTGAGGTTTTAAGTCAAATAGCAATTTTTTTTAAAACAATGAGTTCTTCAAACATCCAGATCAATGAAGTTTCATGTTCTAAATCTTGTCAACCTAAAATTGACTTTCTTCGTGAACAAAATGATTTACTAAAAAGGGAAAATGAGGACTTTAAATATGAAGGATGTACTCTTAGGAATGCCCAATAACCGTTAAAAACACAACTAGAGGCGAAAACTAAGGATTTTCGAAAACTTCAAGTGGAATATAGCAACAAATGTGAAGACTATGACTATGTTAAAAGACAACTTGTCGAATTAACTGCCAAACTTGATGCATTGAAAGCTAAATACAATGATGTTGAATTCACATTTAAGAAATTTGATGTGTCAAGTGAGGTAGTTGCATCCATGATTGAAAAAAAACTAAAGTTCAAAGATACTCAAAGTAAGGGTTTAGGGTATAATAGCGTTCCACCTCCCTTTAATGACAAATATAACCCACCCCTTGAGACCAATAAGGGAGAAATTCCTGCTCAATATAGCCAAATCCATGTGTCAACTTCAGTTAAGACTGAACAATCTGGGCTAACTAAGGATATTAAAGTGAACATTTTTGATGATTCTACTTCTTGTGTAGGTAAAGTAGTGGAAGATGAGAACAAGGAGAACACTATTAAACAAACCAATGACTCCTTGAACTCTTAAACTGCTACTTCTAACTCAGTTACTTCTAAACCTGATGTTGGGAAATACAGGCCACCAAAACAAGTGAAACAAAGTGCTTGTTGCAAGTGTGCGTGTGGGAACAATAAGAAATGAGGCAAGGACACACCACTAGGGGCAGGAAAAAACAACTCCTACGTGAAATAATATGCATGTTTTCACTGTGGAACACCTGGACAGATTGCCAGAAATTGTTCAAATCATGCATACGTTCCCTATTATGCACAAGGATGGCAAAACGCACAAAGAGGGAGATTTTCCAAAAGAAAATTTTCGAGGCCATCTTCAAACAATGGTGAATGGAACACACAGAAGGCCAAGAATCAAAATCCCAAAATCAATAAGGGAATACCGGCCAAGAAGCCCAATTCAAAAGATGCTCCAGTGAAACCAAGACCGGTGAGGTCAAATTCATCTTGACGGCCAACTTCAAGTTCCAAAGCAAGTGACAAGGTACTCATCAGATCGAACAAGAAATGGGTTAAACCCAACTACAGATGGGTACCCAAAAGTTCAATATCTCAAATCTTCTAATGATTCTAACATTTCTTCATCTTTTGTTTGTGATAAGGACATGTAATGGGAGAGAGTACCTTCCGAAGACGGTAACAGTCAACCCAGTTTCAAAATGGATTGGGCTCCAAAGACCTACTAATCTTACTCTATGCTGGTGCAACTATGGAGGCATATCATCAAAATTAGGTTTGTTGATAGTGGATGTTCCAGGAACATGATAGGGAACATCTCTCAATTGTACAACATTCAGAACTTTGTTTGAGAGTATGTGTCCTTTGCGGGAAGGGAAGAAATGAAAGGATAATACATGGGTTTGTTCTTAACAATGTGAAGAATTTTCAGATCTGTTCCGAGGTTGAAATATGTGTGATATCCTCAGACCTTCTAGATGCAAATTCAATTGGTGACTTACAGTTTGAGTTTTTCTTCTCGATACTCCTGAGTTTATCTTAAACTGATTCATTTTGAAGACAATCTTTTATTTTCTTATAGTTTTTCATTTGAAAGTTTTGTTAATTAGGAAGTGATATGAAGTCTAGTGCTAATTGGAAATTTATGATGCGTGTAATGCACTAAATCCAAATTATCTACACTTTATGTTCAATGTGTTGGTAGGCACAAAGGATTTAAATAGACTAGACTCATATTTACAATGAAAGGACTAGACAATATGAACTTAGATAGTTTCATTTGGAGTCTACTTGACTCAGTGAGTTGGTTTTAAAACACACATGGTCAATTCGACTCTACTTTACGAGTTGGGGCACCCACTTGTTGAGTTGCTCAATTAACTCATAAATAAATATATAAATACTACACATGGGTGACAGGATGTTACAACTAGCAATGATATGGTATGGTCGATTACGGTCTCAGAGATAGGAGCTAGTGTTGGGGATTGGGAGGACTCTCCTATCTCGAAAAGGGATCCAATGTCGTCCCACTCTTGCCCCTCTTTTATCTATGGCATCTAATGGTACTTATAACATGGTTTTTGCGATGATGGTGGGGATAATGGGGTAGACACAGCCTTCTTCCTAGAAGGGATAAGAGTTAATTTCCTTGGAGTGTTCTTGATCTGAGGTCCTATTATATATAGTCTAACTGACTTGTGGAAGGATGGTGGAAATAATGGCATGACCTCCAAGGATGATGTAGCAGTAAACTCAGTATCCTTTGGCTCATAATCATAAATCGTGCGCTTAGAATCCTCGCTGCTAGTGTCATCCTCAAAAGGATCCGAGGCATCTGGATCTGCGGCTCTATTGACCTCCTCATTGTCCTTCATTGGTTCCTCCTCTGAAGTAAAGGGTGTAACTAGTGCTGGAACTAAGGGGGGTGTGTGTACTCGGAGTTATCTAGATAGGATATTATTTGTTCTTCTTCTAGAAGGGGTACTGTCATCCACATCCCCATGTTCGCCATGTGCTTCGATAATCCTGCAGAAGACATCAAATAGGGTAGATGTTTATGAGAGATAGAAAGAGAAATATAATACACATAATTTCAAATTATAAGTATGTAATAAATAATACCCATATATCCTATGACTCCCTACTGGACTGTCAATCCTAAATCCTGGAGTATAGCAATGTCTATGTCAAAAGTCCTCAAATATACCAATCCATAGGCCAAAATTCCTCACGTATAGTAATCTATAAGCCAAACGCCCTCAAGCATAGCAATCTCTAAGCCAAAACTCCTCAAGTATAGCAATCTTTAAGCCAAAAGTCCTTAGGTATAGAAATATCTAAGCTGCAAGTCCTGAAGTATAGAAATCGCTAAGACAAAAGTCCTCAAGTATCGTAATCTCTAAGCCAAAAGTCCTCAAGTATAACAATATCTTAAAAGAAAGTCCTTAAGTATAGTGATATCTAATATATAAGTTCTTAACTATTGCAATCCTTGTAACTAAGTATCCAATCCAGAACTTCTCAAGTGCTTAGTTTGTCAACTACAATATTTGATTTCAGCCATGCGTCGGTCGAACCATAATAAAACTTAGTTGCACATTCTAGGTCTAGTTATGGTACGACCAATCTACTATACTAAGTATGTATTTGGCTTTTGACTTAAGACCTTAAGTTTATGATTTCATAGATTCTTGTAGTGGTAAGTAGGTATGTTTATAAGAGCATATATAACTTTATATATGTTTTTTTGGTTACGTATATTTTATTAATCCTTGGCTTTTTACTTTAAGACTATCAAATAAGGATCATCCATGTATGAAGTGTCGGAAGATAGGACCATTTTAGTATATATCGTTCTGAATCCTACAACCCAAGGGACAAGTTTAATCTATTCATATTTCCTGTAAGTACTCTATCACCAATGAAATTAATAATAATACTTATAGTTATTAGGCTTAAGGCATAAACCTAATTTATAGTGTAAGCCCTAGGTTATAGTGATAATTCCTAAGGGATGTACAAGTTTGTTGTATCCTTTAGCTTCGATACCAATCTATTGTTGGATTAGGTGTCTAAGGTAAGAAGTAAATTGCTATATAATTGAACTATTAGTAAAGTCTTTTTGGGTTTCCCTCAAACATGCTAATTGAATATGATGACTTTTAGAGAGAGATTGGCTTATTGATTTATTAAATGATTAATAAATAGAAATAAATGATTTATTAATATATTATAAGAATAATATATTAATACAAATAGTATTATTTAATTAAAAATTAATCAGAATTAAATTTTGGATTAATTGGATTCATTAAAAATGCAAGAACTTAAGCTGTAATTGTTCAACAGTTGAACAAAAGATATTCCAGAACCTTCCACAAGAGGTGGACGGTTTGGAGGGTAATTATAGGGTTTCTAGAATATCCATTTAAGATAATTAGGAGAGTGGATAATTACCTAGTTTGAAATAATAGTATTATATTCAAATTAGGGTTTCTAGGGTTTTCTATTGTAGCTATAAATAGGGCCTTAAACCATGTAATTTTTGGTCACTCCTTTTGCTAAGAGCATAGCCATAAATTTGTCCTCTTCTCCTCTATCTTCAAGGTTCCTTAGTTGCTAAGGTTTGAGTGTGAACCATCAAAGGCAAGAGATTTTAGGTGCTTGCTTCCAAGAGAAATTGAAGAAGGAATTCATTGATTACCTACAATAATAATAAAAAAGGTATGTAGTCCCAAACTTGTTTATGATTTTTTAAAATAGCTAGAGCATATAATGATCTTTTTATTTAATAGAATGCTACTTTAATAGTGTTATGAATTAGATCTAAAAGTTTTCATGTATCCTTATGCGTATAAGGATTTTCCCACTCTATTACATGTAAAACCCATAAGTGGTATTAGAGCATTTTGGTTGTCTAACAATTGATAGTACATTGCTTGAACTTGAACAAAACCCGACTTGAAGAATTGGCAGAATTGACATTTTGTCGCGGCACCACGTCGTAGTCCTTTCCTGCCATGACATGGGGATCTTCTAATTTGTCTTTTTCCCTGTTCTAACATGATGTGGCAATCCAATGCCACACCGTGGTGAACCCTATGATATGAATTATTTTGCTTAATTCAAATGGATTAGGATAATTACTTTAAATAATATTTTTTAATTGTACAAAATTGAAAATTTATCTTGGTAATCAGATATCATATATCTTGAATTTGTGAATTATCCTTATGATTTAATTACATTTAATTATTAGATTATGTAAAAGATTAATATTAAAATCATATTTTGTTTAAAGATTAGTTAATTAATTGTTTAATTTGGATAATTAATATTTAAGCCTTTTGTTTTAAAATTGTTTTAAATTACACCTTATACTTACATTATTAAAAGTTTAATATATTATATGTATAAGAAAAGTCAGTTAAATTGCTAGTACGTCTCATTCATGAAGCCATACTATAAGGGGAGTTTAAGGAAGCGACATATATAATGACCAACATTGGGTGTTTACTCTCACCCTCCACTCTCTTGTATGGTGGAAGGTCATTAGCCGAACGGGTTTGATAGAACATAATCTCCTTGATAAGTATAATGATGTAAATTAACTAAACTATAATTGAAAAATCCCTCTCGTAGTTACATTAGGAAAAATGTGAAAAATATGCTAATCCATGAAATTGCACATTATGTTTTATATATAGTTAGTGGAGTGTGTGTTGTTAACTGACACACTAATGGTGACTATAAAGAGTAGTAATGGACATCTCTAGAATTATCATTATTAACGAAGAGTATGTGGTTAACCGACACATTAATTAGAGATGATAAATGACATCGAGAGTGCCAAGCATATTTTCATGGTTGTTCACATCTTGTTTGTGATCCTTGGCACCCAGTCACAAATAGAAGAGCATAATCTGAGTTTAAACATGTCATTCATAAGATTCAATGATTGTCAAAAGATTTAGGAATTTCGTGGTTTGATATTGGTAAATTGATTTTATCTACCTTCATAAATTCGCGATAAGATTTTGACGTCCCTCTTATTAGTTGTGAATTGTTAGTTTGGATCCTATCTTTAAATATTTATTATAGATTAAAATATTAAGGTTTATTTTCATCTAACTAAATCTTTTTTTTTTGTATAGATGTCTACTTCTGGTGATGCTTCTGCTTCTCAAAACTCTACCACAACTTCTCACTACTCTCAATCGTGTCTAATGTGACATTGGATGGAACCAAATACAATGATTGGATGTGAAAAATCAAGATGGTTGTTCGATAAGAGGGAAAAGCGTATGTCCTTGAGAAATAATTCATTGAGATCAATGAGACCATAGTCCTTAAGAAATAGCCTCCTATGAGAAACATTATGACAACATGACCAAGGTTGCTTGCATCATGATTGCCACCATGATTCGTGAGTTGAAAAAGTTCTATAAAGATTACTGGGTATACGAGATGAACTTGGATTTGTGGAAAAGTTTCACAAGAGAGATTATCAATAAAAGTATGAGGTCGTCAAAGCTTTAACTGCTTGCAAAATGAAGGAAGGAGAGTCTGCATGCAATCCCATTAAAAGGATACAAAGATATGTGGATCACCTTGAAAGGCTAATGTGAACTTTGACGAGGAGTTGGCCATTGATATGGTTCATAACTCCTTACCAACTTATTATGATTAGTTTATTTTGGCTTATCATTTGAGTAATACAGAAACCACATTTGCTTAACTCCATAACCTATTGCTGATAGTGAGTCAGGAATGAAGAAGAATCAAACCTCTACCTCTACTAATGCTCTTATCATTTCCATTGGGTAAAACAAAGGAAAGAAATAGAAAGGTGCTCCTAAGCAGAACTAGAAGAGCAAGGCCTATGTTTGGTCATCTATCAATGGCCCAAAAGCAAATCCCAGTTCTGAAATTCCTTTTGTTAGTGATCCCAAAGAGGCCATTTGCTTCTATTGCAATGATACGGGCCATTGGAAATGAAGCTACCCTAAGTATTTGCAGGACATTAAGGATGGCAAGGTAAAGCCATCATCAGCTGGTATTTACACTATTAAAACTAAGTACTCACAATCTACTTATTCTTAGGTCCTTGATACATCATATGGTTTTCACATTTGTTCTAATTTGCATGGGCTAAAAGAAAGTGAAGAGGCGGAGCATTGAAGGATGAATCTAATCATGGGCAATATGCCATCTTCTATTGTTACCAAGATTGGAATTTATAATCTTGTGCTTGGTGGTGATGTTAGACTAGATTTAGTTGATTATTGCTATTCATCGGAAACGACGCAAAACATTATTTCCTGTCATGCAATATTTAGAAAAGGTTTTTGATATTCATTTAATGATATGAATGGATCGATTTTGGTGTATAAAATGGTATTTTTACGTTTGAAGATTTACCTTGTAATGGTATGTATGAAACTGTGATTTGTGTTGATATCTTAGGTCGTAGTGTATTTCATATTGATTCGTCCAATGGTTTGGACAAAGCATGCTTGTGGCATTTTCGTCTCTAGGACCTTAACAAAAAATGCATCTCTTAACTCAAAAAGGATGGAGTATTGGAATCATTTGACTTAATGCTAGATGATGAATGCGAATCTTGTTTTTTTAGGCATGATGACAAAATAACGTTTCATTGGATCTTGTGAAAGAGGTGATGGTCTGTTGGATATCATACACATAGATGTATGTGGGTCCTTCAGATCAACCATAAGGGATGCTAATCGATTTTATGTAACATTTATAGACGATTATAGCAGATATGGCTATATCTACTTAATCAAGCATACATTAGAAACCTTTGAAAAATACATAGACTTTAAACATGAAGTTGAGAATCAATTGGGCAGGAAGATAAAAATGCTCCGATCAGATAGAGGTGGAGAGTATCTTAGTATCGAAATCCATGACTATCTCAAGGAATATGCAATATTTTCACAACTGACTCCTCCTAGGACACCATAACTTAATGGTGTGGTTGAGAGGCGTAATTGGACCTTATTAGACATGGTTCACTCCTTAATTATCTAAGCTTCTTTTCCTATTTTTTTTTTTTCTGGGGGTATGCCTTCGAGACAGCCGGCATATCCTCAATCTTGTCCCTATCAAGAAGGTTGCCAAAACATCTCACAAGATGTGGACATGGAAGATTCCCTCGTTAGCACATATCAAGGGATGGGGTTGTGAAGCTTTCTCTAGACGAGAGACTCATGACAAGCTAGAACATGGAAGTGTGACATGTATTTTCATTGGTTACCACAATAAGCCTTTTGGATATTAGTTCTATACACCCAGTAAGAATGTGGTTTTTATGGCATGAAGAAGAGTTTTCTGAGAGAGAGAGAGAGAGAGAGAGAGAGGGAGAGAGAGAGAGAGAGAGAGAGAGAGAGAGAGAGAGAAAGAAAGAGCTCATATGCAAAAAAGATAGTGGTAGTATGATTTCCCTTGAAGAGATTCAATAGTCAACCAATAAAGGAACCTTGGAAGACATTAGCACTTAACTAGAGGAAGAAATTCAAGTTAAGGCCATTGACAATTCATTACCTCTTCACCGTTCTAGTAGAGGTAGCATGCCACCATAGTTCTATGGTTTCCATATAACTACAAATGGTGACACGTTTGTCAGTGATCATATAATGGTAGATTTAGATGAGTTACCTAACTATAAGTAAGCGATGACATGCCCTAAGGCTTCCAAGTTAAAAGAGGCAATGAATAACGAGATCAAGTTCATGTATGATAACCATGTTTAGAATTTGGTTGATCAAGAACCTTGTCAAATGATAGTGTGTTTGTAACACCCAGTTTCAAATCGTTTCAATATTCGGGGCCATAAACCGATGAGCATTTATCATAAGGCTTCGGGCCTTGAGGGAAGAGGTATTTAGACCCTTCTAGATGTGGATATCATAGATTATGTGATCCACAAGTTCAGTTCGTCCTTTGAAGCCCAAGGGTGTACCGGTAAAGTGACGAGTCAGACCTTTTTTTTTTTTTTTTTTCATTTTAAGAGTAGTTTGTGAAAAAATATGGGTTCACAAAAGATAATCACTATATTAATTCAGTCATAAAAGATAATCACTCTAATAGTTCATGTTTGGTTGATTATATACAACAAACTGCTAGTGCTTTATATTAATTTTAAAATTAGTGAGATCACGGAACAAATATCCAGCCTCGTTGCAATATAAACTTCGTTTCCAAAATTTCTTACTTTATGTTGACACTAGAGGTAAACGATTACGTATTCCTATTGGATTTTAGTTTCTTTTGATGTATATGGATGTCTAATAGATTAGTTACTTTTTGTCAAAAATACATGAGATGTGACAATACATGAAAAACATGGTGTTGATGTTTGGTTTTTCTATACCGAGCTGTGAGACATCATTTTCCACATGAATAAGTAGAAGTTGAACGGGGTTTCATACAAAGTAACAATTTTTCTTTGATATATGTTACATTAAAGCGAAAAAAATACAAATTAAATTATATTTAAAAAAAAATATATATATAAGCAAAAATTTGAAGTTTTATTAAAATAACGTGAAAATCTTAGCTACTCACAACAATCAGAAATGGCATGCCAAAATCGTTTTCGTATATAAGCAGGAAAATTGAGAAAATATTCATATATACGTGAGATTTTTGAAAATGACATCTATGAAATCTATGGATTTTCTCGATTGCCATCTCCAAAAATGTGGATCTTCTCATATTCATCTATGATAAAAAAATGGGTTTTTCACACTCCATATATGAAAATCATAGGCATTCTTGCACTCAATCTGCGAAATAGTGATGTCATGTGCAAAAATTAGAACTCCCTATATATCTCTAACAAAAGTCTTTATTTTTCTTGCAATTCGTACTACAAAAGTCTATTCAGTGTTGCAAAATTCTAAATTACCACTTCAAAAATCTAATATCATAAGGTGAATTAAATGTTATCGTTATAAGAATTACAAAAACACAACACATTTACGTTACGCCTCTTTTCATAAACTATGGTGTAGAAATTTCACCAGATATAATTTTAATATATTTAATAAAGTCAAAATGAATTCAAGTTTGGAAGAAATACAAAATATCAGTTTGTCATTCCTACATCTTACAAAGAAAGTATGTGATCGAGATAGTTGATAAAAGTGATCTGAAACCCTTGAAAACAATTATTTATAAAGTTGAAATTGTTGTATATTTCTATCTAGTGGATAATGGTCTAGTGGAAGAGGCACTAGTCATTTAATATAGTGCAACAAATTGATGTAGTTGAAAAGGGTTTGTTAATAAAAGATGAAAAGACTCCGATAAGAACTGATGTTACAGAAAAGGTAGAAACAAGAATAAATTGTGTTTTTTTGACTACTGGAACCCATTTCCACTTTGATAATCTGAGCGACAACCATTTTTTGTTAGATTAGTCTTCCTAAGATTGTATCCGCTTGTGATAGTAATTTTCGGTATGAAGAAGAATCAGAGAAGAGCCATTTTTACGATGTGAGAAAATAGAAATGGGGTGTATAGACTCAATTGATGCGAGTTTCTTCAAATAGTAGCATTGATTGGTATTGAAGAAAGGTAGGAGTGGGAGAACGGTATTGAATGATCCCAACTTTTTATTATATTTCTCTCCCAAGAAATTGATCAATGTACGTGAAAAAATTGGGACAACTTTGCAAATGTTTGCTAGAAGATTGGAAAAAACATTGATTTTATGATATAAAAGTGTAATAAAAATGTCGTTGGTCTCAACATTTTAGAGCGTGTTATCAAGTTGCATCGCTTGGGCATCTTTGTGGCCACAAAATACATTTTTAAGACTTTTCCCAACATCTCAAGCATTGAGTATATTCTTGAGTATCATTTGGAGTAAGGATTTGTTAATTGTTCCATAAATCTATAGTTTAACAAGCTAGTCGAGTTTTGTTTCATTCTTGATAACGAGTAGTTGCACCTACTTCGTTGAGATGATCAAAAATACTAAAATTATGGTAGATAATTTCGAACAATTTGCAAAATGTGTCATAGTTCAACTCATCTAAGTCAAGGGTCAGTGTAATACAAGCTTTGATATTGGTGACTCTAAAAGGTTTTTCAGATTCTTATTTGTTATATGCCATATTGATATAGAGAAGGATAGAAGCTATCTACAACTATTATTGGCAACAAACGACGAGACTTAACAATTAGCTAGGGGTTAGGTCATGAACAAGGAGAATAGACGAAGAGATATTGGAGGGAGAAAGAGGATCATTGATTGATTTGTGAAGCGAGAGAAGGTATAATCAGCTACAACTATGATACCATGATATAATCTATTTTCCCATATTGATTCTCATTCCTCAATATAAATACACAAGTGTATAAAGAATGGTTAGACCATGTATACCTATGGGATTACAAAGACATATACATGGAAGTACAATACATAAATGCACTAATAAAAACTTATAGCCTAATACACAATCAATCACATTTGCAAAATGGCTTGATGTATACATACCTAGGCGCTAACAACCTATCGTACTAGTACAGTTCATATGATGAAAATTAGAAAGAAAGGGATACAAAAGACTATGGAAATCATGAAGAATATAAATCAAAGGTATTTTAAATGATGTTAAATGCTAGTCATGTTTTTTCCAAATGCTTAAACCATACTGAAATTAAATATTTTAAAATGATATAATGAATTTTAGGGCAAGAGTATTTTGAAATGGTCTTGTAGCCTATCAACTCAAGTTGCCTCATGATCTCAATAATGTACAAGATATATTCCACATATAAAACCTCAAGAAGTGTTTATTCAATGACACTCTTGCTATCCCTCTCGATGAAATCCAAATAAACTTTAAGCTCCACTTCGTAGAAGAACCAATAGAAATCATGGATCGAGATATCAAAAGGTTAAAATAAAGCCACATCCACATAGTGAAAGTCTAATGAAACTCTAAATAAGGAACGAAGTTTACATGGAAATGCGAGGATCAGATGTAACAAAAATACCCCCAACTATTGAATGGTGCCCTGACTACAAGATGTATGAGCTAAATTTCATGACAAAATTCTTCTAACCGGGGGGGGGGGGGGGGGGGGGTGGAGGGGAGGAGGGTGTGACAACTTAGAAATTTAGGTCAATATTTGTCGATCACAATCACTATGGAAACATATGTAATAGACTTAATTTAACATATTCCACTCATTTTAATGAAAATAACGTTTTATAATTTTAAACGCATCCATGATATTAGTTAAATCTTCGACATGTGTAAATTATTGATGAACAAACATTTTTCATTACATATAAGTAATAATTTGTACATAAGATTTCAAATAGATATATGTATTTCATATTATTATACATAAATGATATAACAAATAGAGTACACATAATTACAAAACCATTGATATATAGAACGTCGAAATTGGTGTTCGTGTTCAAAAGTTACGACCATCCGAAGAAAACGAAAAGTTAAATAATAGCACATGACCCATAATAATAAAAATGAAACTTTAAACGCTTCGTTTGACGTGTTAAACTGTGAATTAGGAATTTCAATTTTTTTCCATAAAGCATAAGTCAATTAGTATTTGATTCTACTATAACTTTTGCCCGAAACACTCGACATTGTTGTAGATAAGAACTAATCGCAGTCTATAGGGTTTCTCTTCTTTTTGAACTTTCAGACAATTTGTTTGGCTAACTACGATGGTTTTCGCAAAAAACGCATTTATATTTATACTAATATTTGAAAAGTTCGACAACTTTTGTTTTTTTACAAGAAACCGACACATATGCGGATTTAAATAGGTCACAATGGATGGGATTTTACCGTTATAGGAAACTTCAAAAGATTCGTTTATCTAGCTATGCTACTCGTCATAGAAATATTTTCTTATATTAAGTAGTCTAAAATTGAGAAATATTTTACAAAAACTTAAACTTTTTCGTGTGAAGTCGAGTTTTGGCAACCTACTGCATGTAGATCGAGAACGCACCAGACGTTGCATTCCTAACCACACAACTAAACTAATTCTTTTCTGTATAAATAGATCATAAAACCACATCTATCATCATCAAATCTCTCACCTAAAGATTCTCATAACCTCTCTCTCTCTCTCTCTCTCTCTCTCTCTCTCTCTCTCTCTCTCTTTTCGGTCGAGAACCATCATCGTCGTAGTGCCACCCTCTGTCGCTTATAGCAACTCCTTTTTCCTATGATCATCTGTTACATACCACCATTTTGCTCCAATCAACCTTCGATCGACCAACTAGCAACAACAGCCTACTCCAACTGCCTTTTTGTAATGCAAAAAAATTGCCAATAACCCATTTTTGGTGAAGCTCCGGTGACCAAAATTCACAATTCTGACCGATTCCCGACCATGTTTAGGCATAACATTATTCAGCCGATGATGTTACTATTCATCCCAATAGGCGAAGCTCTGAACAACTATTTTTTAGATTTTTTGATTTAATTTGGTTTTAAGCTATGCTGACCTTGGTGTGAGTTTCAAAACCCCATTTTTTAAACTTTTATAGTTTTTTTTTTGTGGAGAATACATGCCAAAACTCTTATTTATCTATTATTCAAACATTTTCCTAGTTACTTTGGTATATAATTTAGGGCATACAAGCTTTTAGAAAATCTCACCTAATGGCTTGCTTAAGATATATTCATGACCTAAGTAAAATAATTTGCAGACCCTTGACCTATAATTGTTAATCTTAAGTCATCGAGAGAGTTATGTATAACTATATACATGTTGACACCCCCACATGTCGTTTCTAGTTACAACCTTGACAGAAGAGGCACGTCGAGTGATGACGGTTTTCACTATTATGACGTCCGATAAGCATTGGGAGGGGCATAAAACACTAGTCAACAACTTGGTTATAGGGACTCATTGTAGCATTGAGAGCGCTCTAAATATAGTTATATATAATTCGGGTTAAATATACATTTATATATAAATGGTGAAACCATTTATATATAATAAAAACATACTTTTGGTTAAAAAGTACATTTGAGTCCAACATTACAAACCTGTAAACTCATTAACATTACGTTGATGCTCTTTCAAAACACATGAATTGTTAGGAAATGAAGAGGTTGGAATTAACACTTGGCAAAACGATGGCATTACAGTTATTCTAGTACATTGTCGTATTTTCATAATGACCTATTGTTAAGGCATGTAGAATTCTTTTTGACTTTCATGTACCCTTAGACCAGGGATGATATAATTTCTCCTTTTCAGTAATAAAAGCATCTACATTATGTTACATTATTGTATTTTTCTATGTATAAAAATGATTGTGATCCATGATGTCATCTCACCGCCCGGTGTTTCCATTGTCCGATGGGGGCATGGCACATGTTGAGGTTGATCACGATTAGTATTATTTTTTTCGTTAACAACCTTGTGTGGTTTCCCTCTTTCGGCTTACTTATCTTGCTTTCTCAAAGAATCAAAAGCATACGCAAGACAACCAATGACCTTTATGATGTATGCTGCTATTAATACATAATCTCCCTAGAAATAGATTGGTAAAGATGGTTTAAATCAGAAAGGTCGAGCCATTTCAAGCAAGTATCGATATTTGCGCCCAATAACACCATTTTATTGTTGAGTATATCGTCACAGAGTTTCAATTAAAATTCCATGCTCTTTATAAAAATCAAGCATATGTCATGACTTAAATTCAAAGCCAGTAATCGATCCTAATCGATTTCACTCTTTTATTAATTTATGTTTTGGCCTTGTTATAAAACGAGGTTAAATGATATGATATCTCAGATTTATTTTTCATTAAATAAATCCATGGTGATGTACTATATTAATTAACAATGGACAAGAAGAAATGAGACCCACTAAGAGTAGTATGATGATAATGACCCCATATGTCAACATGAACAAGCTCAAAACATTCATAAGTTTTGGGAAAACCAATAGGAAAAGTAAATCTACTTTTTCTAGCCCTAATACAAGAATCACAAAACTGGTTGCATTTTTCTATGTCTAATTGTTGAATACTCTTTAAACTTCTTCCGATGCATAGCCAAATCTTTTTTGCCAAATTACTTTCTTAACAAAAATTGTCATTATGTTCCTTACCTGTCCCAACCAAGTTCTTCATTTACAAGTAATGTATAACACAGGAGTTTGGAAGGAATTTCAGTAAACATCGTAATCTAATGGAAAATAAATTGAAATTGATTTTTGGGATGTTAAGGACAGGTTTTAGTTCGTATCCTTCCGATATTTCAACATTGTTGATTCCTACAATGGGAATAGTTTCACCATTCGGAATGGTCATAATGGTACCATCTTTGTTTTCTCTAACAGATTTTATACAATTTTTATGTATGGATATATGTTTGCAAGCATTGATGTCTATAATCATTGAACTTTTAGATTTGTGTATATAAACCATATTTTCTTGAGCGTTATAAGAAATCTTACTAGCCATATTAGCCTTCAGAATGTGATCTTGAGGTTTCATGGGTTGAATCATTCGAACCAATTTGTTGTATTCTTATTTGGTGATGTTGGTACAATTTTTTTCACCAACATAAGTGGTTGATATTTTATTTTATTCTTTTCCTTTTTATATCTTATTTCAGTATTTTTAGCCCTTTTTGTTATTATTACATTGTATATTTATTCTGTTTTATCTTGGATCGTTTCGGGTACATCCTCTTTTGCGTAAGGTGTTTTGCAGGTTATTGGAGTCTCGTTGCGATTGTGGATTAGCTTGTTTTTGGGCTTGGTGGGCTTATGAAGAGTTATTGGGTTTTATGTATCCATCAAAAAAAGAATTGGGCTTAAATTGTTGAAGACTTGTATGAAGAGGACTTATAAAGGTGGGTCATGGGCTCTTGTTATTGGTCATGGACTATTAATTTGAAGCTTGAAAATGATTGGTCCATTTTGAATCAAGTGAGGTGTAGAGGGGGCTAAGGGATTTTTGAGTAGTGGGGTCGGGTAGTGGAGAACAAGAACCAATAGTGTTTTAGCACCATTTGTGATTGTAGGGGTCTCGGTCGCACTAGTTTATGAGGGTACCCGCATAACTATACACTTTAGGGCATTTTAGTGTAACATCAAGATTCGTTGAAGTATTTTATTTAATGTGGAATGACTATAATGTTCACGAACCTTAATCTGGTCCCCATGGCGTGACATATATTGGTCACAATGTGGTGACCATCTGATGAGAAAAACCCAAATTTTTGGGTATTGAAAGGAAAGTGTGGGCTAGGGTTTCTCACCCTCAGCCTCCATCAATCTTAAGACACCTGAAACCCTAATCCTAGCCTCTTTTGGTGACTCTTGGTCCATTTTAGTACTCTTGGTGGTTTGAAAAAGGAGAAGAATGTGCTCTAGTGTGTGGATTCAGCAAGGAAGCCTCATCATCTTGTTTTATTCATTCTCTAAACATTTGTAAGTGTCCAAGATCCTATCTTTATGTTGTTTTCTCTTAGATCTAAGCCTTTTGTCCCTTGATCTTCATATTGTGAAAGTTTGGAAGTATGGATTCCATAAAGTTGGCAAGTGTGGGGATCCTCATGGTCCCTTTGAGGTTGTAAGGTTTAGATATGAAGTTTCATGTCTTATTTTGATCCATGCACAAAGTCAGGGTCATTTCTCATGTATATGACCTAATTTGGGATAGACATGAACTGGATATGGATTTGTATAAATCCGTGATTTTTATCATCCACTAGGTGTTGGAAACTCTTTCGAAACATAGGAGAAGTGACCTTGGTTGATTAAGTGCTTAATGGGTGAAAACGTGCTTTAGGTTTTCATTAAAGAATGAGGGTTTGGGATCTTGATTGATCGGTATCCCTTTATAAGTAAATTTGGAAACTTAATCCATCAGGAAATAGGGAAGGACCATATCTGGGATTTGGAGCCTTTAGATTAGGAGGAAAGTAGCTTAGCTAATTTAAGTAGCTCTGACCAGTTCTCACGACGTAGCCTTAGGCTGCCACATCGTGGCGACTGGGGAATCAACTAACTATTTTGGAATTTAGTGCCCACGTCGTGGGAAAGGGAGGGCCACGATGTGGAGGCTTTTTGAAGCTATAGTTGACTTGACTAGGATTCTGATCGGGTTTGGACTCGTTAGCCACTATGTGGCCAAGGGATGTCCAAGACGTGGAGGTTATCTAATTGTGACTTTGGCAGTTGACCGTTGATTTTGAGGATTGACTCCTCGACTTGTTAACATTTGGTCAAATTTCTAGTTTTGGTACATTTACTAAGGTTGTACCTTGTTTGATGATTATGTGTGTGGTAGCACCATCCTCATGGCAGTTAGATATGGTATATTTGATTTTGTGAGACTTCTCACTTTTACAATGTAGGATGTTAGATATCTTTGTGACTTTTGCATTGTGTGTTGGGCGGGGCCCATTTATATCCTAGATTGGGCCCATTATGTACGTTGGGTGGAGCCACATTTGTGTACTGGGTGTGACATGTTATGTATGTTGGGCAGGGCCCGTTATGTATGTTCGGCAGGGCCCATTTTTATGTTGTTATAGGGACAATTATGATGGGTGATGTTCGAGGTTATGTATGGTATGTGGTATTTTTGGGGAACTCGCTAAGGTTTATGCTTACGGTTTTGTGGTTTAGCATTGTCAAGTATTTCTAGTTTTAAAATGAAGGGCCCGACTTGACTGCATAACACCCCCTTATGATTTTTGCATTGATGATTATTTTACTCTAATGATTTTGATACATTCTACTATGCTTGTTTTAGAAACGCATTATTTATGGTTTTGATGTTTTTAAAAATGAAAATTTTTATCAGTATTTTTAAGACGTTACATTTGGTCATTTGGCTCATCATTTACCTTTGGTGTTACATTTGGCAGCCCACACTTCGATTTTTCCACCATTGGAGCACAATGGTTACGTTTTTGCATATCTAGAGCTACATTCTTCTCACCTTCTAGTAAATTCTAGTTTCTTGATGCAAAAACACTTTTGTGATTGTTGACTTGTTGCCATGAGTGACTAATGTCTTTATTTTTGTTCACTTAGGTTAAAAGCCTTGGATATTTGTGGTTTATAAAGTATTCATGTTTGATTATCATTTATCTTATGTTATTGATCATTAGTTCATAATTCTTATGCTTGTTTGATACTTTGATCATGAGCTTGGTATTTGAATAAGTAATTGTCGTTTATTTCTTTGATTTAACAATGAACCATTTGATTTTCTAAGAACAAGGGCTTTATGATGGTAGAAATAATCTTTAGCTTATGGATCATAACTGTTATATGGATATGTAACCATTGATTGTTGGATTAAGGTGTCTAAGATCACCACTAAACTGTTATGAAGCTGCAAATGGAAGCAAAATCCTTTATGGGTTTCCCTCATAACCAGTGATTTTGTAGAATGACTTTTGGATAGAGAAGTTGATTACCACTAAACTGTTATGAAGTTGCAAATGGAAGCAAAATCCTTTATGGGTTTCCCTCATAACCAGTGATTTTGTAGAATGACTTTTGGAGAGAGAAGTTGATTTGTTGACTTACTATGTGACTAATAAATAGCAATAAATGAGTTGTTAATATATTATGTAATTAATATATTATTTATAAATAATATTATCTAATTAATATTTAATAAGAAATAATTTGGAATTAATTTTTGGATTAATTGGATTAATTAAAAGTGTATGGACTTAAGTTGTAATTGTTCAATAGTTAAACAAGAGAGGTTCCAGAACCTTTTGGGGACATTTTTAAGGGTTCTAGATTAATCCTTAAAGATAATTAAGGAGTTTGATAATACCAAATCTGAAATAATAGTATTATATTCAAATTATGATTTCTAGGGTTCCTTAGTTCAGCTATATATAGGATCCCTTTCCTACATGTTTTCGTCCACTCCTAATCGAAGAAGGATAGCTAAAAGTTTCAGCATCTCTCTTCAATTCTACTTATTACTACGGTTTGAGTACAAACCGTTAAAGACATTAGATTTCTAGTGCTTCCTTTCCAAGGTTTTTGAAGAAATATTTGAATTGATTATTTACTATAATAATCAAAAGGTATGTAAGCCATAACTTTCTTGTATTTTCAAAATTACGTAGGGGTTTGCTAGAGTTCTTGATATTCATAGTTTATTACTATCAATAGAGAAAACATAGATCCAAATAGGTTGCAAGCAAACTTAAGAGTTAAGTATTTTTCCACCTTATACATAGATTTATAACCTATAGAACCCTTCAAAGGTATCAGAGCCATAGTTTTCTGTTGATTGTGGATAAAATAAATAGGTCAAAGAGTTAGCGGTTATCGAAAATAAACCCTAGCCCATGAGATTTTTGACTTTCCTAAGGTTTCTTGAATACCAAGCCTCCCTAATTGTATTTTGGACAATGGGGGTTCCCTTATGGTTTATCTTGTTTCCTTAATTATTATTTTAAATGCCTTCAATTTTGAATAATTAAAACTTGATAAACCTAAACCCTAATTTTCGAAAATTAGAAGTAATTGGATAGGATTAAATTTGAATAATTTTATTAATGGTTTAATTTAAATAATTTTTTAATCCCTAAATGCTTTAATTAATTTAGTTAATTATTTAATTAAAAGATAAAGATAAATCATAATTGGTTAATATTAATTAATAAAAAATTGAACTCAGATAATTAATATTTAAACCTAGTATTTCGCCAATTTTTTAAAATACACATTATATATAAAGTTAAAAGTTTAATTACTATATTTATAAGGAAACTCGGTCGAATTGCAAGTAAGCCTCCTTCACAAAACCCTGCTATATAGAGGTTATAAGGAAACGAACTATAAAATGATCATTGAATGGGTTTCCTTTTCACCCACCGTTCTCCTATGTGGTGGTGGGCCGTTAGCTGAAAGAGTTTGATAAGACATAATGTAATTAAAAGTATAATTCTATAAAAGTACTACAAGCTTCTTTAAAATCTCACTCTAGTTACTTTAGGAAAATATGAAAACTATGATAATCCATAAAAATCCTCATAATTCTTTATTAGTCCTTAGTTTTGCGTGCGTGGATAACCGACACACTAGTTTGGGACTATAAAGTTGACATGATCGCACAAATTGAAAAGTATCATTATTAGTGGTGTGTGTTGTTTATTGGCACATTAATTTGAGATGATAAATGACATCAAGGTTGTCAAGCGTGTTTGCATGTTTATTCACGTTTTTTTTGATACTCGATATCCTAGTCATAAATAGAATAGCATAATATGATATTAATCATGCCATTTATAAGATTAAATGAATCTTAAAAGAACTAGGAATTTGATATTAGATTGAAATTGGTAAATTGTTTGACCTGCTTCATAAATTCACAATAAGACTACATCATCCCTAGTCTGGATTATGAATTGTATTTTGGATCCTAGTCTTGAATATTTACATTGGGTTAAAATATTAGGGGTTTATGGAAACTAACTAGAATTATCTCTAATACATTGACGTCTACTCCTGGAGATGCTATTGCTTCTCAATCTTCCACCAACAACTCAAACATCACTCTTCTATTGATCCTATCAAAGGAGAAATTATCTGATCCAAACTACATGGAGCGAATGTGAAATCTCAAAATAACTATTCGATATGAGGGCAAATAATACGTTCTATAAAACTCCCCAATCAAAGTTGTTGAGTCAAATGCTACTCTAGTGGAATATGTCTCCTACAAATAACACTATGACAACGTAACAATGGTCGCTTGCATAATGGTTGCAACCATGGTACTTGAGTTGCAAAAGTTCTATGAGGACTATTGCCCATATGAGATGTGCTTGGATCTTGCTGAAAAATTTCACAAGAAAGAATGTCAAGAGAGGTATGAGGTCGTCAAGGCGTTGATGGCATGCAAGTTGAAGGAGGTAGAATATGTTTTCAACCATGTATAGAGAATGCAGAGATACATGGAGTGTCTAGAAAAGCTCGATGTGACAGTTTACAAGGAGTTGGCTGTTAACATGGTACTTAACTCCTTACCTTCGAGTTATGATTAGTTTATCCTAACTTATCATTTGAATAAGATGGATAACACATTGACCCAACTCCACAACTTTTTACAGACACCTGAGTCATGGATGATGAAAAAATAGGTCCCTTCTGCAACAAGTGCTCCTATCCTAACCATTGGATGAAACAGAGGAAAGAGTAGGAAAGTGAATCCTCAATTGAACTGGTAGGGCAAGGCTCATGTTGGAGCGTCTAGCATTAGGTTGATGTCGAAGCCCACTTCTGATATTCCTGTTGTTATTGACCCCAAAGAGGCCATTTTCTATTATTGCAAAAAAATGGCAATAGAAAATAAGGTTCCCTAAATACTTGCTATTATCAAGGATGGCAAGGTTAAGCCATCACCAGTAGGTATGTACACGATTCAAGTCAATAACTCACAACTTACTCATTCGTGGGTCCTTGGTATAGGATGTAGTATCAACATTTGTTTTGATTTTTAGGGGATGGTAGAAATCGAGGAGGTGGAGAATGGAAGAATAAATATGAACATCGGTAATAGGCGATCTTCACCTATTACCAAGATTGGAACTTATGGTTTTGTGCTCGATGGTGATGTAAGAATAGATTTAATTAATTATTGTTATTCGTGAAAAATGACATGCAACGTTATTTCATTTCATAAATTGTTTAGAAAAGGTTTTTGATTTTCATTTGATGATGTGAATGGTTCGATTTTGGTTTATAAAAATCGTGTGCATGAAACTGTGAATTGTGTTGATAGCTGAGGAAATTGTGTATTCTATATTGACTCGTCTAATGGTGTAGACAAAGCATGCTTGTGACATTATCTTCTTGGGTACATCAACAAGAAACGCATCTCCCAAATGCAAAAAGCATGGATTGTTGGAATCATTTGACTTAAAGTTTGATGATGAATGCAATTTATTTCAATTAGGGAACATGAGAAAAATCACCTTTCACTGGAACATGTGAAAGAGGTGAAGGATTTTTGGATCTTATCCATACAAATGTATGTGGACCCTTGAGATCTGCTACAAGGGATGCAAAACGATACTATGTGACATTTATGGATGATTATAGCAGATATAGGTATATATAATTTATCAAAAAAAATCATAAACCTTTGAAAAGTTCAAAGAGTTGAGACATGAGGTCGAGAATGAATTGGGTAGGAAGGTAAAGATGCTCTAATCTGAGAGAGGTCAAGAGTAGCTTAGTATCGAGTTTGATGACTACCTCAAGGAAAGTGGAATAGTTTCACAATTGACTCCTCCTACAACAATTTAAGGGTGTGGCTGGGAGGAGAAATCAAACCTTGTTAGACATGGATTGTTCCATGATCAGTCGAGCTTCACTTCCTATTTCTTTATGGAGGTTGCCTTAGAGACAAATTCACATATCCTAAAAATCAAGATAAATTTGATCTTTTTAAATTTAACCCAAAACCATAATGTGTTTACAAAACAGTTTTCGACGCATTTCCAACATCAGAGTATTCCAAAAATCATTGATCATAACAAGAGGATGTGTATGGTCACGCCTTCGCCTTCCCGCGGTCATCCAAAGTGCCTAAAACATAATCCAAAACTATAAGCCATTGATTAGTGAGTTCCCCCAAAATACCAACACATAACCAAATAAGATATATATATATATATATATATATATATATATATATATATATATATATATATATATATATATACATACAATAACAACATGCAATGGGTCCAACGCTAAAAGACTGGGTTACCCGTGAACATACGTTTGGCTTACCCTCGAGGTCCACAACTTATTTCTGGCTTGCTCCCCGACAAGATCAGTCCTCAGACTGAATACCACCAAGCCCTCAGTACGAGTCTGGTATAGCGCCCAATCCTTAGCTCATGTCTAGAATCCTCTAGGATTTGTTGGCTAGCGCACAAAGTAGTACAACCTCAACCCAACACAATATGTCGACATATACAAGTGAATAAGCATATACATATAATCATGCATCAAAATCGCCGGTAGTTCTATCGATCTACCAGACTAGCATATCAAAACTAGCCTAACATGCATATCTATCCCATACTCAACATATCAGTGAATATCAAGCCAACGGGTTGGCCTTGGAGCCTTCAACCTATAAGTACAATAAGGAAAACTCACCTCGCAAACTAGACAAATGTTGATAAGTTCTCAGCTCCAACCACCTCCAATTCCAATTAAATGACCAATCTCAATTAAAATTCTCAAAATACCCTTAAGGTCAAATCTAATCAAACTAGGTCAAGGTCAAAGTCAAACTGGTCAAACCACAGAGTCAACCCAGTGGAGTCAACCCAACCGGGTCAACTCAGGGCGCGTATGCGAGGCGTACTCTTGAGGTATGTAGGACATACACGAGGCCTCACAGATTGATCACCATCATGATGATTGACCGTGTATGTGGGGCGTCCCTCGTATGCCCAAAAATCTCGTTAAGATCATAATGGATTAAGCTCTTACGTCCTAAAATCAGATCCATGGCCAAAATATACTCTAGAGTCATAAAGCTTCCAACTTTACGACTTTACATGCGTATTAAGAGCTTAACCCAAGGTCTTAATCCATTAAGATATTCTACAAGATGCATAGAGCAAAACTAACGAACATGACTTCATTTTTATGGATTAGGACCCCCCATGGGGTTTGAAAGAACAACTCAAATCGTCAAGAACATGTCATTCTAAAGATAAGACATTTGGTACCTAAAAGCACGTGAAATCAACACACAAGCAAGATCTAGAAAACTATTCATCAAGGTATGAACTTTATACCTTGAAATGATTGAGCAAGTTGCAAAAATTCTAGATCCAAGCATTACCACTACCTTCTTCTTTTTTTCGAACACCCAAAAACCCACACTTAACCTTGCAAGGACTCTAATGAGGCTAGCGTTTACAAGAGAACATGTCTTTGCTAATAGAGGATGAAAATGGGAAAGAATGAGACTTAAGGATGCTTAAATACTAGCCAAAACCTAAAAACTAGGGTTTCTTAATATGTCAAGTATGCCCAACATACATTGATGTATGCCCAACGTACTAGGTCGCATCCTAGTACGCTCAGCGTACACCACGTATGCATGGAAGACTCCAAAGTTCCAAAAATTACAACAATTCCATTAGGTTTCCATTGCATACTTTCTTTATTTAAGGGACCAAAATTCATCATAAAAAAACTAAAGGACTGAAATTAGAAGCAACTTAACATCAGGATGTTAGAATTCTCGCCCACTTGATCTAGACTACATCCTCGAAGTCTGATGCGGTGAATAACTCAGGATAATGCTCACGCATCTCAGCCTCCGGCTCCCAAGTTCACTCGAAGCCCCTCAGATGCTGCCACCGTACCTTTAGCAAAGGTATCTCCTTGTTGTACAAGACCTTCATCTTTCTTTCAAAAATAGCTACTAGCCTCTCAACATATTTCAAGCACTCATTGACTTGTATATGGTTCAAGGAAATCATTATATCCTTTTTGCAGCTGCGAAACATGGAATATGTTGTGAATCTGACTGAGCTCCTCTGTTAGATCCAACCTGTAGGTAACCTTGACAACACTTGCAATCACTCGAAAGGACCAATATACCAGGGACCCAACTTCCCCCTCTTCTAGAAGCATATCATACCTTTCCAATGTGAGAACTTTAGTAATACCATATCACCGACTTGAAACTCCAAATCGGTTCGGTGCCAGTTGGCATAGCTCTTTTGCAGACTTTTAGCAACCTGCAATCTCTTCCTCATGTGCTGAATAAGCTCCGTGGTCCGAAGGACCACTTTAGTCCTTCCCATAACCCTATGACCAACCGCCCCCAATAAATTGGGGTACGACATCCCCAACCATACAAGAGCTCAAACGGTGGAGCACCAATACTGGAGTGATAACTGTTGTTGTAGGAGAACTCCGCAAGAGGTAGGTAGGAATCCTAATTCCCACCAAAATGAATAACACAAGGTTGTAACATATCCTCAGGGGTCTGTATCATCAACTCACTCTGGACATCGATCTACAGATGATAAGCAGTGCTGACATGCAACCTCGTGCTCAGTTCCTCGTGGAACTGCTTCTAGAAACGGGAAGTGAACAAAACATCATGGTCTGAAACAATGGAGACTAGGACTCCATGGCGAGCTACAATCTCTCGGACATACACATCAGCCAAATTTTTGATCGAAGGACTCTCACGAATCGTTAAAAAGTGGGCACTCTTGGTTAATTGATCCACAATGACCCATATAGAATCAAAACCCTTTTCCATCTTCGAAAACTTGGTAATAAAATCCATAGAAATCTGCTCCCATTTCCATATAGGAACCTTTAGAGGCCGCTGCTTTCCATCCAACCTCTGATGCTCATCCTTGACCATCCTTCAGGTCAAGAATCACTCAACATACAAGGCTATCTCCCTCTTCATACACAACCACGAATAGCTCAATCTCAAATCCTGATACAACTTGGTGCCCCCCTGGATGAATAAAAAAATGAAACTTATAAGCCACCTCCAACACAATCTGCTTGATCCCACCAGAAACTGGAACCCAAACCCGACCACACCAGGTAAACAACCCTCGACTATCCGTGACAAATTTGTCAATATCTCCCCGACTCCTCTCATGCTTCTAGTTTTCCTTCTAAACTCCCTTGGCTTAAGCCTCCCTAATAAATTCCAAAAGCAAAGAATCAATGGATATCCTCATATACGTCGCCCTATCTAAATACCTAGCCAACTTGCGGCTTAAAGCATCCATTAACACAGTCCTTTTACCCAGATGGTACAGGATCTCACAGTCAAAATCCTTGACTAAATCCAGCCACCTGTGATGCCTCATGTTGAAGTTCGGCTGGTCCATCAGATATCTCAAATTCTTGTGATCCATGTAGATCGTACAACGGAACCCATATAGATAATGTCTCTAAATCTTGAGGGAGAATGCCACTACCCCCAACTCTAGGTTATGCGTGGGATATCGCAACTCATGCGACCTCATATGTCTTGAAGCATAAGCAATCATCTATTCTGTCTGCATGAGGACTACCCCTAAACCACTTATGGGTGCATCACAAAATACCACAAAATCCTCAACTCCCTATTGGAAGGCCAATACCGAGGCTCACATAACCTGTATCGAAGAGTCTCAAATGCCAACTGTTGCTCAGGTCCCCAAAAGAAATCCACCCCCTTCCTCGTGAGACGAGTGAGGGATACAACAATCTTGGAGAAATCCTTAATGATTCTCTGATACAATCCTACCAAACCTAAGAAACTCATAATGAGATTTCAGAACCTCCCACCACATCACAACCTCGATCTTGGCCAGATCGACCAAAATCTCATCCTGGTTAACGAGGTGCCCTAGGAACTGGACCTCTCTTAACAAAAACACACACTTTGAGAACTTGTCATAAAGTCGTTCTTGCCTCAAAACCCCCGAAAGCCCTCGAAGATGCTCCTCATGCTGCTCTCTGGTCTTGGAATACACCAATATATCATCAATAAACATAATGATGGATTAGTCGAGCATTGTCTTACATACCCGATTCATCAAATCCTTAAACACAATAGGCGCATTGGTGAGCCCAAATAGCATCACCACGAACTCGTAATACCCATAACCAGTCCGGGACACGGTCTTTTCCATGTCCTCCGCTCTCACTCTCACGCGATGATACCCAGATCTCAGATCAGTTTTGGACAACCATGATGCACCCTGCAACTATTCAAGGAGGTCATCAATCCGTGTAAGAGGATAAAAGTTCTTCACCATTTACTTTTTCAACTCCTAGTAATCAATGCACATCCGATTCGAACCATCCTTCTTCTTATATGATAATCCATGAAGATGCACATTATACTTTGTATGTTGTTAGTGGAGTGTGTGTGGTTAACTGAAAAACTAACATGGACTATAAAGAGATATAATAGACATCTCACAAAATTATCATTGTTGATGGAGCGTGTGTGGTTAACCAGCACATCATAGAGAGAAGATAATTGGAATCGAGGTTGTCAAGTGGGTTTGCATGGTCATTCACATCTTGTTTGTGATCCTCGGTATCCTAGTCACAGAAATGAGAGCATAATATGAGATTAAACATGCAATTGATTAGATTTAATGAATCTAAAAAGATCTAGATGTTTCATAAGATTTAAATTGGTAAAATCCTTACCTACCTAAAATAGATTTGAATTTGATTATGGTATCCCTCTTCAAAGTTTGAATCGAAAATTTTGATCCTAGCCTTAATTTAAAATTTATGAGCTAATAATTAAGGAATAAAATCACCTAACTTTAATTCTCTTTTCTCCCAATATAGATGTCTAGTCAAGACAACAATGGTCTTCCTTATTCTTTTGGAAATTGTTTTCCTCTTTCTTATGAAGATGATCTTCCACTTTCTAATCAAAGGGAAAACATTTTCTCTTCTTTGGGAAATGGTGGATTTGGATGTCATACTTCTTCAAGTCTTCCTCCTCCACCTCTAGTGACTCTCCCATCGTCACGTTTTTCTCAAATAGAAAGATACGAAACTAATCAGGCCTTATTTGCAGGTAAACATCAAGATGGAAATTTTGTGTTTACACTTATTCTAGAAATGAAATCATACATTGACAAATTGGATATAATGGGTGTTGTTTTCCCAAGGTAGCAAGCCATTGATTTGGTTTTGCTTTCACTTCCTAAGTCATATGATCCGTTCATTGGAAACTTTCATATAAAGAACCTCGACGCGACCCTTGTTAATCTGACCCAAATGTTTATTGTTGGTGAAGTAGAAATGCTTAAGATAACATCTGAAGCAGAAGTGCTTAAAAGGTCTAAATCCAAAGTTTCCATAGACATGCTGACAATGGTGGTACAAAGCATATTTCTCTTCCCAATGGAAAGGGATCAGCAGAGGTCAAACTGTTTGATCGTATGGTAAACATAAAGGCTAGTTCTAAAACAGTTCCATGTGCCTACCCTAAAGAGTCTATATGTTTCTATTTCAAATTGAAGGGACAATGGGTGCGAAGCAGCCCAGACTACCTGAAAGATCTCAGATATGGTAAAGTCAAGTCATATGACTCTACTTTAGGTACATCCATTATCTAAACTCCATTATCTTAACAAGTTCCTATTCATAAATTGTTAATACATGGTTCAATGATCACATTTTAACATTAATGCATGATCTAAAAGAAAGAAGGAAGCTTAAGAAGAGTGAGCTAAATCTGATCGTAAGATATCGACTTCTGTCACATGGTTCGATGACAAGTTTTAATGTCATAATTAACTAAGTGATAAAGAATTCTCATCACCCAAATTTTAATTGGATGGAAACTTGGAGTTATGCAATTTGAATTGCGTATTGTATGAGAATCTTGATCGTTGGAAGATTATGAGTAATTCATTGATCACATGTTTATGTGAATCGAGTGAAGGACTAATGGATCTAGTACATAATAATATGGACTATTCAGATCTGCCACAAAGGATGATAACTTTATGCATGATGATTTATTGATGCTTTAGTAAACATGGTTGTGTTTATAAGATTAAACACAATTCTAATACTTTAAAATGTTTCAAAGAGTAGCAAAACGAATATGAAAAATCCATTAGGTAGAAAGATAAAAGTTTCTCCAATATGATAGGAAAGAAGAGTACTTTAGTATCATGTTTTGTGTTCATCATAATAATTGTGGAACTATATCACAATTTGTAGTTGTGATTTAATCGAGTATGTAATTTCAAAATCAGAGTCAAGTAAGAATAAAGAACACAAGATCTAAATATAATCTGGTTGGTTAGATTACACTGTCTGGAAATACAGAGAAATATCAGAGAGTACAAGTTCAATTCAAAAGCTACCCTCAAACTCTAGTATTCATCCCATATATATATATATATATATATATATATATATATATATATATATATATATATATATATATATATATATATATATATATATATATATATATATATATATATATATATAGGGATAAGGAAAGCATACAAAAAATATAAGGGACTAAGACTCTTAAGCTTTCATACAAAATGTCCTTATAATAAAAAAAGATGCAAACACACTTCGATACCTACAACGACTCAGACATACTTCGACACCTCATAATAAATTTTGTCACACCCCTAAACCGGAGCGGCGGAAACGCCCGGGGGCAGAAGACGTCATTGTATAGTATCATAACAGTTGAATATAAATGAAACATAGCAACCCAAACAACATACATTAAGATTACAAGCTTACATAGTTTATGTACTGTGCTTGTTCAAAAGGTTACACAACATTGACTGAAAAGTAAAATTCCGTACTGCAGCAACTCCTATTTTAAAATATTTAGATACAAGATTATTGGTTCCCTGAGAATATAGGTGATTTTGAGAAGCATCAACAATAACGTTTGTGAGTTCATAATCATTTTTGTATGAAAAGGGTTTGTAACTGCTTTGTTTAAAATAGTTTTGTATGCTTTCAGAAAATCCAATGTTTTCTATAAATTCGGCTCTTAGTCTAATAACCAAGACTAAAAAGTGTATGGATATCTTTTGTATCCTTATCCTTGTGGAATGAATAAGTATACATGTTTCCAAAAAATTCAATGTTTTCTTATCTATGAACTGAAGTCTTAAACCCTAAGACCAGAAATGTAAGAAATAGTTTACTAAATAGTAGTATGTAGTTATATATTTTTATAAAAACTAATGAAGTATGAGCTTCCCATAAACCGAGATAGTATCACTAATCCTTACGTGATTTATTATAACCATTGTTAATGTGACTGTTATGCATGTACAATGTTCTTCAGGCATTGAAATTGGTAGATATTTCTCACCTTAGACTTGTCGGTCTAACTGTAGCGAACAACTGAGATGTAGAGTTGTCAATCCCATATAGATCTATACACAATTATCTCGCTCTTCCTCAGGGAGACTCGTGTTATAATGTAGGTCTTAAAGTGTATGCTAGGTACGTACCATGAAGAGATTGCCTCACTAGAGCATTAAACGATTTACGTAAACTACAACTACCTTTTTCTTGTATATTGAAATAATTATACCATTGAACTGTTATAAAAGTATGGTATTGTGAGTTCGAACTATACTAATTGTGGTTTCCATTTTATGTTTTTGTGTAAACCATTTATATAAACTTTATATAAATATCAAATTGAATACTTGTCTAGTGTTAATATGTGTTATTAAAACATAATATTCTTGGGTTTTAACCCACCGAAAACGAAATGACAAAAATGTAACAATTTTTACAAGAAAAATTATTTTTAGTAAAAATTATCATAAACTTGTAATTGGTATAACCCCTATTTTTCTTGATGATATTTGTTACCAGAAAATGAGTTATTTTTGGTCATTTTTTCTTATCAAACTCATAGGTCATGATTATTATATGATAAGAAAGTAACATCTACATTTTATACAAAGATTACTCCATATTCATGTAATAAGAATAGAGCATGAAAATATCCAAAGGACAAACACATTTTGACTTGTATTACCCCCCCCCCCCCCAAAAGCATGTAAAACTCAAAAAATGTGGGTATGAAGCTCACCTTGGGTTGGTTTTGTGGATAATTTGAAGGCAGATGATGAGGATTTGCGAGCCTAGATTTCGGTATGGAATTGAAGAGCTTCTTGGAGGTGTTAGTATCCTAGTATGTTTAACATACAAAAATGTGTGTAAAAATGATGGAATCAACATAAAACTTCATAGAAAAACTAGAAGTTCATGAAATATCTTACCTAAAACCTGAAAATCCAAAAATAGTAAAGAAACTCTTGGATACTCAAGCTTTCCTTTGAGATAGAAGTGGAGAATGGAACAAAATTTGTCTTTTGGGAGTGGCAAAATGGCCTCTCAGCCATGGTATTTATGGAAGGGGAAAAAGATGAGTTATGGATGTATGGTGTTATTGGTGTGTGTTGTATGGAAGTTTAATGTATAATTGTATGTATAGTATAAATCTTTGATGGGTAAAGGGAAGCAAAGTTGGTGTGTCTCATCTTGAAGTCAAACCGAGGAGGAGGGTTCTCAACATCCTTTGTGACACTGAAATCAGGAGGTTCTCGGTCCAAGGATGACCAAAATCCCCCTCCTTCACATAAGGTATTTGGTTCAAGAGAAAAGGCAGTTCTTGGTCCAACTTAAACTCTTTTAATGCTTTGTTGAGGTTTCGAATTTCTTAATCTAACCTAAAACATTCATTATGTTTTGAAATTTATGAGAAACAATGGTCCTTCACATAATGTTTTCAATTGTTTAATGCAAAAATATTTGATGTGGCTTTACACTATCTATAGGCATACTTTGCTTTATCGAAATTTCCAGGTTGTCACATCATTCCCTCGATAAAGGGAATTTTGTCCCGAAATTAATTCAAGAGTAGGCACTCAGGAACTTGGGAAGAGATGTAGATACTTATGCTACATCTGGTCCTCGTGTTCCCAGGTGAACCCAGGTCCTCTTTTGGCATTCCATAGGACCTTTACACTAGGGATGCGACTCTGTTTCATTCGTTTCACCTCCATGTCCATTATTTCTACGGGTTCCTCGGTGAAATGGAGGTTTTTGTTTATTTCAATTTCGTCAAGCGGGACAACGAGGGTCTCATCGGATAGTCATTTTTTCAGGTTCGACACAAGGAAGACAAGGTATACATTATTAAGTTCAGGAGGTAGCTAGAGTTTATAAGCTATGGGACCAATCCTAGCAAGGATCGCGAATGGTCTGATGTATCTTGGACTTAATTTTCCATGCTTTCCAAAGCATATCGTCCCTTTCCAGGGAGATACCTGTAGCATCACATGATCACTAACTTGAAATTCTAAGGGCTTTCGTCGTTTATCCGCATAGCTCTTTTATCTGTCCCTGGACACCTTTAGTCACTCCCTAATATGGGCGATCTTCTTGTTGTCTTCATGATGATCTTGGGACCGGTGAGAGTGTTGTTAGGTACTTTCCCTTTTTCAAGTTGTGTATCTCCCACATCAGCCCAACACAGAGGTGATATGCATTTACATCCATATAGAGCCTTAAATAGAGTGACCTTGATGCTAGTGTGATAGCTTTTGTTGTATAAGAATTGAATTAGTGGCAAGTGGGTATCCCACGCCTTGCCAAAGTCTATCACACAGGCTATTAGCGTATACTCTAATGTATGGATGGTCCTCTCACTTTTCCTGTCTGTTTAAGGATGGTAAGATGTACTCATATTGAGATTGGTTCCCAAGGACTTCTGAAGTGACTGCGTAAATCGTGAGGTAAATCTACTATCTCTGTCGAAGATAATAGATATTTGCACGTTGAGTAGTCTCATGATTTCTTTTATCTAGTTCATGGTCAGCTTTTCCGTCTTGTACATCTCCTTTATTGGAAGGAAATGGTTGAATTTAGTTAACCAGTCGACAATTACCCATATGATGTCAAATCTGTCTTCTGTCTTGGGCAACTTGGTTATGAAATCCATAGTTATTCGTTTCCACTTCCACTCGGGTATGTCTGGTTGTTGTAGTAGGTCTGAAGGCTTTTGGTACTCTACTTTAACTTTCATGTTTGGCCACCAATAATCTTTCTTGAAATCCACGTACATTTTGTCTAAACCTGGATGGATGGAGTACTTTGTCTCGTGAGCTTCATTCATGACCACATCTCTAACCCACATGAACTTCGGTGTCTAGATTCGTTCCATGAGGTAGTAGGCTCTGTCATATTTGATTTTAAGGTTCTTGTCCATCCCTCGCAAGGCTTCGTTTGTGATATTTTCCAGTCTTAAAGCTTCCAATTTAGCCTCTCTGATTTGCAAAGACAAGTAGGAATTGATGGTTATTGTTTGTGACATTATTTGGCGACCTAGGTGTTCTTTCTGGCTTAGGGCATCTACTACTGTGTTGGGTTTTCTTGGATGGTATTGGATCTCGTACTCGTAGTCGTTTGGTAGCTCTAACCATCACCGCTGCCTCATCTTGAGCTCTTTCAAGTTTAGAATGTGTTGGAGGCTTTTGTGATCTGTGAAAATGGTGCACTTTATATTTGTAGAGGTAGTGCCTCCAGATCCTTAGTGCAAACATGATTGCTCCTAACTCAAGTTCATGCATGGTGTAGTTCACCTCTTGGTTCTTTAGTTGTCTTGACGCGTAGGCTATGACTTTTCTTTATTTCATGAGTACACAACTTAATCCTTAGTTGGATGTGTCACAATAGACCATGAATTCTTCTTTCCCTTCTACGAGAGACAAGACCGGGGCGCTTCATAGTTCTTGTTTGATGATTTGGAAGGCAACCTCTTTTTTCCTCTCCTAGATGAAGGTTACACCCTTCTGAATTAGGGCGGTGAGTGGTTTAGCGATTTTGGAGAAATTTTGTATGAATCTCCTGAAGTAACCAGCAAGGACTAAGAATTTCCTGATCTCTGTTGGGGTTCTTCGGTTTTCCCAGCCTTCAATTTCTTTGATTTTGGAAGGGTCCACATGTATCCCTTCTTCACTGACCACATGACCTATAATATCTTCCCTTCGGATCCAGAACTTGCATTTAGAGAACTTCGCATACAGCTTCTTCGCCCTTAAGGCTTCCAAAACGTGTCACATGTGTTGGTGGTGTTGTTCCTTACTTTGTGAGTAGACTAGTATATCATCGATGAATACTATCATGAATTTTTCAAGGTAAGGTCGGCACACTCGTTTCATTAGATCCATTAATGCAGCAAGTGCATTTGTTAGAATGAAGGGCATTACTACGAATTCAGAGTGACCGTAGCGTGTTTGAAATGCGGTATTAGGGATATCTTCCTCTCGGACCCATAGTAGGTGGTACCTCGATCTTAAATCTATCTTTGAAAAGTAGCTTGACTCTTGCAACTTGTCAAATAGGTCGTCGGTCCGGGAAAGAGGGTATCGGTTTTTGATGGTGAGGTTGTTTAGTTCTTGGTAATCGATGCACATGCGAAACACCCCTTCCTTATTCTTTACAAACAAGACCAAAGCTCCCCAGGGTGAGAAGCTTGGCTTTATGAATCCCTTGTCTAGTAATTCACTTAATTGACTGGATAGCTCTTGCATCTCAGGTGGAGCTAATCAGTGTTGTGACTTCGCGGTTGGTGTGGCTCCGAGTATCAAGTAGATTCTAAATTTGACTTGTCGTTCGGGGGTACTCTCGGAAGGTCTTCGGGAAACACATCATGGAATTCCCGCACCTCCGGGATGTCTTTAGTGTTCTTTTCTCCTTTCTTTTTGTCGACTACATGGGCTAAAAAGGTGTGGTTCTTCTTGTGTAAACACTTTTGTGCCTTGATACATGATATGAGTTGAAGGTTTGTACCTGGTTTGTCACCGTATATGACCAAGATTTCATTGCTTGGTAGGTGAAGGCGAACGACATTCTCGTAACACATAATGTTGACATGGTGAGGACTTAGCCAATCCATACCGATGATCACATCAAAACTCCTTATGATAACTGACATTAAGTCGATTTGGAAGGAGTGGTTACTGAAAGATAGTGTGCACCTATGAACACATCGTTTGTTGTTTCAGTTTTTTTGTTTGCCATTTCCACGGTAAATGTTTCATTTACTGTTTAAGGATTTTGTTTGAGTGGATGTTTAAAGTTATGACTCGTAAAGCTTCTCTCTACCCACTATCAAATAGTACGCATGCATAAATGTTATTGAGGAGGAACGTAACAGTGACCACTGTAGGATATTTCATTGCCTCCTCATGTCCTATTGCTAGGACTTTTATAGTTTCCATGGTATTTCGGTTGTTGGTCTTTGGGTAGTTCCTCTTGTAGTGGTTTGTTTCCCCACAACCATAACACACTTGACTCACCCCATGATTGGTGGGTTGGGTGGCTTGTTGTGTAGGTGCTCTGTAGTATCGGATAGTGTGCCTTTTTCTGTTGAAATTGGTGTAGAACATTTCCTGCAAGGCACAATTGTGGTGAAAGTTACATCTATCACACATTAAGAGAGTGCCTGCATATGTCTTGGTAGGCGTTGGTACAGTAGGGGCGGTAGCAACATGAACCGCCAAAATTTATTGTTTCTTTGCTGGTTCCTGGGTTGGTTGGTCCTTTTTTTGTTTCAAATTTCCTCTTGTTACCACCTTCTATCACCTAGTCAGGCATATGAGTCATTATGCCTTGTCGAACTCCATGATTAACGAGCCTTTGTGAAAGGTGCTTGGTGCTGTTGAAGGTTTTTGGATTGGCAGCATTTATATTCCCTTGAATTTGGGGAGATAGCCCCCAGATGAAGTGTTCTACTTTCTTGCTCTCCAAAGTGATCATTCTAGGGCACAAGATTTCCAGGTCACTGAATCGGGAGATGTAGGCTTCAATGTAAAATCCATTCATAGTGAGATTCCATAACTCCTGTTCGAATTTATGTACTTCGCCCCTCGAGCAATACTCTTCAAGCATCAAAGTTTTGAGATCCTCTGAATATTTAACCCCATCAAATTATTTATTTTGCCTATCATGCTCATCACAAACTGGCTTTTCATAATATTATCAAATTCCTTCGACATATTAGGATCAGTAAAGCAAAAAACAATATCATCAACATAAATTTGAACAAGCATGAGATGATTCCCAACTTTCTTTTGAAAGAGAGTGGGATGAACTGGTCATTGTTTAAATTTCAATGATTTAAAGAAATTAGTAAGAGTGACATACTAGGCTCATAGAGATTGTTTAAGTCCAGATACAACATTTCTTTTAGCACTCCATCAAGAAAAGCACACTTGACATCCATTTAATCTACGTCAAAATACTTGTGTGTTGCATAGGCTAAAAATATTCGAACAACCTCGATTCTTGCGATAGGGGCAAAGGTTTCTTCATAATTGATACCTTTTTTTATTACGAACAACCTTTTACAACTAGCGTATCCTTATTTTGAACAATGTTCATTTATTTGTTAGTTTATTTTTGAAATCAATTTTAAACCTATTACTGATACATCTTTAGGTTTTGGAACAAGTCTCCACACTTTATTTCATTCAAACTCAACCAATTCAGATTTCATAGATAGAATCCAAAAAGGATCATCCGTAGCAATCTTGACTGATTTTGGTTCAATTTTAGAAATAAACATATTGAACATACAAAACTCTTGATTAGGATTTAGTACCTCATTCTACGCACATAGCTGAGCTCTCGTCAAAACTCCAACTTGAGGATCATCAAGAATTTGTTCGTGTGGATGATTTCGTGTCCATCTATACATTGGTGGATATCCAGAATCAAAATCTAATGGCGCATCTTCGAATGTTTCATCTGTTTCTGAACCTTCGCCTGCAATGGACATATTTTCAGGTATGTCATGAAAAATATCAATATGAATATGCGAAGTATTTGGTAAGAATTCATGTTTCTCCCCCTCAACAATTGGATTAACAATAGAATGGTCCCCCTCAACATCATCAGTCATTTGATCATGCTCCTCCTCAACACCACAAACTGAACTCAAGTACTTCCCCTCCACTTGAGCATAGGGTACCAATGGTAAACTTTTTTTTTATTGGAGAAGTTGTTGAAGAATTCATATCAACATCATCATGTGTGATAGACGAATCATCAATATGTTGAGATGCTTTAGATACTTGATTATCATTAGCATGAACTTATGCATCAATAGCCCATTTAGGAACACAAAAAAATAAAATCATAATCAAAATCTAAATCTAAAGAATTAAAAACTTTGAGTTTCTTCATTCGATTCATTAATGATTAGCTTTTGTTTAAAGCACTTTTCACCTCTCTTAACATAATAATCAACACAGCTAAGATTAAAGGTTTCAATTTTCCTATTTCATTTGTTTAACATCCTGTATGCAACATAATTATGAGAATATCCCATGAATATCCCTTCGTCAACTTTTGACTTAAAATTTCAAAGGTTATCCTTCAGATTCATAATAAAGCATCCGCAACCAAAAACATGGAAAAATTTAAAATTTTGTGTGTTGTTGTTAAGGATTTCATAAAGGGTTATATTAAAACAACGATGGATGAAAGATCCATTTTGAGTAAATCAATTTGTCAATATAGCTTTAGCCCAAAGATATTATGGAAGATTCATATATGTAAGCATGGTTCTTGCTGCTTCACAAAGAGACCTATTCCTCCTTTCGACAAAAACATTTTGTTAAGGTGTGTAAGGAGAAGAAAAATTATGTGAAATTCCTTTATTTTTCAGTTAATAACAAATCAAGGACCTTGTTCTTGAACTTTGAGCCATTGTCACTCTTGATCTTTCGAACTTTTTTCATTAAACTCATTTCAGTATGCTTGATAAAGTCGATCATTTCTTGAACTCTTTCTGAATTCAATCGTAAAAAATATACCCAAGTGAACTGAATAAAATCATCAACAATGACTAATATGTACCTCTTCTTGTTTAGAGTTTTAATAGTCGAAGGCCTACAAAGGTCAATCCGAATAAGTTCCAAAGGTTTAACAAGCTTCGAATCAATGAGTATCAGATGACCTTTCTTATGTTGCTTCCCGTGTTCACAAGCTGAACATAATGTATCATTATCAAATTTTAATACTGGCAATCCACGAACAAGATCATTTACCACCATTTTGTTAAGATTTCGAAAATTCAGGTGAGATATTCTGCGATGCCATCGCCATCTTATATCTGATGATGCTTTCGAGAGTAACCAAACTGAGGGAACACCTACAATAGGTTTGATGTCAAGGTAAACATATCATCTTTTCTTTTGGATTTGAGAAGAACTTCTTTTGTTGCTTTTTTTGAAATCATAGTTCCTTCTTCGTAAAAAACAAGCTGATTACCAGTGCCCACAATTAGTTGTGAAACAATAATCAAGTTATGTTGAAGATCTTTGACATATGCTACCCTATTGACAGTGAACGTGCCATTCGTAACTTTACCATAACCTTTTACGTAACATTTACGATTGTTTCTTCACTTCACTACTCTAGTATTATCTAGACTTCGATAGTCTCCAAAGTTTTCTTTCCTACCAATCATGTGACAACAACAACCACTATCAATGTACCATTTGTCATCATATTGCTCGTCACACAATACTTGCAATCAGCGAAAGAATTTAGGTCCTTTAGG
This sequence comes from Lactuca saligna, assembly GCF_052625555.1. Lineage (NCBI taxonomy): Eukaryota > Viridiplantae > Streptophyta > Magnoliopsida > Asterales > Asteraceae > Lactuca > Lactuca saligna. Next base: position 166,840,875 of record NC_136422.1, on the reverse strand, counting down.
CTATTTTGGGTCCTTGGTTATTAGAAAAAAATGCATGATGAAACAAAGATCCTATAACCCAATTCCAAACTTTTGATTTCAATCTATTAATTAAGTCCACTTCATGAGAAGAGGATATTGAAATGAAATCATTTGTAGGTTTAGAATCAATGCTAACTATCCCTTTAACCTTCTCAGTTTGTTACGCATCAAGTTTCACTTTTGGAACTGCTTTCCACTATCAACCATAGGGATTCGACTCTTTGGATGATGAATTTCCATTATAAGAATTACTCATGTAACATTCATATGCAACCTTGATTTCTTCTTGTTAAAATTTCCCAGTTTGATCAAATTTTCCCTTCCCTTCCAACTAGTGATTGATGTTTTTCACATTGTTTGTTCCTTTTGAAAACGAAACATTACTTCGCTTCTTCGAAGATTGATTGGGAAAATGAGGTTGTGTGGTTTTAAACAACATATTTCTCTTTTCATTGACATTTAACTTTTCAAAATGTTGTTTTGGAAAACCAACATTTGATTGATGAAAAACTTGTAGACCATTCGAAAATCTTCGTTGATTAGAAAATTGAGAATAATTCCTTTGTTCATTTGGTTGAAAACCATTTCTTTAAAAATTATTTTGTGAAAACCTTTTGTTTTGAGAGTGATGAACAAAATTTTTTGGCATGTGATGTTTTACAAAATTATTTTTGTTTGAGTTTTGAAAATTTGATTTTGTATGGGATGTCGAAACTTGTGGTTGACTTTTTGACAAATCTTTTAATGATTAACTTTTTGACCAATCCTTTTGAACCTGAGCGGGTGTTTTGCTTCACAAAATACTTGTTTAGAGAATTTTTCTGAACTGATTTAGATTTGATTCAGATGATTTCTTTGACAAAACCTTTTGTTTCTTTCAAGACATAATATTTTGCAAATAAACCTTCTCTCTTTCTTTAGTCATCGAAATTCCATGTTCTTTTGAAATCTTTTGAATTTGTTCTTTGAAAATTTGAACTTTTTGTTTTGACTTTTAAAAAACTGTTTCTTTTGGTTGTTTATCTTCTTTTGGTTTGGCAGTTTTAACAACCCAGTTTCTTTGTGGTTTTTTGTCTTTGAAAAGTGAACAAGTTCTTGTTGAGATTATTTTCGACGGTTCTTTAATTTTGAAAAAAAAATCCTTCTTTGTTAATTTCAGGTTTAACTTTATCACCATTTCCTGAGGTAACAAACACCTGATTTGGGAAGATAAGTTTCTCTGAGCATTTGAAGTTAGGATACCCATAAATATTTTATTCAAGATAATGAGGACTTTTTTCTTTCAGGATCTTGTTGAACTTTTAAGTTTCCTCATAGACCTGATTAACAATGGAACGAGGAATGGTTGTTTCTTTTGCAACATCATTATTATCATTGCCACTGTCTGTCTGACTATCTTCGACAATTACATGGTTAGGATCATGAACTTTCGAAGTCAAGGTTTGGTTAGTGTCAACTTTAACCAAGGAATCATTACATATTTATTTACCCTTCGTTAGAGAAGTGACATTAATGATACATAACTGAGAACAATCACCAATTTCCTCCGCCTCAATTTCACACATATCAACAAAATCATCTTCGATATTCGCAAAACTGTTTTAAGAGTTTGATGTCGAATTCTCAGTTCTTTTCAAAATTTTCATTTGTTCGTGTTTTTGTCAAGGTCTCATTTACAATGTCAACAAGATCATTTGCGTCTAAACATTCATCAATTTTCACAACACCATGTGCATAAGAATTCATTTAGACTATATCATATTCAGAAATTTTCTTTTCATAGTAATAGGAAGTCGAATCTATTTTCTCCCTTTCAAAAGTTAAAAAGGGTAGAAGTTTCCTATGCTATTCTTTACTAATATCAAACAAATGATGTAAAGCAGTTAACTTTCCCTACAACCTTTTAGTAGTATTACAGTAAATGTTTCGTTGTTTATGAAAATCTTTATTATAAGATCTGAGACTGACTCAGTTACACATTACATGAGTTAATTGTAAATCTAAGTGATCTATTATAGTTTTCTTGGTCTCCAAAATCCTCTGAGTTTCTAGTAGTTCTGTATTGAAGTTTTTGGGATCATTACTAGTAGAAATAAGCAAATCATTAAGGTAAGTAATAGCTCCATCAAAATCATATAATATTGAATTATATTCTCTAAAGGGAATATTAAAAGATTGAAAAATCGAATGTACTTGCAATTTCATGGGATATTTGTAAGTATATGTCGAAACAAAACACCTCCCAGTGACTTTCTCCTTATCCTTTTCCTCGAAACTTGAAAACGTCGGTTCATGAGTGGGATTATGCATCTCATTGTCATCTGAACCTGAGGACCATACTTGATATGTCCCTTCATCATATGTCATCCCCTTTGCAACTAAGGACATTCCCTTCGCCTTTGCTCTAACTTGATCAAGCCTCACAATGTAGTAGGCTTCATCCTTTACTCTATTCTTTTTCTCATCCCTCTTATTAAGCATAAAATCACTTGTCATGTGATTCGCTCCATTATAGTAATGGCAGAAAAATCCTTAGTTACCGTTAAGCTTTTTTTTTTTTTTTTTTTTTTTTTTTTCCATTTTCGCATCTTTAGCCTTGACATCCTTCTTTTCCACTATATTTTCCTCACTCGTAGTCTTTCTAGAAAAAATTATTTTCACTACACTTGTTCATGGATTCGCATTAAAAGGATTTTTGAAAATTTCTTCACTCAATTATCCAAGTAAAAAGCCACTGCTTCGTCATCAAAATTGACGATCAAGCCTACATCTTTCGAATTTTCCTTCTCAGCAATTTCTTTCTCAACCTCTCTTCCATCAAACTTCGACACAAGTGCAAGAGGACCACCCAAACTAATCCTTGTTTCCTCAGCAGTCTCATTCACTTCAAATTCATGTGCTTTTAGCACATTGTAGATATCATTCAGTGAAAAATAGTCGAAAGATTGTTGTGTCTTTCTCACAAGACTAATATTTCACCATTCTTTGCGAAGTCCCATGATAAATGTTAGATTAAAATCTATTGTAGACTTTGTACCTCCATATTTGTTGAATTTGAATGAGTTCATTTAGATGGTTATAGTGGATCTCATTGTATTTCTCCTTCCTTTTGCTTAAACTCTCCTAAATCTAAGAGACATTGTTTCATAAAGGTAATCTTTGTTTTCTCACTACCTTGATACTTCTCCTTCAGTGTATCCTAAATATCCTTTGAAGTTTTACATCTGCACACATAATTGTATACAACTGGTGGACGAGCACCATGGAGTTCACGCATACATTTCTTTTCATTTTTCTGTAGTTTATCAGCCTGTTCTGCAACATCTAGATCATTAGCAGTAGTTCCAACACTTTGTATAGCGGTAGGAGGACGAACATCACCAATGATGCATTTCCAGAGATTCTTATCTATTCCTTTCAAATAGTGCACCATACGATCAACCCATTGATCCTAGAACTCAAGAATCAACATAGCAATTTTTGTGGATGATCCAAGAAGATGAGAGTATGAAGTCATGGTGTTCATGTTAAAGTTTGCCATTGTTACACAGACAAAATTTGTGAAAAGCTTCAGAAATTGAGATTTGATTGATAAAACTTCCAGAAATTTGAAAAAATACTCGATCAAACAAACTGTAGGTAGAATCGAATCAAAACATATGATCTGTGATGCTTTTTAGAATCAAAAGAGCATAGTATTTTGAATCTAGAACGAGATTCAATACCTTTTGAAAAGCTAAGAAAATCATATCAAAACTGAAAGAATACTGCTCTGATACCAAATGTAGTTGTGATTTAATCGAGTATGTAATACGAAATTAGAGTCAAGTAAGAACTAAGAACACAATATCTAAATATAATCTGGTTAGTTCAGTTAAGCTTTCTGGAAATAAAGAGAAATATCAAAGTATACAACTTCAAATCAAAAGCTACCCTCTAACTCTAGTATTCATCCCACATATATAGGGATAATGAAAGCATAGAAAAAATATAAGGCACTAAGACTCTTAAGCTTCGATAAAAAATGCCCTTATAAGAAACTGTTGGGCTTTATAGATTGCGTCTTTTGGGCTCGACTACTTATATTGTTTTGTATTACGGTTTGGGCCTGTCCAACCGTGAGTCTTTTATGCTTTGTATATAAGCCTATGCTTGCATGCATGTTAGGTTAAGGTTTTAGAGATCTGGGAATACGATTTTTCCAGATGACTAAAGGTCTCTTTGATCATTCTTGTAACCTTCCAATCCTCTACAGTTGATGTTCTTAATCGAGCTCTTCTGAGGATTTTGTTTTAATCATTCGACACGTTTGATTCAATCTTGTTCTATTATTTTACTGTGTTTGTATCGTTGTTATTTACTTACTTGTTCAAGATCTAATCGATCTTCACAGATTAAAAGAAACTTTAATCTCATCAATTGGTATCAGAGCAGGAGGCTGTGTAATCGATACACATCTTTTCTATGAAAAAGATTTTCATTAGGGTTTTTCCGCAATCATTAATATTTATTGAGCCGTCATCTCTTTATTGACGTATCTTGATAATTATTATTTTGCCCTAATCTGCTTTATTACAAGTGTGATCTTTGAACAGGTTTTTCGATCATAATGGACGCAACACAATCAAACGTCATTAATATTTCCAACAGCATTGGTTCGACGACAAAGATTCTGATCTTATATACCCACGATTATGAAGTATGGGCACATCATTTCGAAGACTATGTTATTGGATCGGAGGAAAATGGGTACTTGATTTGGGAAGCCATCACAAACGGACCGTTTTCTCATTCTGCAATGTCCAGAATCATTAAAACTCAAAAAGAATACAATGATCTGCTCAAGGACGTGAAAGACATTGCACAAGATGAAAAGGATAAGTTCCAATGCAATATCAAAGCACTAAGATTGATCCGGTTCGCCCTTCAGTCCGATACATTCAGATTGGTTAGCTCGTGCACGACGGCGAAGGATATTTGGGACAGACTTCGCGAACTGTACTCTACAGACGAAGATCTTGAACATTCTATTCAAACTCTGCTTCTATCTGAGTTTGGAGAATTCAGACAAGGGGCTGAAGAATCTGTGACCCAGACGTTCGATCGCTTCAATCATCTTCTAAGCAAGATGATCAAACATGATATCGAAAGGAAGCTCATCAAACAGAAGGTTACATTCCTGAATGGTTTAAGGTTTGAATGGAGAGCAGTAGTTTCCACGGTTAAAGCCCATGAGCAATTTAAATCATACTCTTTGGCGAAACTGGTGGGAATTCTCAAGTCTCAAGAGAAAAACGTGGTGCAAGAAAAGAATTTCGTTTCCGGTCTCGGTTCGTTGGCTCTCTTGTCAAAAAGTAAAGCCGTTATGGAGGATGAAGACCTCAGCCTGGAAGAATATGATCTCACCTCAGAAGATTATGCCTTGATGGTATCCAATCCCAAAAGGTTCATAAAGAAGAAATTTCCCAGCAACAAAAACCGAAACTGGTAGGGGAGTTATAGCTCTGAAAAGGTGGTTAATGAACCGAAAGCTGAGGAGCACAAGAAGGAACCGAAGGTTGACGGAGACTTTGGGGTGAGCTGTTTCTACTATGGTGGGAAAAATCATTATGCTAAGGACTGTGTCCTCAAGAAAATGGCTGAAAAAGATGATGGGAACGATGAGGAAGCTGTGTTGCAGAAAAGATTGGACGAGTTGAGAAAGAAGAAGTCTGCTGCTAACCCTCCTAGTAATGCTCTTATCGTGCAGGGTTCTGTTCCAGGTGATGAGTTCGGTAGCACGGAAGTTTGGTCTACCGACTCAGAAGACGAGGAAGTGAGGCAGCCTACTCATGGAAAGGCGTTCGTGTCTAAGGAAGAAGGCAGTGGTGGTAAATGCCTTATGGTTTCAGACGTATCTCAATTGAGGGGATACAACACCGATGGAGGCAATGATGGACAGAATGCAAAGGAGGACATGTGCTTCACAACTAAACCACTCAGCCAGCAGTTCAATGAGCTTGATGAACTAATAAAGAAGGTACAATCTGTTTTTATTTCATGTAAAGTACCATCATCCTCTTATGAGAAAGAACTAAAAAATGTCAATACAAGAATATCTCATCTAGATAGTAGCTTAACTCAAACTCGGGTCACAAATTCTAACCTAACTGATCAATTAAGCAGGGCAGCGTCGAAGAGTGAGGAGCGGAGAATGTGGATAGAGTTAAAGGAATCGGAATTAGTCAAAGTTAAAGATGAAAACATTTATTTGCAAAGAGACAATTTGAAATTGTTAAAACAACGAAATGTTTTTTGTTTAATTGCTAAACGTCTATATTCTAATATTACTCAGCTTCACTTGGATTGTGAAATAGGCCAAAGGATTCATCGCATGATCTTGCCCTTCCTAGAATTTAAGGAAGATGAAATCGATGCCGAAGCCTATAATTGTGAAAGTGTGATATCGTCTGATGACATAAATCCCACCTACATGTATGGACTGGACAAAATTGAGTCCTTCATTAAATCCAAAGACCACAAGCTCATGCTTAAAAATCTTTTGGATGAAAATGACAGACTTAAACTGAGGACCGAAACCATGCAAAAATTTGACTCTTTAAACGCCAACGTAAGCTCAGAAAACAAAATTGATGTTGAAAATGCATCTGAGCTTAACGAGGACGACAATATGAGTGAAATTTCTGTAGAGGACACGGTTGACTGCTCAGAATTTATTAAAACCGAGCCAGAAAATCACAAGAATCTAATTTCTGAAAATTCAATAGAATTCACTCGGTCGTCCCATCATAAGTCCCCGAAATTAGTTGAGAAAGCTGTTGTGTATCAAAAGGTCAGGACTACTCCAAATCAAGTATACAAGGTAACAGGAGTTACCGAACATCAAACAGTTGAACTTACAGCCATTGTAAACGAAGACAATGCTGATGGCTGTGATGAGTACTTCTGAGAAGCTCCTATTGATAATGCAGATGAAACCATTGGTTTATCTGAAAGAACTTCATGGAAGAGCAAAGGAAGATACATACCCGAACCGTTGAATAAGCCAAACAACTTCAATGAGCCGAGCACTAGTGGTACAAAAGATACTCCTCAGAAGAATGTTCACTCCCCAAAAGAAGACATTCCTTCGGTTCCTTCAGCTCAAAGCAATTCTACTGCAGTTCAAATGGAACCGGTCAAGGAGTCAACAAAAACGAAAGCAAATGTTCATCATCAACCTTCTTAGATGCGGAATAGGAAGATAGAAAGGAATAATAGATACAGGAAGAACCTTTCTGAAAGGAAACAATTCTGGCGTTCCCAGAATGCATACTTCACTCATCAAGACAAGAATCTAAAGTATGAAAACATTCCTGCAGGAAAACTTGAAAGTCACAAAAACCGAAAGCCAAGGTTCGGTTCACAAGAAGATATCAACCGAAGGCAGAAGTTCGGTTCTGAAAAGGATATCAACCAGAACCAAAGGTTCAGTTCCAAAGGTAGCTCCAACCGAACGCAAAGGTTCGGTTCTGAAGACAAAAGAGTACAAAACTCTAAGGTCTGTCTCTCCAATGATCAAAAACAAAAGGGTCACCTAGAGTCTCCTTCTAAGTCTAATTCTTCTCATTCTTCTAATTCTTTCAAACCCTCAGTTTCATCTCGATCTCGTTCTAAACCGATTCTTCTTGTTCTCAAAAATCTCATTCATCAACTGAGAAAAAGTGGAAGCAGAAGGTCAGTAAATCCACATCAGAGACCGAATCTAACTCTACTAATCTTAACAAAATAAAAGTTTACACCATTAAAAGGAAAGATAAAACAACTCTCGTAAAAAGAACTTATCTTGTTGATATCTCTCTCATTGCTCCTGTTTCAATGCAAAGCTCACGTGGACCCAAGAAACTTTGGGTTCCTAAATCTGTCTAAATTTTGCCGCTTATAAGTGACGAGCAGTTCGACGAAGAATGGTACGTTGATAGTGGCTGCTCGCGTCACATGACAGGGAGGAAAGAGGAGCTTAGGGAGTACAGATCTCTTGCAAATGGTGGCAACGTCAAGTTCGGAAACAATTCTTTCGGCACCATAAAGGGATACGGGATGATAACCAATGGGGACTTCTCTATAAGGAAGGTGGCTTATGTGGAAGGACTCCAACACAACCTCATTAGTGTATCTCAACTGGTTGGAGGTACAGGTCTCAAAGTCTCTTTCGATGATGAAGGTTCAGAAATCATAGAGAAAAAGTCAAATAAAGTGATTCTCAAGTCAGAGCGAAAGGGTGAAATGTTTCCCTTAAACATGAAACCCATCAAAGGAAACCCAGCTGTATGCTTATTGTCAAAAGCGCAATCCGACGAAAGCTGGTTGTGGCACCGAAGATTATCTCATCTTAACTTTAAAGATATCAACCGTCTTGTTATAGGAGGTCATGTAAGGGGACTTCCTTTACTCAAGTTCGACAGGGATCATCTGTGTGCTGCATGCGAAATGGGAAAGCAGAGTCGTCAAAGTCATCCATCTATAATCAACACAAAAGTTGTTGAACCACTCGAATTAATTCAAATTGATTTGTGTGGTCCTTCATCTATCGAAAGCATCGGTGGTAGCAAGCATATTCTTGTTATCATTGATGACTTTTCACGATTTACATGGGTGTTCTTTCTAAAGCTCAAATCTGAAGCGACTCAAAAGCTGAAAATGTTTATCAAGCAAATTGAAGTACAGCTCAAGAAGGTTGTTCGCAACATCAGAAGCGACAATGGTCTCGAATTCAAGAACAGGGAGTTTGAAGAGTTTCTTGCAGAAAAGGGAATCAGTCATAATTTCTCAGCTCCCTACACACCACAACAGAACGGAATAGTCGAAAGACGAAACCGATCCTTGTGTGAAGCTGCCCGAACTATGCTAAGTTTCGCTTCTTTACCTCTTTATTTTTGGGCTGATGCTATATCTGCTACTTGTTTTACACAGAACAGGTCATATCTCAACAAAAGGTTTGCGCTCACCCCATATGAGATATTGAACAACAGGAAGCCAAATGTGAAATTTTTCCATGTGTTTGGCTCAAGGTGTTTCATCTTCAACTCTAAAGAACACCGCAACAAGTTTGATGTCAAAGCCGACGAAGGAATATTTCTGGGTTACTCTCTCACATCCAAGGCATACAGGGTCCTAAACAAGCGTTCAAGAAAAATTGAAGAGACGTACTATGTGACCTTTGACGACAACTATGTCAAGAAGCTGCAGGCTAAAAAAAATAGCACTGGGGAAATCTTTCCTCTAAATGGCATGGTTACAGTCTCGGTTGCTAATTTATTCGAGACATTTCTGGAGCTCTTTGACGAACCAGAGAATGCTTCACTTTCTGAAGCAGGTGCAACAGATAACAAGGTTGATCACATGGAGCAGATTATCGAAGATGCTGCAAGGAGAATGTATGAAGAAGTATCAATCTCTAACAACTCTCCTTCCAACGAAGCTCAAATCGAGGGGGAGCCAAGCGCTCAAGTCCAGGGGGAGCCAAATTCCACAACTTTAACCGAAGAGGTCTCAACACCAGGAAGCTCAGGCCCACTAGAATCACACGAACCTCATATCTTCCAAAGTACACCAACTGAGGTGGAACATGATGATGTGACACTCGGTTATGACAGCCAATCTGAGCTAGACGAAATAATTAATGTAGAATTAGACCCAACCTTTGATCCAAATTACCCTCCTCTTATCAAATGGACCAGAGATCATCCTGTCTCTCAAGTAGTTGGGGATGTATCTGAAAAGGTTCTTACCCGATCACAACTGAAGGCAAAACAAACTTCCTTATTTTCAAAGGTAGAGTTTTGCATGTTCAATTCATTCGTATCAAAAGTTGAACCAAAGACAGTTAACACTGCTCTCGATCACTCTGATTGGGTTCAAGCAATGCAAGACGAGTTGAACAAATTTGAAAGGAACAAAGTCTGGCGCCTGATTCCAACTCCTCCAGAAGCTTCGGTTGTTGGTCTCAAATGGGTTTTTAGGAACAAAATGGACAAGGAAGGTAATGTTATACGGAACAAGGCCCGTCTGGTGGTAAAGGGATATTGTCAGGAGGAAGGGATAGACTATGAAGAGACTTTCGCTCCAGTAGCTCGGCTAGAATCTGTTAGAATATTTCTGGCTTATGCTGCCCACAAGAACTTTGAAGTTTTCCAAATGGACGTCAAGTGTGCATTTCTCAATGGAAAACTTGAAGAAACGGTGTACGTGGAGCAACCTCCTGGGTTCGTGAACGAAAAGCATCCAAATCATTGCTATATTCTGGATAAAGCTGTGTACGGCCTTAAACAAGCTCCGAGAGCCTGGTATGAAACGCTTACAAAAATTTTAAAGATGTCTAAATTCAAACAAGGTTTGGTTGACCCAACCTTCTTTCGCAAAAAGGAAGGTAACCACCTTATGATAGTTCAAATTTATGTCGATGACATCATCTTTGGCTCCACGAATCCAAGCTTAACGGCTGAATTCAGAAAGCTGATGGAGACTAAGTTTGAAATGAGCTCAATGGGTCCAATTAACTTTTTCCTTGGTTTAAACATAAGACAGGGACCCGAAGGCATCTTTATTAATCAGGAAGCTTACACGAAGACTCTCCTAGAAAAGTTCGGTATGATGGGAGACTCGAAAGTTAAAGTCCCAATGGCATTCGGCACTAAGCTTACCCCATCTCTAGACAAACCAGCTGTTGATATCACGCTCTATCGTCAAATGATTGGATCGTTAATGTATCTAACTGCTAGCAGACCTGATATCATGTTTTCTGTGTGTTATTGTGCTCGATTTCAGGCAAATCCTCATGAACCTCACATGCTTGCAGTGAAGAACATCTTACGATATCTCAAGCGAACCACCTCCCTAGGTCTATGGTATCCATCCAACTCAGGCTTCTTTGTTCAAGCCTATTCTGATGCTGACCTTGGAGGATGTGGACTCGACCGAAAAAGCACAACTGGTGGATGTCAATTTCTTGACGGGAAGTTAGTCAGCTGGCAATCCAAGAAACAGACATGCGTGTCACTGTCTACTTCGAGACTGCCGAAGCGGAATATATTGCAGCTGCATCCTGCACATCTCAAGTGATTTGGATCCAAAGCCAACTTCGAGACTACGGACTCAATATGAAGAAGATCCCACTATATTGTGACTCTGAAAGTGCAATTAGGATCTGTCATAATCCAGTGCAGCATTCCAAAACCAAACACATAGCACTAAGGTATCACTTCATCAAAGATCACGTGGAAGATGGAAACGTCAAAGTTCACTTCGTAAGAACCACTGATCAACTGGCTGACGTCTTTACAAAAGCTCTTCCTGAAGCATCATTCAATAAAATATTGCAAGGACTTGGTATGATGGAATCTGAATCAGTACCTCACGCTACCTCTCAAACATAAACATAACAACCGAACGTTAGGGTTCGTTTCAACTATCTAACCCACTCGTTTCTTCAAAGATAGTTTCTCAATGATGTGTATTGTATGTACAATTCTGTTTTTACTAGTTTGATTCAAAAAAAAAAAAAAAAAAAACTCTTAACTGAAACCAACCAAAGGTTCAGGTTCGGTTTTCCAAAATTTTCTAGAACCGAAACCAACTGAAGGTTCGGGTTCGATTTTTCAAAATTTTGTAGAACCGAAACCAACCGAAGGTTCGGGTTCGGTTTTTCAAAATTTTCCAGAACCGAAACCAACCGAACGTTCAGGTTCGGTTTTTCAAAATTTTGTAGAACCGAAACCAACCGAACGTTCGGGTTCGGTTTTTCAAAACTTTTCTCAACCGAAACCAACCATAGGTTCGGGTTAGGTTTATCTCAAAAATTCCAAATATTTTTTTTATTATTCGTTTATGTGGATACATTTTATGATCTTCCTAAATGTCCCTAGAAGCATGCTGCTGTATGTGTCTCAAGCCTCATAAGATTTTGAATAAAGGCCTTCATGACCTGGTATACACAAACCTTGTCTTCCCAATAAGGCCACTTCATTTATTCTAATCGTGAGCTACCTCACTCTTTTCTCACATGAGTTAAGAATTTCCTGCTTGGTCCTTCTTCTCACAGTAGAGGTACTTTTGTTATCTTACACCATCTCTTATTACTTCTCCACTACACTCATTCCATCATGGTAACCCTTGAGACTCTCAGCACTTACCACTGAGGTTTATGGTTGCACAACATCTGTGTTTATGATCTTAGTTTTGTGACACTACGAACTAAGTGAAACCCAAAATTCAAAACCTAACGAATTGATGGTGAACAATTATATTGTTCAAGCTTTTACTAAAGAATTGATGAAAGTACCATATTAAAATCTCCAGTTTTATGTGATTCCTATGAAAATGTTATTAACCCATAACTTTTCTTCCCCTGGGATCTTGTCCTTATCTTTCTTTCTGAGATTTTATTTTTTTTAAACCAGTCGTTTTCAGCCTATTTAAAAGAAGCCTTTCAACATTTCTCTATAAATGGTTGATCGTAATATTAACGGACATTCGTTTTAAAATCCTAAGTTTTTCTTTGTCCTGTGGCATTTAATGCGCATGGTTCAACAGTAACGGCTTGTCCCTATGAAACGGCGCTTATTGGGCGGCGTGGTCCTAGGAATCTGACACTCTCTCTCCTACGTGATCATCGCCCGTCCCAACTGTCATCCATACGAGATTTGAAACGATCTTTCTCTCTCTTCCCTCCCACTATAAATAGCCCGTTATACCTCCTTTTACCTCTTTACCACTCTCAAAATTTCCAAAACAAAAACTGTCCCATACAGTTTCCTGTTCATCATCTTCTTCACACCTGCATCCATGGCTGACTCCTCTTCAGTTCATGCTACATCCCAAATCCTTCCCATTCGCCCACAGCAATGCTTGGTAATTGATCTTAACCCAAAGGCATACGATCCTTACATGTCGCCGGTCATAGAGTGCTTAAAATATTCACAACTCGAACCAGCACTATCCAGAATCGCATCGGTGCCAATGACGGCCCTATCGCAGGTCTACACGACTGCATATTACGACAAGGTTGTCGACCGAGTATTTTTCGAGATTGGAGACCACAAAACCTCCGTTTCTCGCCCTCGTTTCTGCTCTCTGCTCGGATTTGCTTCTGACTCATCCAGGGTCCATCCGGAGTCCATACAAACTGGTCATATGTATAGCATGTTTTACAACATGGGATACACGGAGGTTCTTACATCCGTTGCCAGATTCAAAAAGTCTTGCTTACCGCCTCAATGGAACGGTTTATTTACAGTCCTGTTCAAGGGACTGTCGGAGAGAAGCTCAGGTTCCGACGGTGCCAGTCGTCTGTTCCTTTCCATTCTTTATGGAGTTTACAATGGGATCAACCTGGATTACGGGTTTGTTCTATGGCAACAACTTCTTCAGAGCTTCTCATCTTCATCCAGACACTCTGAAGTTTCATTGGCCCGTTTCTGGATTCTGATCACTAAATGGGCCATGGACAGATTCGACGTTCCCACTACTGAAGGTGCATCGATGGCTTCTGTTGGTACTTTCCACACCAAGAAGATCATCATCTCAGATGCCTCCAAATTCTCCTTTATTGGCTCTATCCTGGAGTCCATGTATGGTAATGTACCTTCGGACAGCAGGTTGATTCGGAAGCTCAAGGAGCTAACACCTTCTGGTCCAAGGGTTCTGACCCCGGACATGCTCAGATCTATCCACGATGCAGATAAACCACTGAGCAAAGGTAAAAAGGCGGACAAAGGAAAGCAAGCAGCAAAACCTTCAAAGGGGCCTTCTCCTAAGAAGAGGAAACAGACAAAAGCTGCACCTTCCCCCCCCCCCCCCCACCGAAGAAGAGGAAGACTGAACCAAAGCGAAAGCTTATTATACCCTCATCTTCGAGTGACTCTGAGGGTGAGAGTTCGGATTCTGACGACTCTCAAGGGGATACATCTTCTCCACGAGGCAATACACCACCTCGATCCCCTACCCCAGAGATTGAAATACCCAAATCCCCAATTCCTTCTCCTCCACAAATCTTCACCACTACCACTGAATCACCCCATGTAGCCGAACCTCCTCAACCCAAAACCCACACAACCGAAACTACCCATACACAACCACCAACCGAAACTACCCATACACAACCACCAATCGAAACTACTCATACAGAACCAACAACCGAAACTACACCTTCACCCACTCAACCTTCTCCTACTAAACCCTCCACACCCCAACCTCTCCACCCTCTTCGTCTCATGGCAATGCCTCTAAGGGTGAAAACCCTTATCTCGGGGGAGAAGACATGATCTTTGATTCGGTCTACTATAGCCCGTTTCAAGTTCAGAGTGACGAGGAGGATGATGCACCGGTCACTAAGAAGCATCTTAAACAGCTCAACGAGAAGATTGATCTACTTCTCGCCTCCTCGTCCAACCAACAATCACTCCTGTCTGAAGCTGCACTTCAGAAGATTGTTGATGCCTTCACCAGGGCTCAACATGATTCAGCAGCCTCAGCAACTGCTGCAATTCAGGCATCTACCCGAGCATGTGAGGTAGCGACCGAAAAAGTCGATAAACTATTTTCTGATGCCTCTGCTCTACTGCAGTCCATGCAACAAAGTGCAGCTGCCACAAAGGCATCTTTGGAACCGATTGTCCAACAATTGGTCTCCTTTGTCTCATCGGAGTTGCCATCGTTCGCCAATCTCCGTAAAACCATAAGCGACGACAACTCAGCTTTTACAGCCTCCATTGATGCTCGTCTCGTCAAGTTACAAGAAGATCTGACATCCGAGCGTTCTTTAATGGATGATCTGGCATTAAAAACAACTGCTCTTGAGGTCAAGACCACTCAACTCTCTCAATCTCAACAAGAGCTGGAAGATCTTCGCTCTGAACGGGAGGTGGTTAAGACGTGTGTTTCGGATGTCCACGCTGTCATCTCAAACATCCTGGAAGCACATGATCCAATTTTAAACTTTTCGGTGAGGCGATCCCTTGCTGAAAAGCTCTCTCCAGCCATCGATCTACTTAACAAAGTCGAAGGCCTCCCAAGTTTTGTGTCCATTCCGAAACAAGGGGGAGATGAGAAGACAAGTTCAAAACCACCTCCTTCCTCCAAAGCTACTCACGCAACTGAACCATCCTCAACTCATCAAATTTTAAGTTCAGGTGTGAAGAACAAAGGTAAAAATATAGCTGAGGACGAAGAGGAAGAAGGCGACAAGGAGACCATTGCCGACATTTTGAAATGAAAGAACAGTCGCAAGGTTGGTGATGATGCCAGTCGTGAGGCGCGTGAGGCTGCCGAAGGTGAACGCAAGCAAAAAGAAGCCCACGATCTCCTTGAGAGCCGAAAGACTCTCTTCCCTGCCTGGACCAGGGAACGCTTAATCAAAGAGGCCATCGAAACTCCCAGCATCTTATGGCTTGAGCCGGTCATATCGTTCGACTGCAGCAATTCTGTCAATTCGCAGTTCGATATGCCGCTGACTCGAAAGGCGTTTATCTTTCACGTCTTCTCTAATATCTTTGATGTCCCTCACCCGAACGCTGAGCTTGACAGGGAGCTCATTGACTTTTATCTGACGGCTGCTCGTCCTCAATTCCTTACATGGAGCGCTCAGAAGATTGTCAACGTTCGGGTGCTAAAACCTTACACTGAGGGACGTTTTATAAACGTTCGGTTCAAACTGATTCGGGGATCTGCAAAATCTGTTCATCTCATCTCTCTGGCAGATCTACCGAATCTAAATCCTCATGATTGGATCGTCCTGTATAATATCCTTTTGACCAATGAAGCTGAATATGGTCCCATTCTAGACCATGTCAAAAGGATGTTAATCTGCTATATCATGGAGGTTGCCCTTATGGATTAGGAGGTCGCCACAGTCTTCAAGAAGAAACCCAAAATTGCTCCTGTGGGATCGGCCAGTGATCTCAATCAAATGCAGCTGGGCAAGATTGACCCAAGACGTAACACAGTTATGTTCACTAGAGCTGAAGGACAGAAATGTCTCTTCGCTTTAGCTGATAAGCATCTTTACACCACAACCTGCTTGGAGCATGTGCTATTTATTGTTAAACGGTGTAAAGAGAACTCGGCCGATGATGTTAAGTATTTTGAAGATATGATTAACTGGTACATCCGGTTTAGACAGACCATTCTTTCCATCACCAAGTGTCTGTTTAGTACTGTGAAGAAGGTACCAGTTTCGGCTGCTGGCCCAAGTAATAAATAAAGATCTCGCTCCAAATTGGCGCAAAGGGGGAGATTGTTGGGCTTTATAGATTGCGTCTTTTGGGCTCGACTACTTATATTGTTTTGTATTACGGTTTGGGCCTGTCCAACCGTGAGTCTTTTATGCTTTGTATATAAGCCTATGCTTGCATGCATGTTAGGTTAAGGTTTTAGAGATCTGAGAATACGATTTTTCCAGATGACTAAAGGTCTCTTTGATCATTCTTGTAACCTTCCAATCCTCTACAGTTGATGTTCTTAATCGAGCTCTTCTGAGGATTTTGTTTTAATCATTCGATACGTTTGATTCAATCTTGTTTTATTATTTTACTGTGTTTGTATCGTTGTTATTTACTTACTTGTTCAAGATCTAAT
Source organism: Lactuca saligna (assembly GCF_052625555.1). Taxonomy (NCBI): domain Eukaryota; kingdom Viridiplantae; phylum Streptophyta; class Magnoliopsida; order Asterales; family Asteraceae; genus Lactuca; species Lactuca saligna. Next base: position 166,824,243 of record NC_136422.1, on the reverse strand, counting down.
TGATCTTCACAGATTGAAAGAAACTTTAATCTCATCAGAAACAAATATACAAACAAACTTCAAAACATACAATGACTCAGACAGATTTCGACACCTCACAACAACTTTCGAGTTGTTGAAATGGTTCAATCAAGAGATGAGACATACTTCATTTGCAATCAAGTTTTAGAGTCATACTATAAGAATTACAAATCATATCTAGAAGCCTATTTCATACTAATTAGGTTTATAACACCTCATGAAATGTGGAGTAATAATGTTTTCTTACTCTATTACATTTAAAATTGGTAGTTGTGATGTTTTGGTTAAAACAAAGGAAAAACTAAGAACAATTAAAGAACTGTTTTCTTATCGAGAATCCATATGAACTTTTGAATATATGTTTCAATCATCAAGGAATGTTCCTTGAGAGAAAAACTCATATTGAAAGAAGTCAGTAGGAGTCTTAATGATCTTGAGAGTTTCAAGAGTCAGTCGACAATAAACCTTTTGGTCATCACTAGCACACGACCTGAGGTTGATAACCTATCATGTTCAATTGACACTTTTATGCATTTCAATCACTTAATGGGACCTAACAACTAACTTAATCCATTACTTTTTAGACCATTGTTAATTAGGTTATTATTGTGTTTCACTTTGCATGTTTTACCTCCTGAATAATTTGATTCTTCAAAATTCCACAGTCGCTCGTACTTTTGGAAGTAAGTAGCGAATTCAGACTATCATGAACTAGATTGTAGATTGTATGAAGAGTTTTATACATAGCAATAGATTTGTTGCAGTGTTAATGAGTTCTTCGAAAATTGGGGTTTTAAGTGCTGTATAACCCATGCTCGGAGAATTAGTTTATGGATTTTATCACAACTAATTATGAGACGATAATATCTTATATTCTTTAAACAGAGCTATATGAGTTTGGTTTACAAGTTAGTTATGCATTGATAATGCGTATACGCATCAGTAAATTGATGTTAAAAAACATATTGATGTGCATGAATTGATGAGTAAATAGTGCACGCATATAAATCAAAGTTTATTCGTTCCTTTTTTCCCAATAGGAAAAGCAATATCTTTAGGTCCCTCGGTGATTTGGTGTTGACTTATAAGTGCTAGGCCTAGCCAAGACTCAATTGATGTGTTCGATTAGAAGACTTATGTCCTCATCACAAATTAGAAATCAGGAAACAAAACTTGGAAAATGAGATTGATTGTAATCCATTTCTCATGTCTGTAAGATATCTTGTAGAAAGGAAGGATATTTGATCACTTATATTTGGACACGTAACTGACCGAGTCAGAGTTCGACAGTGGCTTTTGGAAGCTACAATTTGTTGATCAGTGTGGAAGTTATACATTCATTTATAGTTACAGACTTATCCAGGTAGGAGATTATTGGATTGGGTGTTTAAGCCCATAACTATAATTGGTATAAACTTGAACTGATGGCAGCATAGTCCTTTTGGGTTTCCCTCAAACCTAGCAATTGAATATGATAACTTTTAGAGAGAGTGAGAGACTGATTTATTAATTTATTATATGGTTAATAAGATAAATAGAAATCAAAATAAACAGTTTGTTAATATATTATGGGAATAATATATTAATTTGAAATAGTATTATTTAATTAAGAATTAATTAGAAATTAATTGGAATTAATTTTGGATTAATAGAACTAATTAAAAGTGTAGTAACTAAAGTGTAATTATACAATATTTGAGCAAGAGATATTCTAGAATCTTCTTAAGCCTTGGACGATTTTAATAGGGATCTAGAAGATCAAGAATTATCCTTATAAGATAACTAGGAAGCTAGCTAATTACCAAAAATAAGATAATGTAAATTTATTGTTTTGTTACTTATCTAGGGTTTCCTTGCTACACTATAAAAGGATCATTTGCCTCATAGTTTCATCCAATCATTGTTTTAGAGGGTTATACCAAAATTTTAACATTTCTCCTCTCTCTCTCTCTCTCTATATATATATATATATATATATATATATATATATATATATATATATATATATATATACACATCTTCAACCTCCTTGGTCCCTTCCTTGGACCCTCTACTATACGCACCTAACACGAACCTCTCTTCTCAAAGTGCTCCAAATCTAGCATCTGCAACTTCTTGGAATTCATAACCTTCAAGGTCTAACACCCTTTCACACTCACTAACTCACTTGCCAATGAGCCACACTACTAACCCACTGAAACATATCCTAAGCTTTCCTAGGTTCCCAAACCCACCAGTCCTCAACTGCTGAAAGATTCCTAGTAATGTCAACTAGTTATCTCATGAATGTAGCCGCATGCAACAAAGATCAGATAATCATTTAACTAAAAGAATCATCCCTAGAGCTGTTAGACTCAAATGAGAGCTTCGCAATAGGGCCAAATATATCACTATGAGATTATCCAGCCTGTACGACATGTGACTTAGCATATTCACCTAATAGCTAGCTCACATTACTAAGAGTCCGACAAAGCACAAAGCAAGAAACATTCAGACAATGGAAAATCTAGCCATCATACTCCAATCAAACCTTTCTATCCACTAATCAGGAATCTGTACAAGCAATTCAAAGCCTCATACAATCAGGCATAACCTAAATAGAATATCCTATCACTGACTGATCAATAGTAGCATGCAATTCTACAAGCACATACAAAAGGCATATAAGGTATCCTCCTAGATCCTCACCCCTAATCTAGCATACAGTTCTCATAATCATATCATAACATAACATAACATATCATACCCATGTATGGATATCTTGGGGAAAACTTTCTTGAGTTTGGATGATTGCACGCATCACACACCTTGTTATTTTCAAAGTTTATTCCTCTTGAAAATTCTATTCAAACTTTTTTCATAAAATGAATTTACTTTTAAAAATTTCCATACCAAGTCCTTAGTATGAGTTCAAACACACCCGGGAGTGTTCTTGAATCCCTCAAACCATGGCTCTGATACCAACTTGTAACATCCTTAAAATACCGGCCAAAAATTTCGTTTTAATTAAGTTATTACATAAAACCATTAGTGTAAAAACATGCATAATAATATCTCATGTCAAAACCAAAGTAGAAATAATCAAAATATGTTATCATAATACAATATCATAGTGTAATCCCAAAGATCTCATCTGCAGAAACCATAGTGTGATGCACTGCGATCAAACCGACTCCTTTTCCATTGAAAACAAAGTACCTGAAACCAAAACTGAAAACTATAAGCACGAAGCTTAGTGAGTTCCCCCATCATACCAAATACTATACAAACACATGACATACATAATGTCGGGCATATCTGGGTGCCAGACCTACCACTTCTGTCCTCTCGACCGGTGACCTTGCCTAGCATATATGGGTGTTGGCCTACCACTGCGGCCCTCTCGACCGGTGACCGGGAGCTGGCCTCCCCTTCGGTATCTTTCAACCGGTGACCGGGGACTATTTCACCCCTACCACTACCACATAAAACCCTAGCATATAAACATAAATCACCTACTGCCTAGCATATGTGGGTGCTGGCCTACCCCTTCGGTCCTATCGACCGGGAACCGAGGGCTATTTCACCCCCTGCTACTACCACATAAAACCCTAGCATATAAACATAAATCACCTACTGCCTAGCATATGTGGGTGCTGGCCTACCCCTTCGGTCCTATCGACCGGGAACCGAGGGCTATTTCACCCCATGCTACTACCACATAATATCATATCACATATATCATAATCTAACTAGCATGGCTGGGTACTAAACTACCCCTTTGGTCGTTTCGACCCGTAACCGGGGACTATTTCGCTCCCTACCACCACTATCACATAACATCATATCATGCTAGAACATAAAACATATCAGGTAGCAGCAAACGTAGATGAATATGAAAACACAATCATCTACATACAACTCCTACTAGTTGGTCGGTATTTTGGCCGTAGACCCACCGCTACTGGTAGGTAACTCACCTCACATTGCTGAAGTCCGGTAGACATAACCCCACATTGCTGAAGTCCCACAGACTCAACCCCATCTATTGGATGACAGATTCCCGAACTGTGAACACCAAAATAACACCCAATTAATAATTGGGTCCCAACACATAACCATAAATACATACTTGTATAACGGCTACATTAACCCAAGGTTGGCTTTATTCAAGCCCAAGGCCCAATCTATAGGCCCAAAGTCAACTATGAATCAAAGCCCAATATACAGCCTAATTTTCCAAATTGGGTACAAACCTTTAAGAGGTCTTACCATAAGGCCCAACCATTTAGTCCAATCCAACATTCGACATTCTAATGGCCCAATATCGCATAATCATAATGACCCAAATATGGCCAATCTATGGCCCAATTTTCCAAATTGGGCCCAAACCTTCACATGGGCCTTACCCTAAAGCCCATTAAATTATTATAGTCCATATGATCATTCTTCGATGGCCCATTAATAACCCAATTAACAAAGCCTAATAGAAAAGCCCAACTTAAGGCCCAACAAAAAATTTGGGTTTCTTACATGAAATGATGATTAAGGTTAAGTGTTCCTTCTTAACCCATTAAGGGCTTAATCCATCAGGTCCAATATTGCTTAGATTAATTTATATCACTGATTATTATTTAATATTTCATGTTATTAAATAATTCACGTGTGAGTCTTGATAAATTCTCAAAATCAGCGTTTTATTGGCATTATGGTTTTCCAAACCCTAATTAGGGTTTCCAACCCAAATACTAGCCTATTTATCAATTTGTTAGGCTTTTAGATCAATTAAGGCTTTATTGGGCCTATTAGGCCCACTAGAATATCATTAGGCCCATTAGGGTTTTATTGTGTCAATTAGGGTCCATTAGGGCTTATAAGGCCCATTAAGGTTTCAAGCACCCTAAACAAATCAAACTCAACGAGGCAAGCACACCGCCACCCGACACGGTGGCCGGTGGCGGAAGGAGGCGGCAGTCACCACCTCACGGTGGTGGTTTTGAATTTCTTTCAATTATTCCATTTTTGTTACAATGTACAATGCCAAATTCCAAAATAAACACACACACTAATGCTAAAAACACACACACACATAACCACCTTGTGGTGACCAGCGGTGGCGAGTGGCGGCAGCCACCACCTTAAGGTGGTTGTGATGACACACACACAAACACACACACCAATTGAAAAGTGGATATTTGCTTCTTCACTCAGAAAGGAAAGTCAACTACCCACCTGGCGGTGTATGGTGGTAGTGGTGATATGAAGAGGCGACAGAAACGGAAACATTTTTGCTCGCATCGGCAACCACCATGGCTGGTGCCCATGGTGGTTTGTCTTCAGGTCTTCCAGTCCATCAAGTGTCCAAATTGACATCAGAAACCCAAGAGCACCCCCTTGCCTGCGATAAACGACTGAAGCTCACACATACTCACCATTATAGCGGTGGTGAGCGGCGCCAGTTGCAGAAACAACAATGTGTATGGAGGCGATATCAGCGATCTAGAGCAGAAACAACAACCGCTATCTTGGTCTTGAATCTTTCATCGGATTCACACAATTGGCGGTTCACCATGGTGTCACGGAGGTGGTGGCTAGAGGCCAGCATAAGGAGAATATGAAATGGCAAAGTAGCGGTGATAGTATTGAGGTCGTTGGCAGCCTTCGCTAATCGAAAACATAAGATGGCGGCTGTGTGATGGTGGAGGGGAGATAAAGGTGCCAGAGGGAGTCACAAGGGTGGGCAGATGCAGCTAATACCGTTTCCTTAGGGTTAGGGTTTATTACACTTTTAAACACCTGACCTCGTCAAACCTTTAGTCAGAATGCCAAGATCAACTCTCCCCTTTCTCTTTTTCTTTCAAAGTAAATCGAATATTTACTATCTAAACCCTAAATATTAAAATTCATTACAATTTAAGCACGAAATTTACCAAACAGCCCCGTATCTCCATAATCTCTTCAAATGAAGTCCCATAAATTCCCAATTAGTCCCTTTCGAAATCCCTTACATATTACATCCTATTAATTACCAAACAGACCTCAACCTTCAATCTTTTGTACAATTTAATCTGAAAATCACCTTTTAACAACGAACTTCTATAATTATGACTTTTAACTCCTCAAAACTAACGCCTTCCTCAATTATTTCTTTTATAAACAGGGTGTTACAACTCTCCCCAGTTAAATTAGATTTCATCCTCGAAATCATATTTTATTATACCTTTCACGCCCAACCACTCTAGTAACATGGTCTCTGTCTTGGGCACACCCTAGCCTTCCCAGGTTGGCTGTGATCAATCTTCGCAAATCCCTAAAATCCGCAGGTGAACTAATTCCTTACAACTATATCACATCTACTCATCTGAATTCTACTGTCTTGAGATGGCCTGGATCCCCGACAGACCACTCTTACTGAATCATTATTGCTGAATCCAGTCCACGTGTCTCTTAGCTACTTATTCATCTCCTGATAACTCAGGGCTCCCACTAGAAAAACAGAATCACGAATCCACTTATCCCTATGCTTCACTTATACTTGTCCAAAACTCAGATAATCCCGTTGTAAGTGACTGACCACTTCTCAATCAACCAGCTGTTCTGTCCGTATTTGCAACCTGATATGTAAATACTAATGTTGCCCAAACACTAAAACTTTCCGAACCCTGAACTGCCTGAAGCAGTATGTTGCCACACGGCTGCTTTCCAGAATCTACCAAGACCTTCCTGGTCTCGAGTCATTCACAAATTATCTGAAATACCGGGTTGCGGCCCGGCTGCGATGCCAAAGGACTCCCACATGACTTCAAAACGAAATCCTTCTCTGGAACTAGTTGCAACTAGTTATCATCCCACTGTGGCTTTAAAAACTTTCTAATCTAACCGATCGGTTCCATACGTCGAATACTGACGTCACCAAACCCAAGGCTAAAAGTGATGGGTCCATGACCAATGATAGCCTTATATCATTAACGAAGCTAAGCAGTCCATTGCTTCCTTGATCTCATAACTATAATGACGTTCCAATTTTCGTATCGCTGGCTCAACCATATCTAATCTATTTGGGCAATCCCAAAATCCAATCTGTGGATTTCCATATCCTCACTGCTGCACCGAACTGGTGGGTACTACTGTTCCTTCTGCATCCTAACAACGCACTCATGATATCTACCAACCTAGTAAATACTACGACTACACCCAGTAACTTACAATACTCTCTCACTATCTGGCTGGTAGTGAATGCTACGGCTACATCCACAGACTTATAACACTCTTACATTATCTGGCTGCTAGTGAATTCTACAACTACACCCGTAGACTTACAACACTGTAGTGAAACCTACGACTGCACCCGTAGACTTACAACACTTCCCATGCTAACTGACCACTAGTGAATGCTACGGCTACCCCCGTAGTCTTACATCACTTTCCAAACCGGGTCAAACACACACTCGACCTAACAGACCATTGAACTTGAGTCCTAACCGGAACTCTAACCTGGGTCCCGAAACATGTTATCATGTAACCCCACTGTATCGGTACCATACCCTTGGCCGCGATCAAAGCATCAAAGTAAACCACAGAATCATCTACTCCTTCTGGCAGGGTGAGAATCGGTGCCTCGCACAATCGTTGTCTGAGAGTCTCAAAGGCTTTCTGTTGCTCAGGCCCCTAGCGAAGGGTCATCGACTTCTTGGTCAGTCGGGTCAAAGGAACTGAAATCTCAGAGAAGTCTCGTATAAATCTCTGGTAACAACCTGCTAGACCCAGGAAACTCTGAATCTCATATGGAGACCTTGGAATCTCCTACTGCATCACGACCACTATCTTGGCCGGATCGACTAGAATACCCTTCTGGTTGACAAGGTGCCGAAGAGATTGCACCGCGCGCAACCAGAACTCACATATAGAGAACTTTATAAAAAGTCTATCCCCACCTTAGATTCAACTGAGTCTTCATGGCACGCAAGAATTGAAGGATTCCCAATCCTTCTTGCCTTCCAGTATCCCACTGATGACAACCTATGCTTCCCAATGCTAGTGATTAATCACCGATTAAACCTTAAGATCACCGATACTCGAAAATCTTGATAAGTACTCTTGAAATCCGGTCTAGTATGACACATCAATCCACCTCCCGTGCTGAGACCAAAGGCCTTAATCTTTACTCTGGCTGACGAGTCCTCGTTCCCACTTCCAATCTCATAGTACCACTGAACACTAACTTCACTGGAGAACTATCGCCCTAACCATGACTGAGTATCCTCTAGATATTACCCCTGCACCGATCCCGCCAAAGATCCAGAATGATAATGGTTCACGCGGAACCTACTTCACAAGATGTATCCCCCTGTGGGTTCATCAAGGACTTTTCAGCATGCAGGATGGCATTTATGATCCTTGATAACCCAGCCTCTAGCAGAAAACCGACCCGAGATCTGACTTATCCAAACTCACTCATAATTCCAAAGCGATACATATTCCCAAACATTCATCTATCAGCAGAAGAATATGACATACCAAAAACATCTGGAGGAATATTGATCACCATTAGCTGACATGACCAACCCTGTTACACCTGTAGCATCCTAAACCCTTGTAGCGATAGACTCCCTTGTGCACTTTCCCATACGTGTTGCACTGACTCTATCCGTGCTGGCCTATCACCCAATGATCAAAACTCATGGGTCTCTTCCCTGGAACCTCTACTATATGCACCTGATACGAACCTCTCTACTCAAAGTGCTCTAAATCGACCTCGCATCTGCAACTTCTTGGAATTCATAACATTCAGGGTCGAACACCCTGTCATGCTCACTAAATCACTTGCCAACGACTAAGTTGCAACAACTGGAAAATCCTCTGTCCCCAAACCAGGTCACAAACTTCTCCCCGAAGCTTGTCATATTCCCCAAGACTCTCACCGATTCAAGTATGGATCTAGTGCTTTCAATAGTACAGGCCCAATACTACCTTCCACACGTATCCATACTTTCCTCAGCAATCCTCCTGAATCGTCTAAGTCACTTCCTCAAACTGGTACACCCAAGTCTCACTGAGCCTCACTACTAACCCACTGAAACATATCATAGGCTTTCCTAGGTTCCCGAACCCACCAATCCTCAGCTTCTGAAAGAGTCCCAGTAATATCAACTAGCTATCTCATGAATATTGCCACATACAACAGAGATCAGATAATCCTTCGAGTAAAAGAATCATCCCTATAGTGGTTAGACTCAAATGAGAGCTACATAATAGTGTCAAATCTATCACTCTGAGATTATCCAGCTTGTACGACATGTGACTTAGCATATTCACTTCATGGCTAACTCACATTACTAAGAGTCCTACAAAGCATAAATCAAGCAACATTCAGACAATAGAAAATCTATCCATCATACTCCAATCAAACCTTTCTATCCTTTAATCAGGAATCTGTACATGCAATTCAAAGCATCATACAATCAGGCATAACCTAAACAGCCTATCCTATTACTAAATGATCAGTATTAGCATGCAGGTTTACAAGCACAGACAATAAGCATATAAGGTATCCTCCTACATCCTCAACCCTAATCTAGCATGCAGTTCTCGTAATCATATCATAACATAACATAACATATCAGAACATGTATGGGTATCTTGGGGAAAACTTTATTGAGCTCAGATGATTGCACTCATCACACACCTTGTTCTTTTCAAAGTTCATTCCTCTTGAAAATTGTATTCAAACTTCTTTTTTTAAAAATGAATTTACTTTTGAAAATTTTCATACCAAGTCCTTAGTATGAGTTTAGACACACCCGAGAGTGTGCCCGAATCCCTCAAACCATGGCTCTGATACCAACTTGTAACATCCCAAAAATAGAGGCCAAATTTTTCATTTTAATTAAGTTATTACATAAAACCATGAGTATAAAAATATAATAATATCTCATGTCAAAACCAAAGTAGAAATAATCAAAACATGTTATCATGAAACAATATCATAGTGTAATCTCAAAGATCTCATGCACGGAAACCATAGTGTGATGCACTGTGATCAAGTCGACTCATTTCCATTGTAAACGAAGTACCTGAAACCAAAACTGAAAAACATAAGCACAAAGCTTAGTGCGTTCCCCCATCATACCACGTACTATACAAACAAATTACATATATATTGTCAGGCATATCTGGGTGCCCGACCTACCCCTTTAGTCCTCTCGACCAGTGATGTTGCCTAGCATATATGGGTGATGGCCTACCACTTCGGTCCTCTCAACTGATGAATGGGAGCTGGACTTGCCTTCGGTATCTTTCAACTGGTAACTAGGGACTATTTCACCCCTACCACTACCACATAAAACCATAGAAACATAAATCACATACTGCCTAGCATATCTGGGTGCTGGCCTTCCCCTTCGGTCCTGTCGACCGGTAACCGGGGACTATTTCACCCCTACCACTACCATATAATATCATATCACATATATCCTAATCTAAATAGAATGGTTGGGTACTAAACTACCCCTTCGGTCCTATTGACCGGTAACCAGGGACTATTTCACCCCTACCACCACTGTCACAAAACATCATATCATGCTAGAACATAAAACATATTAGGTAGCCGCAAACCTAGATCAATAGTACAACGACAATCATCTAATATACAACTCCTATTGGTGGGTCGGTATTTTGGTCGTAGACCCACCGCTACTGGTAGGTAACTCACCTCATGCTGCTGAAGTCCCGTATACATAACCCCACATTGCTGAAGCCCCACAGACTCAACCCCAACTGTTGGATGACAAATTCCTGAACTATCAACACTAAAATAACACCAAATTAATAATTGGGTCCAACCACATACCCATAAATAAATACTTATTATTCCTACATTACGCCAAGGATAGCTTTATTCAAGCCTAAGGCCCAATCCATAGGTCCAAAGTCCACTATGAATCAAAGCCCAACATACAACCCAATTTTCCAAATTGGGCCCAAACCTTTACAAGGTCTTACCATAAGGCCCAACCATTTAGTCCAATCAACCATTCAATATTATAATGGCCCAATATCGCATGATCATGAAGACCCAAATATGGCCCATCTATGACCCAATTTTCCAAATTGAGCCCAAACCTTCACATAGGCCATACCCTAAACCCCATTAAATTATTTTAGTCCATAGGATCGTTCTTGGATGGCCCATTAATAACCCAATTACCAAAGCCTAATGGAAAGGCCCAACTCAAGGCCCAATTAAAAATTAGGGTTACTTACATGAAATGATGATTATGGTTAAGTGTTCCTTCTTAACCCATTAAGGACTTAATCCATCAAGTCTAATATTGCTTAGATTAATTTATGCCAATGATTATTATTTAATATTTCAAGTTATTAATTAATTCCCGTGTGAGTCCAGGTAAATTCTTAAAATTGGGGTTTTATTGGCATTAGGGTTTTCCAAACCCTAATTAGGGTTTCCAACCCAATTACTAGCTCATTTATCAATTTGTTGGGCTTTTAGGTCAATTAGGGCTTTATTGGGCCTATTAGGCCCACTAGAATATCATTAAGCCCACTAGGGTTTTTTTTGGGTCAATTAGGGTCCATTAGGGATTACAAGGCCCATTAGGGCTTACAAGGCCCATTAGGGTTTCAAGCACCCTAAACAAATCAAACTCAACGAGGCAAACACGGCGGCCGGTGGCGGCAGGCACCACCTCATGGTGGTGGTTTTGACTTTCTTTGCATTATTTCATTTTTTACAATGTACAATGCCAAATTCCAAAATAAAAACACACACTAATGCTAAAAACACACAGACAAACACATAACCACCTTCTGGTGGCCGGCGGTGGCGATTGGCGGCAGCCACCACCCTATGGTGGTGGTGATGCCATTTCCAAGAGCTACAACTATGCACACCCACATCCACACACCAAATGAAACGTGCATATTTGATTCTTCACTCAGAAACTAAAGTCAACCACCCACCTGGAGGCATACGGTGGCGGTGGTGACACGAGGAGGCGGCAAAAACATAAACATCTTAGCTAGCAGCGACAGCCACCATGGCTGGCGGCCATGGTGGTTTGTCTTTAAGTCTTACAGTCCATCAAGTATCCAAATCGACATCAGTAACCCAAGAGCACCCCCATGCCTGCGATACACGGCTGAAGCTGACACGCGCCCACCATTACAATGGTGGTGAGCGGCGGTAGTTGCGGATACAACAACATGGATGGGGGCGATAGTAGCGATCTAGAGCAGCAACAGGTACCGTTATTTCAGTCTTCACTCTTGTCGTCGGATTCACACGGTTGGCGGTTCACCATGGTGTCACAGAGGTGACGGATAGAGGGCAACACAAGGAGAAGAAGAAATCGCGAAGTTACGATGATAGTATTGAGGTCACTCGTAGCCTTCACTAATCGGAAACATGGCATGGCGGCTGTGTGATGGCGGAGGGGAGATGGTGGTGCTGGAGGGAGTCACAAGGGTGGGGAGATGCGGCTAATATTGTTTCCTTAGGGTTAGGGTTTCTTATGCTTTTAAACACCCGACCTCCTCAAACTTTAGCCATAATGCGAAGATCAGCCCTCCCCTTTGTCTTTTTCTTTCCAAGTAAATCCAATATTTACTAATAAAACCCTTAATATTAAAATTCATTACAATTTAACTACGAAATTTACCAAAAAGCCCCCCTATCCCCATAATTTCTTCAAATGAAGTCCCATAAATTCCCATTTAGTCCCTGCTTTCGAAATCCCTTATATATTACGTCCTAATAATTACCAAACGTACCCAACCTTCAAGCTTCTATATAATTTAATCCGAAAATCACCTTTTAACCCTTAACTTCTATAATTATGACTTTTAACTCATCAAAACTAATGCCTTTCTAAATTATTATTGATTTTAGGGCTTCTATACCTTTATTTATTTATTTTATAAACGGGGTGTTACACTTAGGTTACATGTACCCTTAAGTGTTAATGATTTATCCGCATTAGTGGTTTTAAAACCCATCACAAATGATGTGTTGCTGTGCATCCTAACTTACATGATGAAAGGTCGTTCCAAGAACTGGAATTGGATTAGTGCTGAAAATTTTCATCTTGATTGTGTTACATTCATCATTAAGATGTATTATAAAATCATAAAGTCATTCTTTGTTGCGTAATTTTGTAATTTCTTCATAGATGGCATATCTACATCCTTGACTGTAACGTCCAGTTCCCGGTACATATTTTTAAATATGAATTCTTGCATTTTTACATTGGGACTAGACAAGTTGGAGGACCCAAGTCGTTGAGTAGATGCAAATCTTGGATGTGGGTCGAAGAGCCTACTCGCTGATTCGGATGCCCCGGATCGACGAGTAGACCTATATAGATGAAACCCTAAATTTTAGGGTTTGAGTCCTATTTAAACGCATTAACCAGCCTACCATGCAGTCCCCATCGCCCCTTAGTCTAGAAAACCGTAACTCATGACCCTTGACCTTTGTTGAGTGTATGAGTCGTTTTTTAGCGTGTTTGTGTGATCTTAAAGCTAGGTGAAGAAAAAGAAGGAGCTATATGGTTCAAGGAAGCGGTAGATCTAGGGTTCAAGCTCTATTTCTAGTCACTTTATTGTATAAAGTTGATTCCTTGGCTCCCCTGTTGCTAGATCCCTCCATGTTAGAGTTTAGGGCCATCTTTTAGCAATTTTGTGAACCTTTTGAGTATGGAGTGTGATATGAAGTTGTAACTTCAGATCTAGATCCCGTTTAGCTCCTATAGCAATAAAGTTCATCAATATATCATTCTTTAACCCTTCCCTTTGGCCTCAACATCATTTTAAACTTGAAATGGTGTTTTTTGCTCATAACACCTTGCATGCACGTAAAGTTTGTAACTTTATGTGTAATATCGACCCTAAGAGGTCAGATCTACATTTTAGTTGTGGTAAGCTCGATTGAAACTGGATATATGTATTTGGACATTGAAGGACTCGATGATTCGCTCATATGTCTCAGCGAGTTGGGTCATAGTTTCCCAAATCTTTTCTGATATTGAGCAACTTGTTGATTTTTGAAGGTGACTCACCAAGTTGGGCTTGTTAATGGACTTGAAGATCATGGAACTCGATGAGTTCAAGGATGAACTCAACGAGTTAAGTGCAATTGTCCCAACTGAGATGAAGATGAACTCAACGAGTCCAAGGAAGGAATCGACGAGTTAAAATGGAAAGTCCCGATTCTATCATAAGGAGAAACCCGATGAGTCAGATCATGAAATCGAGATTCTGTGAATTATGGAACTCGACGAGTTGACGAACCAACTTGGCAAGTTGAGTTAACCAGATGTTGACTTTAACCAAAGGTTGACTTTAACCAAGGTGTTGACCTTGACTTTGAGTTTGACCAGAATTGACCTTTGAAAGGGTTATGAGTATGAAATGGTGATTAAGGAAGGTTATTATGTGTAGGAGTTAAGGAGTCTAAGAGTAGTTTATCCCTGCACCAAGGGCAGTTCAAATACTACACGATATTGAGGTGAGTCACCTTCCAGTAAAAGTGGGTCTAAGGCTACAATGCTTGGCCACTAATAGGTATGATTGTGGATATTGTCTTCGTGATAATTTTCTGGTTTGCCACTATCGGTTATGTGCTAGTATGATATGATGTTATGTAATAGTGGTAGTAGGCGGAATAGTCCCCATATCTGGTCAATAGGGCCAAGGGGTAGGTCGGGCACATGGTATGCCTGATAGTATGATTGTGTTAAGATTTTATGTATTAGTAGTAGGGGTGAAATAGTTCTCGTAACCAGTTGAGACAAACCAAAGGAGTAGGTCGGACACCTCAGTATGTTTGACAGGGGTAGGTTAAGCACCCCAGTATGCCTAGTAGGGATAGGTTGAGCACCCCGTTCAACTCAGCAGGGTAGGTTGGGCACCTAGATATGTCTGGTAATATATGTTATGTATAGTATGTCATATGATGGGGGAACTCACTATGCTTTGTTCTTATAGTTTTCAGTTTTGTTTTCAGGTAACTGTTCATCGAACGGGAAGGAGTCGGCATGGTAGTAGCGCATCACACACACAAAGGATTTCCGCATTATGAGATTCTTGGGATTGTACTTTGACATAATTACTATTTCATGAGATGCTTTTGGGACATGTGATTATGGTTTTATGGTATGATGTGACACGATGATGTTTTCCTATAAATGTTTTCTAAATCGTTAAATCAAATGAAATTTTTAGCCTTGAAAATTTTGATGTTACGAGTTAGTATCAGAACCTTGGTTTGAGGGATTCAGACACACTTTCGGGAGTGTCTGGACTCAAATCGAGGGTTTGAAAGATCTTCACAAGATAATAGTTTTTCAAAAGTTAAAATGAAGAGTTTTAACAAAGAACAAAGTGTGTGATGTGTGCAACCAGCCGAGCTCAAGTAAGTTTTCCCCAAGATACCCCATACATTTTATGATATGATATGATATGATATGATTATGAGAAGTGCATGCTAGATTAGGGCTAAGGATCTAGGAAGGATGCCTTTTATGCCTGCTCTATGTGTATGAGAAGTGCATGCTAGAATAGGGCTAAGGATCTAGGAAAATACGTGATATGCCTGTTGAATATGCTTATTGAACTGCATGATTAGTTAAGTGATATGATAGCCAGGATAGGATATGCTTGGTTTGGGTTACTCAATGCCCGGATGCTACTTGCTTTGCGCTATTAGGAGTTCTAGCTATCTTTAGGTAACTAGTAAACAAATACATTACATTAGATATTGTGAGGACTAAATAATTTTAGAAGGTTAGGTCTAGCCCTATTTTGCAGCTCTCATTTGAGTCCAACCGTTGTAGGGTAGGACCCCTCATTCGAAGAATTATCTGCTCATAGTAAAATGTAATGGTATTCACGAGCTAGTTAGGTGAAGGTTGCATAGACTTCTTACGTAGCTGATGGCGGAGAGTGAATTGGAGGAGTTACCCTAGGGTAAGCCTAGGATGAGATTATCACAGAGTCCATTAGCAATCCTTAAGGAAAGTACAGATAGATGTGGAAGGTAGTATGGGCCCATAGTACTGAAACTAGAGGATCCGCTGTAACATCCCAAAAATCGAGACCCAAAATTTTTGTTGTAAAGTATATTACTTGTAAAAATAGTTAACGAAAAACAACATTGAAATCCTTTCAAACGTAAAGACACAAATCATAAGTCTCAAAACCATATTAGCAGATAATATTACATCATAGTACAATCCCAGGTTTCTCAAATGTGGAATATCATGTGTGAATGTGTGATGCGCTGCTACCCCGTCAGCTCCTTTCCCTTAGATGAAGAGATACCTGAAACCAAAACAAAAAACCATAAGAACAAAGCTTAGTAAGTTCCCCAATCATACCCATACCAAGTATAGCATAATCTTCAGTATCTTTCAACCGGTAACTATCGTGCATAGCTAGGAGTTGGACCCCTCCTTGGTATCTTTCAACCGGTAATCGGGAACTAACCTCTCCTTCGGTATCTTTCAACCGATAACTTGGAGCTACCCTCTCCTTCGATTTCTTTCAACCGGTAACCGGGGACTATTTCACCCCTACTACTGCTAACATATATCAAGCATAGTAAAATATCAAGAACAATAATCATATCAGGCACAATAATCATATCTCATTTCAACACTAGATAATTATCATAGAGACAATCATCTATCTAACACTCTTACTTGTGGGACGGCATTGTGGCCACAGACCAACTCCTACTAGGGGAAAACTCACCTCAAAGTCATGTAGTGTCTACACTAATCTCGATGTGAAACCAACTCTCCTCAAATCATCGATCCCTACACAACAACTTTTCTAACTTATCAATCCTTACTCGTAACCCTTACAAGGGTCAACTCCAGTCCAAGACAAAGTCAAGGTCAACACCTTGGTCAATGGTCAATCATCTGGTCAAATTCAACATCTGGTTGACTCGACTCGCCGAGTGGATCCACCAACTCGCCGAGTCCCCATATCCACAAATTTCCATAATCTCGATACTACTCGTCGAGTCGAGCAAGAGCTCGATAAGTTAGTCTCCAACAACACATGAGACTATCTTCAACCGACTCGTCGAGTTTGTCCTTGAACTTGTCGAGTTCATCTTCATCCATATGAGGGTGTTCATTCTATGACTCACTGACTTCTCCTTGAACTCGTCGAGTCCATCTTCATGTAGTTGGGTCATTGTCTTGAACTCGTCGAGTCCTTTGATCTTCAACTCTAACACAAACCCCCAAATAGGCTGAGTGTCCCCTCTACTCAACAAAAACCACTTCCAAAAGATATTAGGGGAAAAAGATACTCGACTCGCGAAGTCCTCCAAGAGACTCGTTGAGTACGTATGTGATCAAAACTATCCATTCAATCATAATGGGTCTAAACACATCAAAACTATTGATCTGACCTCCTAAGGTCCAATACATACGTAAAGTCCTAATCTTAACATCCATTCATGGGGTTTTTGACTCAAAAGACCATAAAAGAATTCTACAAGATGCATGGGGTGCTTAAGGCAAAAAAGTTGGCACCTTTATGCCATCAGGAACCCCAATAGTCCTAGATCCGAAGTGCAACTGCAAGCACACCCAAAAAATCTGATTTTAGCTTCTCTAAACTCATAAAAAGGGTAGAAATAGCCCCAGATGAAAATCTAAGAGATAGATGGTCAAGGTTCTTGCTTTTTACCTTGAATGAGCTGAGAATGGAGCAAAACCTATGGATCTTCTTGTTTCTACTTGAACTCCCAAGCTTCCTTCCTCCTTTCCAACTTCAAAAACACACAAAAAAGTACCAACAAGCTTAGGAACACACAATAATGGCTAGGGTTTTGAGTTTGGGTTTTCTATGGGTTGGGAGGGACAATGGAGGATGGTTTGTGGTATTATAAGTAGTTTAAATAGGGTGCAAACCCAAATATTAGGGTTTCATCCAGATAGTCCTGCTCGCCGAGTCGGTCTCCCGACTTGTCAAGTAGGTGACTTCACTCCCCCCCCCCCCGATCTAAAGTCGAGTCTACTCGACGAGTTAGGCCTCCAACTCGCTAAGTCCCAGAGCAAAACATGGAGTTACTTGAATTTAAATAAGTTATAGGAATCGGGTGTTACAAATCTCCCCCGCTTATTTTATACTTCGTCCTCGAAGTCTGCTGCTAAGTCCTAAAAAAGCTCGGGGTAGTGCTCCCTCATCTCGTCCTATGGCTCCCAAGTCCATTCCAAGCCCTTCCAGTGCTGCCATTGCACCTTCACCAGCTCCACCCTCTTGTTCCTTAGATTCTTCGACTTCCTGTCGAGGATCGCCACAGGCCATTCAATGTAGTTCAGGTTGTCATCCACCTGAATATCCTCCAAAGGCATCACTGCCGAATCGTCCACCAGGCACTTTTGTAACTGGGAGACGTGAAGAGTGCTATGAATTTGACTGGGTTCGGCTGGAAGGTCTAACCTATACGCCACCTTGCCCACCTGGGCGATGACCCTGAAAGGTCCAATGTACCTGGGGCCGAACATTACCCGCTTCCTAAACCAAATGATGCCTTTCCAAGGAAACACCTTCAGGAGCACCATATCCCCGACCTGCAACTCCAGGTCCGATCGATGCCTGTCGGCATAACTTTTCTGCCGAATCTGAGCATTCTGAAGCCTGCTCCATACCTACTAGATCCTCTCCATAGTCTTGAGTACCACTTTAGTACTCCCCATGACCCTCCGGCGAACCTCACCCCATCATATCGGGGTCCTGCACTTACTCCCATAAAACATCTCGAAGGGAGGATGGTCAATACTTACATGATAGTTGTTATTATAAGAAAACTCAGCCAAAGGAAAGTAAGTATCCCAACTACCTATGAAGTCTAAAACACACACCCACACCATATCGTCCAAAGTCTGGATGGTCCGTTC
This sequence comes from Lactuca saligna, assembly GCF_052625555.1. Classification (NCBI taxonomy): domain Eukaryota; kingdom Viridiplantae; phylum Streptophyta; class Magnoliopsida; order Asterales; family Asteraceae; genus Lactuca; species Lactuca saligna. The sequence goes on along the minus strand of NC_136422.1, from coordinate 166,805,305 downwards.
AATCTAACTATCTTTCTGTCGGTGAAAAGCAGTGCTAAAGTGTAGATGACTACCCATCTCGTCATGAAACTTCTTCCAGAACCTTGAAGTTAACCGCACATCCCTGTCGGAAATCACCGAAACTGTCACCCCATGCCAAGACACTACCTCCTTGATATAGATGTCAGCCAACTTCTTGTCCAAAATGCTCTCCTGAATCCGAATGAAATGGGCGCTCATGGTTAATCGATCCACGATGGCCAAAATCGAATCCACTCACCATGCGTTCCTGGGAAGCTTCGTGATGAAATCCATTGTGATATCTTCCCATTTCCACAATGGAATATCCAATGGTTGGGTCTTACCGTGAGGCCTATTGTGCTCAACCTTAACCTTCCTATAGGTTAGGCATCTCTCAACAAACCAACCTACATCCCTTTTCATGCAGGGCCACCAATAATCAAGACGAAGATCCCTGTAAATCTTCGTCGTCCCAGGATGGATATAAAACGTAGATTTGTGTGCATCATCTATCAATAGATGGCGTACACCTCCATGATATGGGACCCACACTTTATGGTGTAGAGTTAACAATCCACGGCTGTCATAATCAAAGAAGGAAACCTGGCCCACAATACACTCACTCTGATGATGTTCCTCCTTCATAGCCTCATGATGGGCCTCTCGAATCCGCTCCAATAGCGGAGTCACCACGGTCATCCTCATGCAGATGTCTCTGATCGGTGCTTCCTTGTGGCTAAGCGCATCGTCTACAACATTGGACTTCCCCGGATGGTACAGGATCTCACAATCATAATCCTTCACCAAATCAAGCCACCGACGTTGCCTCATGTTCATATTCGGCTGATCCATAAGGTTCCTCAAACTCTTATGGTCTGTGTAAATAGTACAACGGACCCTAATGAGGTAATGATGCCAAATCTTGAGGGAGAAAATAAATGCCCCCAACTCCAAGTCATACGTCAGATAGTTCGCCTCATAAGTATTTAACCGCCTCGAAGCGTAGGCGATAACATTCCCCATCTGCATCAATATTGCACCGAAACCTGAGATGGATGCATCGCAATACACAATAAAGTCCTCCGCGCCCTCTAGAAGGGCTAAAATTGGTGCCTCGCACAACCTCTGTCTCAATATCACGAATGCGGCCTGCTGCTCAAGCCCCCAACGAAAGACCACGACTTTCCTTGTCAACCAAGTCATGGGCATGGCTATCTTGGAGAAGTCCTGAATGAATCTCAGATAATAACCTGCCATTCCCATGAAGCTCCAAATCTCAGATGGGGACCTCGGGACCTCCCATCTCATCACGGCTTCCACTTTGGCCGGGTCGACCAAAATCTCGTTCTGGTTGATAAGGTGCCCAAGAAACTGCACCTCGCACAACTATAACTCACACTTGGAGAACTTGATATACAAGCTTTCCCTCCTCAGGGTATCCAAAACCTCCCGCAAGTGCTCCTCATGCTACTCTCGAGTCTTGGAATAGACCAAAATGTCATTAATGAAAACTATCGCAGATCGATCTAACATCGGTCTGCACACACGATTCATGAGTTCCATGAATGCAGCTGGAGCATTGGTGAGCCCGAAAGGCATCAGCACAAACTCAAAGTGACCATATCATGTCCGAAATCCAGTCTTCTGCACGTCCTCCTCTCTGACCCTCATCTAATGATATCCTGAACGAAAATCAATCTTGGAGAACCAAGATTCTCTCTGAAGCGGGTCAAAGTGATCATCAATCCTCGAGAGTGGGTAACGGTTCTTCATCGTTACCTTATTCAGCACCCTGTAATCTATACACATCTGATGCGACCGTCCTTCTTCTTCACAAAAAGAATCTGGGCTCCCTAAGTTGAATTGCTCTGTCTGATGAATCCCTTGTCTAAATGCTCCTGCAACTTTGTAGACAACTCCTGCATCTTAGGAGGATCCAACCGATATGGTGCCTCGTCTATTGGAGTCGCACCATGGACCAGATCGATCCTGGAATCTACCTACATCTACGGAGGTATCCCATACAGCTCCTCTGGAAATACATCCGTGTACTTTCATACTACTGGCACATGAATCACTATCGCCTGACCTGCCTCCCGGGTATCCATAACATAGGCAACATACCCTGCGTAACAATGCTAGAGGTAGCACCTAGCCCTTACTGCTGAACATAAAGTCAGTCTGTGTTGTGGCCTCTCGCCCTGAATCACTAGCTCTCCCACACCTGGAGTCTTGATCCAAACCAACTACTATGCATAGTCGATCACTGCCCCATTGGGGTTCAACCAATGCATCCCTATAGTAACCTTGTTCCCCCACAATGGTATGGGAATGAAATCTACCAAGTAGCGCTCCTCTTATAACTTCATAAAACAATCTCTGAAAACTCCTGATGCTCGCACTGACCAGTCGTCCGCAATCTCGACCTCTAGAGGGCAATCTAACATGCCCGAAGACTCAGGAAACCTCTTGCTAAGTGAAAGAGACATAAATGATTGGGTAACACCCGAATCAAACACCTGCTGAACCGGGATACCATTCACATGGAAAGATCCCAAAGAAAACGTATAGCATAATTCATTAATATCACAAGCGACATAATATAAAAGTTAGAGAGAAGAAATGATACCCGTCACCACATTGGGTGTGGCGCGTGCCTCCTTAACTGCCAACTGGAAAGCTCGGCTCCTCACCACTGGAGCCTCTGACTTGACCTCCTGGCCATCCATATCCCATGTAGTCGCTAGCGTTGGCGCCAACACTGGTGTTTCTGCTGCTGCTGCTTTCAACCTGGGGCAGTTGGCCTTTTTATGGCCCCTCTGATTGCAATGAAAGCAAATCAGGTCTGACATCTAAACAGTAGGGGTAGGAGCACTACAATCCCTGCCAAAATGTTCGGTCTTGCCGCACTTATAGCAGACTGATCCCGACCGAGTGCGGAAACCCCCTCGTGTGACCTACCGCATTTCCCACAGTGGTTCCAACCCTACTAGCCGTTCGACCTAGAATCGAATCCCTTGGGTTTCTTCCCTGAAACCCCAAAATCCTTCCCTGTCTCCGCTTTCCTCTTCCTG